>NC_138205.1:610000-1087697 GCF_964194415.1 Vipera berus | reverse complement strand
AAGAAGAGGAAGAAGAGGAGGAAGAGGAACAGGAAGAGAAGGAAAAAGAAAAGAGGAAGAGGAAGAGGAAGAGGAGGACAAAGAGAAGGAGGAAGAAGAGAAAAAAGGCAAGGAGGGGGAAGGGGGAGAGGAAGGGAGGAGGAGGAGAGGAGGAAAGAGGAAGGCTTGCCTAGAGACGCCTGCAGGGACCCCAGAAGGGGGATTTAATCCCCTGCAGACGAGGGCGCCAGGTTGGGGAACACGAAGCCCTGGCTTGGGACTGGGGCTTTCTCCAACCTGGCGCCCTCCAGATGGGCTGGCTTGCCTCCTCCCCTCCCCTGCCAGACAGCTGGGGATGATGGGTGGGCGAAGGCAGGACCCCCAGAGGCGGCAAAAGGAGGGGCTTTCAAGGAGGGGCGGAGAAGCCTGGAAGGAAAAATATTGACCGGCCAGGCCACTAAATTGGATTTTTGTGTGTGCCACAAATGGAGGCTTTGAGCGGAGGGATGCCAAGATGCAGAGGGGGGGGGGTCGCGGGCCAAGAGCCCCCTCCTCCAGGGCGCCTTTCAAGCTTCCCGATTGGCCCTCTTTCAGGGGTTCAGGGCTGCCAATCCGGGGATCCTTCCCTCTCCCGGCACACGCAAGCACACTGCAGGGACACACACGTCGCGAACACGCGCTACACATACACACGCGCGCGCGCCACACCAGCACACACACAGAGAGAGAGAGAGACACGACACGTACCCACGTACAGAGGGACGTCAAAGGCAAGACAAGCGGGGTGGCCCAGCCCCCCCCCGAGGGCCCCCTCCTTGGAAGGGGGACAGGAGTCACCCCCAGACCCATCTGCCGCCGCCCCCTCCGCGGCAAAGCAGCCACCCCCCCCCCACCCAACCCCCGGTGTTACTACGCGCCGCGCCAGGAAGGATGGACAGCTCACCCGGCAGAGAGGAGGAAGAGGGGATGGGGGGGTGGACCCCTAAATTCCCCCCTCCCTGCCTGGAAAGACCCGGGCTTGCTCTCGGCACATGTGGGGCGCCGGGGGGGGCAAGCCGAACCAGCCGCCCCTCTTTCTCTGCCGTCCCTGCCTCGGAGGCTGGGGCGGACACCCCCCTGCCCGCGATGCTGGGGGGGGTCCCCAAGGCTTGGAAACGGGGAGGGGGGGAGGGGCAGCGCAGCGTCCTGCTCAGCCCCCTCCCCCACCTCCGGTTTTGGGAAGAGGCTCCCCACCCGCAGGCCCGGGACGTGGGGGTGGGGGGCGCCAGGGTTCAGCTTTGTGCCGAGCACAAAGGCAGCCCCCTCCCCCTTTTCTTCCCTTCTCTCCCCTTCCAGGCACAAACCCCCCCCCTCCCTCGCCCCAGTCTCCATCAACCCCTTACCCCTCCAGAGGTGCCGGGACTCCAGATGTGCCTTAGCGCCCGTTTTGCGACATGGAGCCCCGGCACGCCGGGAGGCTGCTGAGCGGGCCTGAGAACGGGGAGTGGGGGGGGGAAGAGGCGGGGGGGGGGCTGCCTTCCGCCCTTCCTCTCTCATCCTCCGCGCTGCCTCCCAGGCGGCTTTCTTAGCAACAGCCAGTCAAGGGCCAGGCTTTCGGCAAGGGGGGAGCCAGCCAGCCCCCTCCCCGCCCTATCTCCCAGGTCCCGGCCAGGAGCAGATAGACTGCCCTCGACTCGGGGCGGGAGAGAGGGCCCGTCTCTTCCCAGAATGCCCGAGCTTCAGAGCTAGTAGGACTACGTTGCCTCCTTCGCCCCCCCCCGTCTCAAAAATCAGACAGTCCTCCCCCATCGGTGGGTCCACTTTCTCTCCGACAGCCCCCAGCCCGGAATTCTTGGAGGCCTCCGGAGGCCAAGCCAAGCAGGGATAAAGACTCTGGGTTTAAAATCTGGGTTGCAAAGCTTTGGGACCAGAGCTGGGGGGGAGGGTTCTTTTAAACCCCCCCCCAACACCCTTTTGCAGTCTCCAATCAAAAAGAAGCAGGCCTCCTGCAGGCCTGGGGGACTACACACCCCATAAGCCCTACCAGCTTCACCAGCCAGGTTGTCCCAATCCTTATTTGTTCTTCCCTCTACCTCAAGAGCTTTGTCTGAGGGGGGTGGGAGGCAGAGATTGCCCATAAATGGCTACTCAGGCTGTGGTCAAACAGCCCCCCCCCTTTATTTTGTTCAACTTGGTGGAGTTGGGGGAAAACAGGTGGAAAAGGGGGGGGGACCAAAGCTTCCTTGGCTTTAAGGCCACCCCAATTGAAACCACATGAGTGCAGACTGGGGGCTCTGAGCCCCCCCACATCTGTTTCCCCCTCCCCCCTAGTGAGAAACTGAGATCAGCTGCTTCCAAATAAGATTGGGGCCACAAATCCCAGGATCCCCAGCCAGGCTGGCTGGAGAGGCCTCGACAGGATGGGGAGGGGCTCTCCAATGGGGCAAGCACAAAACTGCACATGGTCAGGAGCTCCTGAATGCTCCAAACCCTTGGCCCGTTTCCTTAATCAAGCCCATTCCAGGGTCCACCCCACACCCTGAACCCCATTTATTTACCCGTGCGGTTGTTATTATTATTATTATTTTTTAATCGATTAAATTTCTATTAGGAGCCCACACCCTGCAACTCACCCTATCACCAAACAGCCAGCAAGCTTCAAACCAACCAGGATTTTTGCAAATCTCCTTTTAGGACATGTGTTCAATTACAGACTTCCTTGAAGCCTGGAGGAGGGGGGGGGGGAGAGAGATAAGAGAAGCTGAAGGGTCTGAAGCTGCCCCCCCCCCAGGAAAAGCGGGGCTGATCTTCCTGGGCAGCTCAGCCTTAATTTAATCCCCCCCCACACTTTGAGGTAAGGATGCCCAGAAGCAATTTCTGAATGTTTGGGTCGGGAGGCAGGAAAGGGAGGTATTTGTCTACATTTTGCAGGCCAAGCGTAAGGCCTTGAACCCAGGACCGCTTTCCCAGAGCCAGGAGTTCCTGCAGGGCCCTGAAAATGGGGTGCACACACACACACACACACACAGACCTGAGTGAATATGAAAAAGGTGTTTTGAGTTCCTACAATTGGGACAAAGTGGGGGAAGGATTTCCCCTCCACACCCCATTTGGCCTTTCTAGCTCCAAGCTGGAACCCCTTACAAGTGGGGAGGGGGGATTTTCTGCTTGCTTTGCCCCCCCCCAATTGCCCAAGGCAGACTCTGAGATTTTCCACCCAGGAAAGCATGAAAGCCTAACCACCTCGCATAGATGCTTCTCTAGGTGCAAAAGGGGGGGGGGAACCATTGGACAGGATGAGGACCCCCCCCAGTGGCAAAGGCTTTCTCATCACAAGGGGGGGCTCTCTCTCTGCTTCTGACCCCTCCCCCCCACCTGCACCCTCCATCTTTCCAGGAACAGCAAAGCCTCATCTAGAGTGGGGCGAGGGGGGGTGGTTTCCAGACCCTCCCCCCTCTTGCAGCGCCCCTACAAGCCCCACCCGCTCCTTTGGGGCTCCGGAAGCCCCCCCCCAACAGACACACACAGGCCTTGCTGCTGCTGTCACACGCCCCCCCCCTTTCGACTCTGCGCCCCCCCATTCCCTCTGCCTCCCCGTCGCTCCGACCGGTTGCTCTTCCCTCCCTCCCGCCCCCTTCAACCCTCCCCCACTTCACACCCCCCCACAAAAAAACGCCCTCCTCCGCTCGGCGCCCCAAGCCCGCTCTGGTCTCCACCGGCAGGGAGGGGCCGCCTCGCCAGGCAGCGTGTTTTATGTGTCAGCACCTCGCTCGCTGCGCCCCCCCCCCCCACCGCCAAAGCCACGTTCAGCCTCCGGGGATGCCAACTGGGGGACAAAGGCGGCCGGCTCCGGGTGCAAGAGGGGGAGGGAAGGGAGGCTGGGGAGGGGGCAGCGGGCGGGCCCAAGGATGATGGGGGGGGGGGAGAAGCCGGCCAATGATGTCCAGGTGTCCGGGAGGTGAGGCAAAATGGACGGAGGGGCCGGCAGCTGGGTGAAGTGGGAAAGGGGGGGGAGGAAAGGGAGGGAGGGGGGAGCCATCATTGCGGGAGCGAAGTGGGGGGGGGTGGGCTTCAGAAGCCACCTGTCCGCGGGGAAATCGAGCCGCGGGGGGGGGAGGGGGCAGAGTCTCCTCGGAAGGGAAAGGATGGGGGAAGGGCTGTCCTGATTTGGGAAGGGGGGGGCCCGAGGCGAGCGCGTGGAGGGAGCACTCGGGGCCTCGGTTCCCCCCCCAATGGCTCCACGCCAGGGGGAATTGGGGGGTGGGGGGGTTCCAGCCTACGAGAGAGGCAGGAGAGATGCGGATTTGCGGGGAGGGGGGGGAAGAGCAGAGAGGCTGAGCGCGGGGGGGGCATCCGGAGCTCGGAGCGCAGGAAAATGGAGAGTCGCGGGGGGGGGGGTCCCTCGGCCCTGGCTCGCCCGCTCGGTCGCTGCTTACCGGCCTTAGCAGCCGCCGCGGGAGGAAGAGGAGGAGGAGGAGGAGAAGCAGCCGCCGCGCCGCCGCCGCCGCCGCCTCTGGGCTCCGCGCTCGCCGGCCGGGACTCGGGGTGCAGCCGCCGCGCGGGGCTCTCCGCCTCCGCCGCCCTCGACGCGCGCTGCCCGCATCCTGGGGGGCGGGCGCGGGAGGAGGCGGCTCTCGGCCCAAGGCCGGGGGGGAGGGAGGGGGATTGCGGGCAGCGGGGCCGCCCAGGCCGAGCGCGGAGGAGCCGAGCGGGATGCACCGGCCGCCCCCACCGCCGCCGCCGCCGCCTGCCTCGCCCACCTCCCGCATCAGCCGCCGCGTCAGGGCGGGGGGCGGGAGCCGCGCGGGGGGCGGGGGGAGCCGGGCCCGCGCGGGAGGGGCCGCCTCCGGAGAGGGTGGGGGGGCGCGAGGCAACGGAAAGAACCCCGCACCCCCCCCTCCAAAGGGCGGGACCCCTTCAAGGCCCAGGACCCCTTTCTGGAAGCGAGTGAGGAGGGGGCGCCTCGGGAGAGGGCGGGGGGGGCACAAAGCCGCGGATAGAACCCCGCACCCCCAAAGCTCAGGACCCCTTCAAGGCCCAGGACCCCTTTTTGGAAGCGAGTGAGGAGGGAGAGCCTCGGGAGAGGGCGGGGGGGGGGGCACAAAGCCGCGGATAGAACCCCGCACCCCCAAAGCTCAGGACCCCTTCAAGGCCCAGGACCCCTTTTTGGAAGCGAGTGAGGAGGGAGAGCCTCGGGAGAGGGCGGGGGGGGCACAAAGCCACGGATAGAACCCTGCACCCCCAAAGCGCGGGATCCCTTCAAGGCCCAGGACCCCTTTCTGGAAGCGAGTGAGGAGGGGGCGCCTCGGGAGAGGGCGGGGGGTGCACAAAGCCGCCGATAGAACCCCGCACCCCCAAAGCTCAGGACCCCTTCAAGGCCCAGGACCCCTTTCTGGAAGCGAGTGAGGAGAGGGCGCCTCTGGAGAGGGTGGGGGGTCGCGTGCCTGTGAGAAGCAGGCCAGCCGCGTGGTCCAGAACCCCAAGTGGTGGGGTCTCCTGAAGGCCGACGAGCCCCTCCAGGATGAGGTGGGGGCCATTGAGGAGGGTCTCGCTCCCAAAGGGACGGCCGGACCCTTCCCTATGCTAGACAACCGGGGTTCAGGGGGGGAGGGGGGTTACCGGCTCTGGATGCAGAAAGAGGGCTGGCTGGCAAGTGGGGCCTGGGAGGTGGGCATCTGTCGCACTGTCCAGGGTCCGAACCTTCTTCGCACCCAACCGGGCACCTGAGTTGGGGTTTGGACAAGCGCTGAATCCAGATTGTTGTGAACCTAGTCAGGCTTTGGCACGGTGTGCTAATGGGGGGGGGGTTCTTCATTGCTAGGGGTCTACTGAGCATCAATTGACTGATCAGGCCCTGCAATTTCTGGACATACGTCCACCCAGCTGGACACCCCCCTGATCTGGTGTCCCTCCCCCACCACGTGGGGGCTTCTGCTTCCAGAACGGGGGAATCCTGGGAGTTGTAGCGCCACCACCTGGAGGGCCGAGGGTTGGGGAAGAAGATTTCTCCCCAATGGTCCATGTTGCTGGCCTTCTTCATCTTTCGGAAAGAACGGAAGCCCCAGCTGAAAATTGGGCTGGACTCTCAGGCGACAGGTGAATTAGATTAACCGTGGCTTGTTAAATAAGCCACCGTTGCCCTCCTGCGATCCTAAACCACCAGTCGTGGTTTATCATCGCCTGAAATCTAGCCCAGCCGGTGAAGTTCAAGGAGACGACCGACGCTGGAACATGAGCAACAAGTAGGCCAAGGTAGAATACAGAACAAGAGAGCTCCGTGGGGCCTTTGAGGTCCTCTAGTCCAACCCCCTGCTCAAGCAGGAGATCCTATACCGGCATCCTACCGGCCCCCAGGAGAGGGCAGATCCACGGACAGCCCGACCCCCTGCCTTCCAAGGGAGCCGGCTTTGCCCCAGCAAGGTCAAGGACATACAGGCTGTCCTCGTCTTACGACGGCAACTGAGCCCAAGCGAGCAAGTTGTCGCTAAGCGAGATTAAGCTAAGCTTTTCATTTCGACCCCAAACCACCCCAGTAATGCCCTTGATGTGATGTCCCGTTGCCTGGAGGCGGTTCGGGTCTGGATGGGGAGGAACAGACTTCAGCTCAACCCTGACAAGACTGAGTGGCTGTGCATTCCGGCATCCTGGGACATTCAAAATATTCCACCTCTTTCTATGGGGGTGAGGTTTTACCCCCCCGTGGATAGGGCTCGCAACTTGGGAGTCCTCCTAGATTCACGGCTTACCCTGAAAGACCATATAGTAGCTGTGACTAGGGGGGCTTTCGCCCAGGTTTGCCTGGTACGCCATTTGCGGCCCTATCTGGACCGGGATGCCCTGTGTACGGTCACTCATGCGCTCGTGACCTCTCGCCTGGACTACTGCAATGCTCTTTACATGGGGCTTCCCTTGAAGACCACTCGGAGGCTCCAACTGGTACAGAATGCGGCCGCGAGAGTTGTCTTGGGAGTTTCCCGGTACTCCCATGTTACACCTCTGCTCCGCGAGCTGCATTGGCTACCAGTTGTCTTCCGGGTGAGGTTCAAGGTGCTTGTAATGGTTTTCAAAGCCCTACATGGCATGGGTCCGGAGTACCTCGGGGATCACCTGCTGCCGGCGTCAACTTCCCTCCGCCCTGTGCGTTCCCACAGAGAGGGCCTCCTCAGGGTGCCTCCGGTCAGAGAATGTCGGCTGGTGGGCCCCAGGGGGAGGGTGTTCTCTGTGGGCGCTCCGGCTCTATGGAATCAGCTGCCGGTTGAGCTCCGGACGGCGCCCGACCTTCGCTCCTTCCGACTTGATCTGAAGACTTATTTGTTCAAACAAGCCGGCCTGGCCTGATGGGGGACGTTAGGGTTTTTAATGGGTTTTTATACTGTTACTGTTTTTATCTGGGCAATTGTTTAATTCTCTTTTAATTTTTGTATTTTTTATTTATATATGCCCTGTTCACCGCCCTGAGTCCTTCGGGAGAAGGGCGGTATACAAATTTAATAAAATACTAAATACTAAGTGAGTTTCGCCTCAGTTTGTGACTCTTCTTGCCACCGTTTTTTAGCGAATCACTGCAGTTGTTGTTAAGTCACATGGCAAACCCATTCTGGGCCCGGCCTTGGAAATGGGATCAGGGAGAAGGCAGGGAGGGGCCTGGGGGGGCACTTCCTGGACAGGAGTGCCCCTGCCATGGATCTGGGGGGGGCACCTGATGGGATAATAATAATAATAATAATAATAATAATAATAATAATAATAATAATAATAATAATAATAATAATAATTTTATTTGTATACCGCCCTTCTCCCGAAGGACTCAGGGCGGTGAACAGGGTAATACATGTTAAGAGCCTCCTTCTCCTTCTTCCTTCTGTTCTTTCTTCTTTTCCTTCCTTCTGCTTCTTCCTCCTCCTTCCTCTTCCTCCTCCTAATTGTCTTCCTTCTCTTCCTCCTACTTCTCCATCCCTCCTCCTCCTCCTCCTCCTCCTCCCCCCTCCTCCCAAGGAGAAGTCCAGCCTTTCACTTGCAAAGAGCTCCAGGGTGAGGCAGCAGAGTTACCTGCTCCTGTTCTGGGGAAGGGGGGGGAGGTCCTCCCCAGCTACACACACCCATCTACACACACACACACACACACACACACACACACACACACACACACACACACGTGTCCCCTTTGTCCCTTTCCTCCAGAGTTGCCTTGCCCACCTCCCTGAGGCCCAGAGCTGGGAGCAATGGAGGCCTGGCTGATCTCATTAGCAAATACTTCTCACCTCTTCCTTCCTGTCAACCACCTGCAGTTCCCACCTTCCTCTCTTCCTGCCCTGATGCTGCCCCCCCACCCCAGCCAAGACCTACTGCCCCCCCTCCAGCTGGCACGGTTCCAATTCTCTTCTTGGGCACCTTCGCACCTTCTCAGGTGGCAACGCGAGGGCTGCTTGCTATTCCGGGCTGGCAGGACCTGTTTGTGAAGCCCTTACCTGGCCCACAGGTGTGAAAAAGAGGATTAGGAAGAAGATTCACCACAAAGCCCCTCCCCCCCCACCCCGAGCTTCTCTGGGATTGAAAACCCCTGGCGAAAAGACACACACCGGTGCCCCTTTGCACGCGGACGTGTAGAGGACGTGCGTGTGTGAGCCGGGGATTGTGCCAAGCCAGCGTTTAACCTTGACGGCCTCCCGGCCCAGAATTTAAACCGGCTGACCCACCTCCGGATCTGTCCGAGGAGAGAATTAGGAGAGAATTTAAGGGGCAGAAAAGTCAAATAATATATTTATATTTATTAAATTTTTATACCGCCCTTCTCCCGAAGGACTCAGGGCGGTGTACAGGGCAATAAACGTTAAAAAACAAAGTACAAAAGTTAAAAACAATTAAATGATTTATGCCCGATCTATACAATAGTTAAAACCATATTAAAACCCAACCCCAAACCCATCAGACCAGGCCGGCTTGCTCAAATAAATAGGTTTTTAGATCGCGCCGGAAGGAGCGAAGGTCGGGGGGCCGTCCGGAGCTCAACCGGCAAGTGGTTCCACAGGTCTGGCGCGCCCACAGAGAACGCTCTCCCCCTGGGGGTCACCAATCGGCATTCTCTGATCGGAGGCACCCTGAGGAGGCCCTCTCTGTGGGAATGCACTGGACGGAGGGAGGTTGACGCCGCCCTCCTGCCCTGTCTTCTGTGGATTTAGATCAGGGGTCTTCAAACGTGGCCCTTTGATGACTTGTGGGAGTTCAACTCCCAGAATTCCTCAGCCGGCCTTGCCTGTTTTGTTTTGTTTTTCACCTATCCCTTAAAGCGGAGAGATTGTAGAGGAAGGGATTATAAGAGAGTAAGCAGGGCCACGAGTCAGAAAAGGGACATGGTTCCCTCACGCTGGCTGAGGAATTCTGGGAGTTGAAGTCCACAAGTCCTAAAAGGGCCATAGTTCCCTCACGCTGACTGAGGAATTCTGGGAGCTGAAGTCCACAAGTCATGAAAGGGCCATAGTTCCCTCACGCTGACTGAGGAATTCTGGGAGCTGAAGTCCACAAGTCCTAAAAGGGCCATAGTTCCCTCACGCTGACTGAGGAATTCTGGGAGTCGAAGTCCACAAGTCATAAAAGGGCCAAGTTGGAAGACCCCTGGTCTAGAGTGGTTTGGATTTTGGGGTGAGGAGGTTAGAAATTGGCTTGGAGGGGAGGGGGCTTTGGAAGGTGGTCCCGAGGAGGACGACTGCTTCTATCTTGCAGCCTGCTGGTGCCATCTGGTGGCAGAGTGCGCCTGCACAGGGAGGGGGGACTCCGGGCCAGCAAGGGGGGGGCTCCTCTGTGGTGTCTTCTTCTTTGTTGCTGGAAGGAAGTGAGAGGCGAGGTAGGCGGAAGAAGGAGAAACGGGAGAAGGAAGGAAAAGGTGGAAGGAAGAGAGAGAAGGGAGGGAGGGAGAGTGGGAGGAAGGAAGGAAGGAGAAAAGGGAGGGAGGGAGGTGGAAGAAAGAGAAAGGGAAGGGGGAGAAGGAGGGAGAAAGAGACAAAAGGAAGGAAAGAGGAGAAAAGGGAGGGAGGAAGAAAGGAAGGAGAAAGAGCGAGGGAAGGAAGGAAGGAGAAAAGGGAGGGAGGAAAGAAGGAAGGAAGGAGAAAAGGGAGGGAGGAAAGAAGGAAGGAGAAAAGGAAGGAAGGAAGGAGAAAAGGGAGGAAGGAAGGAAGGAGAAAAGGGAGGGAGGGAGGAAGGAAGGAAGGAGAAGAGGGAGGGAGGAAAGAAGGAAGGAGAAAAGGAAGGAAGGAAGGAAGGAGAAGAGGGAGGGAAGAAGGAAGGGAGGAAGGAGAAGAGGGAGGGAGGAAAGAAGGACGGAGAAAAGAGCGAGGGAAGGAAGGAAGGAGAAGAGGGAGGGAGGAAAGAAGGAAGGAAGGAGAAGAGGAAGGAAGGAAGGAAGGAGGTCAGTGGTCCAGGCCAGCAATCCCAGTGCCCAACTGCCAGGGAGTTCTCTCTGTCCACCTCCCAGTCCAGCATGATGGGTGTGCAGGTGGCCTGAAGGGGACAACAGAGGGGGGGGAGCCACCAGTGGCCCAGTCTGACCCCCCCCTTCCTACCTCCGGCCTCTTCCACCTCACAATCCCTGGGGGGGGGGTGTGGCTCAATTGCATCACAAACCCTTCTTGGGCCAACCCCTCCAGGGCTCTCCAGCCCGGCCTCCAGCCCTGCCCAGCAGCCCCTGTGCCAAGCCAAGGGGGCAGAGGGGATGTGGGGCTTAGCCGGGCAGCTGCTGGCCCAGTCGCCTCTCCCATGGGGGACACCAGCCTCCTGTGCCACCCACCCCCCGAGGGCTGCTGCCTGGAGCTCCACGAGACGGTGGCTGTCCTGCTGGCCTTGATCCTGGTGGTGCAACTGGCCCTCAAGCTGGCCACTGTGGTGAGGGGCCCCAGCCTCCAACGGGGGCCTTGGCTTGGGGGGGCTGTCGGCAGGGGGCCCACAGAGTACGGTTGAAAGAGTTAAGACGCCATCCACCGTGGTGCAATCAAATACAGGGAGTCCTTGACTTACGACCGCAACGGAGTCCAGAATTTATGTTGCGAAGGGAGACGTTGGTTAAGTGAGTTTTGCCCTGTTTTGAATCCCTGCAGTTGTCAGTCACGTGGTCGTTAAGCGAATCGGGCTTCCCCACTGACTTGGCTTGTCAGAAGGTCACAAAAGGGGATCGTGTGATCCAGAGACACTGCCACCGTCATAAATATGAGCCAGTTGTCAAGCATCTGAATGTCAATCACATGACCCTGGTGAATGCTGCCACGGTCGTAAGTGTGAAAAATAGTCATAAGACTCTTTTTTCAGCGCCGTTGTAACTTTGAACGCTCAGTAAATGAACTGTTGTAAGTCGAGGACTAGCTGTACTACAGGGTGTAACTTGCCAACACTGCCCAGGAGGCAATAGGGGAAGGGTTCCAGTCTTTCTGTTGGAGGAGTCTAGATGATTGGGGGGCTGAAGCCCCATGGGAGTCGTAGTCCTGTCTTAAGAACAGGCAGTGGTGCCTAGTAGCTTCAGAGCCCAGTTCTACCCAGTGAGCATCGCTGCAGAATTTTACACCGTGATTTCACTTCGAAGTTAAAAGTGTCTTGTCTTTAAAGAATTTTTAAATTATGTTTTCTTGTTTTTTAAAAATTTTTTTGCTTTTATTCACATATTTTATATGGTTTTCCCTATCACCCAGAATCAATAGGGTAAGATGAGCGGTGTAAAAAATTAACGGACAAACCCCTTGCCCCGAACAACGCTTTGTGTTCTATAAAATATATTAAATCAAATTTTCTCCCTCTTTCCTCCCAGATCTGCTATTACCTCTGCTGCTTCGTGGGGAAACTATGTGGAGGTCAGGCCACTGTGACCAAAGGTGAGGGGGGGGGCGGTAGTGATGGCAGAAACTGGGGTGGGGGGCTGGAATGTAAAGACTCCAGCCTTTATTTCCTGACGCCACCCTGAAGCTTAGGCCTAGCTCTCGTCTCCTTTCAAAATTAATATGTTTAATTTTAAAAAAAACATTTTTAAAAAACATGGGCGCACGATTGAATGGACTCTGGGCCATCGATTGGTGTGGCCATGGAGGTTTTCTCCAGCAGGGTCTGCTCCCAACCTGGTCCTTCAGTTCTTCCAATTTGTGCTGCTAAGCCCCTTCCTCTCCTCTCCTGGCATTGTACCCAGCATTGTGGTTTTCCTAAGGGAGCTATCTCCCCCCACACACACACCCCGCCTGCTACAATCCAGGTAGGCTAAGTAGGTAGGTGAAGGTGCTTGACTTGAGAGAGAGAAGCATAAAGCTGGAAGAGGCCGTGGAACTCTTCTCCATTCAGCCCATCTCTCTGGATCTTAACAGAGTTGGAAGGGACCTTGGAGGTCTTCTAGTCCAACCCCCTGCTCAAGAAGGAGGTCCTCTTCCATTTCAGACAAAGGGTTGTCTAGTCTCTTTTTGCAGGGACGCGGTGGCTCAGTGGGTTAGGACGCTGAGCTTGTCGATCAGAAGGTCGGCAGTTTGGCGGGTCGAATCCCGATTGCCGCGTAGCAGAGTGAGTGCCTGTTACTCGTCCCAGCTTCTGCCAACCTAGCAGTTCTAAAGCACGTAAAAACGCAAGTAGAAAAATAGGGACCACTACGGTGGGAAGGGAACAGCGTTCCATGCACCTTTGGCGTCTAGTCATGCCGGCCACATGACCACGGAGACGTCCTCGGACAAGCACTGGCTCTTCGGCTCTGAAACGGAGATGAGCACCTTTCCCTAGAGTCGGAAACGACTAGCACGCATGTGCGGGGGAGCCTTTACCTTTAGTCTCTTTTTAAAAGCCTCCAGTGATGGAGCACCCACTTCTGAAGACAAACTGTTCTACTGGTTAATTGTCCTCACTGTCAGGAAATTTCTCCTTAATTCCAGGTTGCTTCTCTCCTTGATTCGTTTCCACCCGTCGTTTCTTGTCTTGTTGTCTGATGCTTTGGAGAGTAAGTGGACCCCCCTCTTCTTTGTGGCAGCCCCTCAGATACTGGAAGACTGTTACCATGTCCCCCCTAGTCCGTCCTTTTCTCTAGACTGGATGTTTCCAATTCCTGCAATCGTTCTTCGTATATTTCACTCTCCAGGCCTTTAATCATCCTAGTTGCTTTCCTTTGCACTTTTCCCAAAGTCTCAACGTCTTTTTTATTTATTTTATTTATTTTTAGGTTTTTAAGAAGAGACTGGACAGCCATTTGCCTGAAATGGTATAGGGTTTCCTGCCTGAGCAGGGGGTTGGACTAGATGACCTCCAAGGTCCCTTCCAACTTTATATTATTATTATTATTATTATTATTATTATTATTATTATTATTATTATTATTATTATTATTATTATTTTATTTAATTTGTATACCGCCCTTCTCCCGAAGGACTCAGGGCAGTGAGCAAGGCAATAAATACTAAAATACCAAAAAATATTTTTTTTGTAATGCAGCGACCAAAACTGGAGGCTGTATTCCAGGTGTGGCCTTGCTAAGGATTTATAGAGAGGTACTAATACTTCACATGATTTTGATATTCTATGCCTCTGCCTGTTTGGTGGTTTATTTTATGTTTATTTATTTAGAATTTTTCTGCCCACTTGGCTTCAAGATTGCAGCAGGATTCAGACTGCCCAAGGGTGCTGAACAGCAAATCTACCCTTTAAAATACAACAGTAAAGCAGCACCAGCTTCTTAAAAGAACTATTAATAGCTTCCGAAGGGCTCTCAACATTTTAGTTGTATGCAGTTTTATCTCTTTTGTAAATAGATAAGCAAGCGGGTAAAACCGCTGCCATAAATGGCGAAGCGCGACAGATTGCACCCTGGTTTAAGTAGCAGATAAAAACATCAGTTAACGAAGCTATATAGCACAATGGTAAGTGTGCGGTGTAAACAAATGGCAAAGTTGTGTTCCTAAGGGAATGCTTATTGGAATATTTTCGCCTCCTTGTTATCCTAAGAATCTCAAGAGTAAGTTGCAACCCACACAACCCACCCGCACATAAAATGAAACTACAGGTAGTCCCTGACTTACGAGCAAAATAGAACGCAAAATTTCTGTTGCTAAGCTGGAGAGTTGCTAAGCGAGTTTGGCTCCGTTTTACAACCATTCTTGACCCAGTTGTAAGGGAATCGCTGCAGTTCTTGAAAGAGTAACAGGGTTGTTAAGCGAATCTGGCTTCCCCCATGGACTTTGCATGTCAGAAGGTCACCAAAGGGGATCACGTGACACCCCCCCCCGGGACGCTGCGACCGTCATAAATATGACTCCGCTGCCGAGCATCTGAATTTCGATCACGTGACCATGGAGATGGCGGTAAGTTTGAAAAACATTCGTGCCACTGTAACTTTGAACGGTCACTAGATGAGCTGTCGAGGATTGCCTGTAAACCCAAAAGACTTTTTTTTTTAACTGTCACACATTTTCTCGAAGACACTCCGTAAAAAGGACTCCCTTGCGACAGGTCTGAGGTCTTGCCTCACTCGCAAAATCTCTCCGGCTTTTGTGTCCTCAGCACGGAGGCTGCCCAGAGGCCAAAGGGCTTTGATGCTGACATGGCAGCGCCCAGCTCAGCCTCTCCTGCTCCCAGGTGACTATTTGACAATGGCTCTTTTTTTTTTCAGAACCTGAAAAATCTCCGGTTCTCGTCCGCCCGGTGAAGAAAGTCTACCCCCGAAAGCCATCGATACAATTCTCTGAAGATGATCCCCCATGCCGGCGACGGCGACGAAGCCGATCGCCGCAACGGCGCTGTCTCCAATGTACCCTGGAGCCGGTCAAGGTCACCATGAATTTGGACAGTGGGCACCTCCGATGCAGGGAACACCGTCACCGACACTCGTATCCTGATTATCCGCCATGCAGCTCACCCTGTTATTACAACTGTGAATGTGACAACCGGCCCAGGCCCCGGACCTCCTCGGCCCCCTCGGCCTACCCTGCCCCCCGTTTCCGGGATGTTGCCGTTGGGACTTCCGACCAGATTGTTACTATCCCTACCGAGGAACGGCGGAACACCTTGGTGCCTGCTGAACCCTACGTACGGACCCCGGTGGGGGAGCCACAGCGTCGCTCCATAGCCAGCGGCCAGGAGGCAGACCATCCAGTCTCCCGGCGTCCTGCCAGAGTATACATCTACCCTGTCCACCCTCAGACCCCACCGGGGAGTCGGTCGCCGAGCCCTGAAAGGGCCCACCGGCGACGGACACACAGCCAGGATGAACAGGCAGAGCATGAAGCGCGCGAAGCGCGTGAGTCGCGCCGAGCACGAGAATCGGAGACCCCGACCCCCGCGATGCAACAGCTGCAAGTCCCAACCGGGGGGCCCCCCCGGTTCCATAATGTGGTCAACACCATCATGCAAACAGGGACCACACCAACCGAAGGAGGGGCAGCCAGCACAAAGCGGCTGTCCCGGGCCGAGACCCCGCCAGGCTCCGATTGGGTGTACCGCAGCAAATAAACCGTCGAGTGCAAAGCAGGGAGAAGGAGGAGGAGGAGGAGGAAGAGGAGACGAGAGGAAGGACAGATCTGCAGCTGTCCAAAGTGGGCACATCTTGGTTTGGGGAGTGAACATTAAAGGCCAATCCATCATCCATCCCATAAAAACCCCATGGCGTGCTGCTCAGTTGACCTGGGGTCCAGCTGTCTTTGCAAATACATCCACTCTGCCTCTCGGCCAAACCAGGCGTGTCCCCAGGGTGTGTCGCAAAAGGGCGCACATAAAACTAGACACCGCTTCAACCCGTCCCGTCGCAGCCACCCTCCTGGTTTTGGGTTAATCCTCCAAAGTGGCACAGATTAGGTCAGGGGCCCCCAACTCCCAGGACTCGGCTCACTACTGGGTCTTGAGCGCACAGGCGTGCACGTCCCCACTTGCACGAATTGACGACGTGTGCAGGTGCTCCGTTTGCACGAGCGGCGGCTCTGCGCGCCTACCGCTCGCACAAATGGAGCTGCGCGCACACCCGTGCAGCATGGACGGTGGCCCCCATTCAGGACAGTGGTGGAACTGGGGAGCAAGGCCCCCTCTCGGCCCACGGGGAAGAGTCCTTTGGCAGGCCTACTGAAGCTGGGGTGCCATACTCTGCCTGGCCACCATGGGGTCAGTAAAGAGACAGAAAACCCTTTTCTGCCACCTAGTGGCTGATCCACTTTTTGCAGCTACAGCTTCATCAGTGGACAGCACAACAGAGCACGCCCTCCCCCCCCTTTCTGATAGCTTCTCTCTTCTTTTTAGGGGCCTTAAACAAGAATTTTGGGGGAGGGCAATCTTTGCTCCAACTTGAGGGAACAAAGGCCCCTCCCCAAAAAACCTCAATTAATCACACAGACCTTCCTCCCCTTCCCCATCCAAAGCACCAATGCCCTGCCCACCTGCCTGATTTTCTTGAGGGTGGGGATGGGGAAAGAGGGGGAGGGGAAATGCTGGAGGGCTGCTGGCAGCAGCTCATCAGGAAATTAAGCATATTATGCAAAAGAGTCAGGTTCTTTCCTCTTGACAGCTGTCAATCAGCTCCTTCCCGAGGACAGAATGTTTTGCACAGCAGCGTTAATGCTGATGATTTTATCTGCCTTTCAACTTGAGCATAATTTTTTGCGCACCTCTAATAGCATAATTTACATTCTGATGAGCTGTTTGGATCCAGGAACATAACAAATGACAGAAGGGACCTTGGAGGTCTTCTAGCCCAACCCCCTACCCAAGCAGGAGACCCTAGAGCAGGGGTCTTCAAACTTGCCCCTTTTATGACCTGTGGACTTCAACTCCCAGAATTCCTCAGCCAGGCACACATACAAAGTGCAATACAAAGCTATTACACTTAAAAGGTAAAATGTGTGTCAAAATATGAAACATCAACGCCGTGAATTCTTTCAAAATAATTTCTTAGGGGAGTCCTGCCCACTTTTACAACCTTTCTGGCCACGGTTGCTAAGTGAACCCCTACCGTGCTTAAGTGAATCACACGCTCGGTAAGCGAATCCAGCCTCCTGCATTCACCTCACTTGTCAGAAGCCGGCTGGGATGGATGCAAAAACAGCCGTTGTGTGACCCCCATGATGCTGCCAACGGTCATAAATACGTGCAGATTGCCTGAATTTTGATCCCACGACCGTCGCGACACTGCAATGGTCGTAGGTACGAGGACCAGTTGAAAGTTGCTTTTCCTCCCCCAGTACCGCTGTAACTTTCTCTCTCTCTCTCTCTCTCTCTCTCTCTCTCTCTCTCTCTCTCTCTCTCTCACACACACACACACACACACACACACACACAGACTGCTTCAGCCTCTTAGGAGGGGCCCCTCACCCTGGATAAAGACCACCCTCACCACCCCAGCCACCAGCATCTTTTCGTGGTTTGTTTCCCCCACCCCATGGCCTGCCTGGGCTTCAAAGCCCCCCTCCCTTTGCAGTGAGTTGGACTGAGCCTCCCCACCCTCTCCCGGCTGAGGCTTATGGGGCAGGAGTCCAGCACCCGGGAAGCTCTGGAGCCAGGAAACCGGTTGTCAGCTGCGAGTTCCAATCAAGACACGCGTTCAAACGATCCGAGGCTCCCACCACCGCCACCTTGGAACGGACGTTTGGACACGAGTCTAGTTCCCCTAAAACCGCAACTACGGAGGCTTTGGGGGTGGGGGGAGGGGGTCAGCTAATTGCAATTTCCCCGGGGGGGGGGAGGAGAGGGAAGAGAAAGAGCCTCTCTCGGCCGTGGAAACGCTGCAAGGGGGGCATTTCCCGGGGATGTTGACGGGGGGGGCTGTGAGGGGAACCCCTTAGCCTCTCCCTTTCGAGGGGTCTTTCCCCCAAAGTAGAGAGAGAGCCGGCTGCCCCTCCCAGCATGCTTTCAAAGCGGGGGAGGGGAAGGGGGGAGGATGAGGTTGCTGGAACTACATCTCCCAGGGTTCCTGGCGGCAGCCGCCCACGGGGGGTGGGGCTTCGGCTCGGCCAGGTGGACGCAGGTGAGCGGGGAAAGAGCGCCGGACTCGCTCCGCTCCGCTTCTGCCCTTTCAGGACCACGCGGGGGGGGGGAAGGAGGAGATGGGGTGCCCCAGAGGCTCGTGGGGGGAGGGAGGGGGCTGCCGCGTCGCACCTGTTCCAACCCGGATGCCCCGAGGCCACACCTGTGGGCGCGTCCCGGTCCTTCTCTCCGCCGCCTCCGCTTCCTGGTGAAGCCTAGAACCCGGGTGGTGGTGGTGGTGGTGGTCTCCTCGTGGTCTCCCATCCCAAGACCGATCCGGACCCTGCTTAGTTTCAGGGTCTAATCTGGGTGGATTAGATTAATCCCCTCTTTTGACTAACTTTTCCTTCTGCAAGGAAGGGGCTTGAGACACACACACACACACACACACACACACACACACACCGGGATGGCCTCTCCTCCCGAGGACCGGCCCCCCAAGCCGGCCCCCGCCAAGCCGCTCACGGACCTGGACTTCCACTCTGGGGCGCAGATTGCGGAGCTCAACCAACTCATCCAGGAGTACCAGGCCAGGACCCCACAGGGCGGAGACGCCCCCGAATTGTTCCAAGCCAAAGATCTGGTTTTCTGGCTGCTGGGTGAGTTTGGGGGCCCGGAGGGGGGGGGAGGAAACCCCTTCTAGCTTTGGGGACGGAGCCGCAGCTTCCTTAGCCCGGACCCTTCCCCAAATTGGAGAGCTCAAGCCATCGAACCTGGTGGAATCAGGCTTTGTTTGGGCTAGCTTGCGGAAACACAGCCGAGGAGAGGGCCGCACGGGCATTTCTCAACCTCACCAACCTCAACCCATGTGGACTTCAACTCCCAGAATTCCCCAGCCCAAGTTAGCTACTTGGATCGTGACCTACAGGTAGTCCTCAACTTATGAGCACGGTGGAGCCCAAACTTTCTGTTGCTAAGCGAGATGGTTGTTAAGTGAATTCTGCCGCATTTTACCACCTTTCTTGCCACAGTCATTGTGAATTGCTGCAGCCGTTAAGTGAGTAACATGTTGTTAAGTGAATCCGGCTTCCCCCATGGACTTTGCTTGTCAGAAGGTCGCAAAAAGGGGATCACGGGACCTCGGCACACGGCGACGGTCATAAATAGGAGTCAGTTGCCAAGCGTCTGAATTTTGATCAAGTGACAACAGTCATCAGTGTGAAAAATGGTCAGGTCACCTTTTTCAATTTTGAACAGTCACTAAGAACAAGCTGTTGTGTGTTGAGGATAACTTCCTGGTGCAGGTGTCCTCCTTGACTCACAGCTCAATTTGGAAGACCGTGTAGGAGCTGTGGCCAGGGGGGCTTTTGCCCAGGTTCGCCTGGTGCACCAGTTGCAGCCCTATCTGGACCGGGATGCTCTACGTACGGCCACTCATGCGCTCGTGACCTCTCGGATAGACTGCTGCAATGCTCTCTACATGGGGCTGCCCTTGAGGACCACTCGGAGGCTTCAACTGGTGCAGAATGCAACCGCGCGAGTTGTGATGGGGGTCTCCCGATACTCCCATGTAACACCTCTCCTCCGCGAGCTGCATTGGCTCCCAGTTGCCCTCCGGGTGAGATTCAAGGTGCTGGTGATGACCTATAAAGCCCTAAATGGCTTGGGTCCGGATTATCTGAGGGAGCACCTGTTGCCAGCATCCACTTCCCATCGTCCTGTGCGCTCCCGCAGAGAGGGCCTCCTCAGGGTGCCGTCGGTCAGGGATTGCCGGCTGGCGGCCCCCAGGGGGAGAGCGTTCTCTGTGGGCGCGCCAGCCCTCTGGAATCAGCTGCCTGTTGAGCTCCGGACGGCTCCCAACCTTCACTCTTTCCGCCGTGACCTGAAGACTTGGTTGTTTGAACAGGCCGGCCTGGACTA
Source organism: Vipera berus (assembly GCF_964194415.1). Classification (NCBI taxonomy): domain Eukaryota; kingdom Metazoa; phylum Chordata; class Lepidosauria; order Squamata; family Viperidae; genus Vipera; species Vipera berus. The sequence goes on along the minus strand of NC_138205.1, from coordinate 1,067,933 downwards.
AGGGTTTGAGTTTATTTTAACTATTTATTGTTAGGGCTAATTGATTTAATTTTCTTTTTAACTTTTGTATGTTGCATTTTATTGCCCTGTACACCGCCCTGAGTCTTTTGGGAGAAGGGCGGTATAGAAATTTAATTAAATAAATAAATTTGACCCCATATTTCTATTGCAAAGCCCCCGACGTAGATTTGTCCACCTACGTCTTTGTTCAGTCTGGTTCTCCTTCCTGTCAAAGAAGGATTGCCAGAATCTGGGGGAGGAGTCAAAAGAGGGATCAGCCTAGAATCCCTACATAGCCATAAGCAAGCTAAGTTCAAACCTCCTTGAATTCTGGGGACCCTGATCTAACTCCTAGCAGGTGCCAACCGGTAGTTGAGAAGATTCCTGCGCAAAGGCTTTTAGCAATAGATCAGTTTAGTTAGAACAGGGGTCTTCAGACTTGGCCCTTTTATGACTTGTGGACTTCAACTCCCAGAATTCCTCAGCCAGCGTGCCTGGCTGAGGAATTCTGGGAGTTGGTCCACAAGTCATAAAAGGGCCAAGTCTGAAGACCCCGGAGTTAGAAGATTCCTGCGCAAAGGCTTTTAGCAATAAAGCAGATTAATTGGATTTTCACGTGCAGACCAAGTCTTTCGCCCCTGACTGCCAAAGTTGTGCCTTCGCTCAGCTGTGGTTCCTTGCCCACCCGCTGCCTTGTTCTCTCTGCAGGTCAAGTCCAACAATCCGATGGAAAATTGCCCTCGGTCAACCGCTACCTTCTTCTCTCTGGCGGGATCCAGCAGGGCACAGTCCACGTGGATTGTACCACCCTGCGCCCGCTTTCTCCCGGCGGTGACTACGATGCCAGTTTCACGCTCCTGGTGCCAGTTCTGAACGTGGCCGGCGTGCCCGTCACGTTGGACATGACGCAGAGCCCCCCCGGACACACCCGGATCAGCCTCCAGCCTTTCGATGCCCCCACCCTGCAACGCTGGTCCGAGTGCAGCTGTGGGGATCCGACTTTCCTCTCCGCGGAGCTGGTGTCCGAATGGTTTTTCCGGGCATTTTCCGCAGCGGCCAAAGATGTCTGCCTCGAGCTTCGAGGCCGCGTCACTTCCGTGATCATCTGCGTCGGATCCTATCGTGTCCTCTACGACATCGTCCCCGTGGTGGCCTTTCGGGGGTGGCCCGAGGTGGCCCAGCCATGGCTGAGCCAGGGACATTTCTGGGACGGCAAATTGAGGGATGAAGACATGGTCGCCAGCTTCTACCTCTTTCCGTCTGCTTCCGGCTCGGATTGGCACCTTGCCTTTTCGGCGAGCGAGCTGCATTTGAGGCGCATCCTTCCTCTGCCGCTGCTGTGGTCCCTCCGAGCCATCATGGCCGCTCTCCCCTGGGGGGAGCTGCAGGGCCTGGAGCCGTACCACCTCTTCACCCTGGCCTTGTGGTCCTGTGAACGGTTGCCCAGCCGCTACCTGGCCCAGGAGGAAAACGCGGCGCACGCCTTGCTGGGTGTCCTGGATGATCTGTCGGGCAGCCTGGCCAAGGGTCACCTCCCCAATTATTTCCTGCCCCGGTGGAATCTCCTGCACGGCTTATCCCACCAGGCCGCGAGGATCCTGGCGCGGGCGGTGGCCCAGGTGAGGGCCAACCCCTCCACGTACCTCTGCCGAGCGGTGGAAGGGGCCAAGGAAGCTAAACGGCGGGCCAAGGCATATCGGCGCCAGCTGTCGGCCCCTGCGGACTCCTAGCTGTGGGCCTCCTTCAGCAGGGAGACACCCTGAGCCAAACCCACCTTGCATTCTTCAGGTCAAAGGTGAGCCATCCAGAATAACAGAAAAACAGAATGACAGTTGGAAGGGACCTTGGAGGTCTTCTAGTCCAACCCCCTACTCAGGCAGGGGACCCTGTGCTGCTGCAGACAAACGATCTGTCCAAGCTCTCCTTAAAAACCTCCAGCGTTGGGGCACCCGCAACTTCTGGAGGCAAGTCGAACCGGAACCCAGGCGGACTGGACTCCATTTTCCGGACACTGAACGTCTGCCAGAACCGTGGTGCCAGCTGTGGGACACCCAGGGGGCACAATCCTCAGGAAAGGATATAACGGGGTACAGCAGCCTCTGCAGTGATGCCAGAATGCCACCCCAGCTGGGTGACGGGAGTTCCACGGTTAGTCCTCAAAGTTACACCCACAATGAGACACGATTTCTGCTGCTAAGTGAGTCAGCTATGGGGTGAATTTTATCACATTGCTTGCCACCATTATTAAAGGGAATCCTTTGCAGTTGTGAAGTGAGTCACACGGTCCTCAAGTGAATCCAGCTTCCCCGTTGACTTTGCTCGTCCGAACGTCGCAAGGGAGGGTCACGTGACCCCGGGGGACGCTGCGACCATCATAAATACGAGTCAGTTGCCAAGTGTCTGAATTTTGATTACGGGATCACGGGCATGCCACAACGGTTGTAAGTGTGAAGAACGGTCCTAAGTCCCCATTTTTCAGTGCCGTTGTTACTTCTGTCGCTAAAGGAACTGTCGTAAGTTGGGGACTGCTTGTCATCCCCTGCTCCAGCTCCAGAAAGGGAGGGCATCAGGGGAAGGAACAGTCCTGCCTTCCGCCACCTTGAAATTGTGCCTTAAAAAAATCACATTATGACCTTACAAGATCTGGTGCCGAAATCAGGTGACTGTCTCTCTCTGTCCTTGCTGTACGCCCAGTACGGGTAGTCCTCAACATCCACAATGGGAGCCAGCGTTTTCATCCCTAAGTGATGCAATCGTATAACGATGGCCACCCTTGCAGTCCCAGGTTGCCATCTGTCAGAGTGTGCACAGTCTTATTGCACTGAGAGATAATCCAGGAGTAAACACAGAAAACAGTGGTCTATATGAAATGGTGGTTTATCATACACTATATACAGATATACACTAGGAACAAGAAACATAGATGTGGTGAGACAGCAAACTCCAATACACAGCAGTTACAGCAGGAAACCGATGAGAGAGAGAGAGAGAGAAAGAAGACAGCAGCAAAAGCCTTCCCTTTTGTACTCGGGCTCTTAAAGGGATACACACAGAGATACGGTCCCTGCTGATTCATTCCTCTCATTGTATCATCCACCTTATGTTACATTACATCATTACATAAGCGGTTTGGCTGTTAAATCATAACCTTGACACCATCATTAACTGAATCCCTAAACCAGGAGACTCCACACTTGTCCCTTTTATGACTTGTGGACTTCAACTCCCAGCATTCTTCAGCCAGGAACGTGTGCCTGGCTGAGGAATTCTGGGAGTTGAAGTCCACAAGTCATAAAAGGGCCAAGTTTGAAGGCCCCTGCTGTACACTAATCCTAGTTCAGAATAATTATTTCTCTTTTAACTATTCAATGTTTCTCAGCCTTTGCAGCCCTGCTGTCTGGGGAATTCTGGGACTTGCAGTCCGCACCCCCGAAAGAGTCCAAGTTTGCAGAACATTGCTATAGTTAAATCTGAGAAGGTGATAGCCTGTTTCCAATGCAAAATCATTTTTTTTACGAGCGCTACCTATCCAGTCGCTGACGTTTTAAATATTTTGAAAAGAGAAAATGAAAAAAAAATGTTTTATTTCTTAGTAAAATAAAATCTATCCCGAGAGAAACTTTTGGGTTGCGTTTGGGCTTGGAAAAGAGACTTTTATGGACCTGGGGATAAATTCTATTTTGTACTACTCTTTGTTTAAAGTCCCGAATAAATATTTTATTTGCCAGAAGCGATGTGGGTGTGGGTAATTTCATGGGAAAGATACGGGGAAGGATCCCGGGGTGGGGCAGGGGAGGTAAATGGGTGGCCGGGGAAAATTAATAGTTTTTTGATGGCTGTCAAAGGAGAGCAAATAGGCTTTGAAGGGGCCTGGATTGTTATTAGCAGGAGTTCTGTCTTTTGGTCCGCCTGAGGCTGCGTTCACACAACCCACTAGCTTAACCTGGGATTGGGTCACCCAGGTCAGCCTGTTGCAGGAGGCCAACGTGAGCCTCTGCAGGTGGCAGCAAACAGATTGTTAGCTAAAGGTGTTTTTCAAGCTTGGCCGCTTTGACAGAGATGGAATTCAACTCAGCCAAGTTTGCCGGTTGGGGAATTCTGGGAGTTGAAGTCCACAAGTGGCCAAGCTTGAGAAATACTGCCACAAATTTAGAACAGAACAGAGCTGGAAGGGACCCTGGAGGTCTTCTAGTCCAGCCCCCCGCTCAAGCAGAAGAACCTATAGTACCATCTCAGACAAGTGACTGTCCGGCCTCTTCTTAAAAACCTCCAGTGATGGAGCGCCCACGATTTCTGGTGGCCAGCTGTTCCACTGGTTAATCGTCCTCACTGTCAGGAAGTTTCTCCTTAATTCCAGGTTGCCTTTTCTCTCTGGTCAGTTTCCAACCATTGTTTCTCGTCCTGCCCTCTGCTGCTTTGCAGAATAACCTGACCCCCTCTTCTTTGTGGCAGCCCCTCAAATCCTGGAACGCTGCTATCGTGTCTCCCCTATTTCTTCTTTTCTCTATAGCCAGACCCAAGTCCCGCAGCCGTTCTTTGCACATTTTAGACTCCAGGCCTTGGATCCTCTTAGTTGCTCTTCTCTGCACTTTTTCCAAAGTCTAAACGTCTTTTTTGTGATATTAGCTGCAGTATTCCAGGTGTGGCCTCACTAGGGTTTTACAAAGTGTTGCTAATACTTTGCGTGATCTCGATTCTATGCCTCTGTTTATGCAACCCAGGATTGTGTTGGCTCTTTTGGCTGCTTCCGCACACGGCTGGCTCCAGGTCAAGCGATCGTCCACTGGGACTCCGAGGTCCCTCTCACTGTGGCTGTGTTTGACCTGGGTCTCGCCCAGTCTGTGCTTGTACCTTTGGTTTTTCCTGTCTAAATGTCAGACTTTTCTTTTCTCCACCTTGAAACTCATTTCGTGGGACGGGGCCCCTTGTTCAAGTCTGTCAAGATCTTTTTGGATCCTGAGTTTGTCTTCTGGGGTGTTGGCTACTCCTGCCAGTTTGGTGTCATCTGCAAACTGGATGGGTTTCCCCCTCAATTCCCTCGTCTAAGTCATTGATGAAGAGATTGGAGAGTCCTGGGCCCAAGACGGAGCCTTGTGGTCCCCCACTGCTTACCTCCCTCCGTGTGGATGTAGTGCCGTTGAGGACTACTCGTTGAGTAGGTTTGCCAGCCAGCCAGAGATCCATCCGGGGTGATGTTGTCTACCCCACCTTTTTCTAGCTCACCAAGGAGTAGATTGTGGTCTGTTTGGTCAAATCCCTTACTGAAATGAAGTATACTACGTCCACAACGTAGTCACTTTATTGAAGGATGAAATGAGATTATCCCTGGCCTGATTCACTGCATCTGAAACAAACATACCATGATTTCTGCTTTGGCAAACCAAGTGTAGGATTTAACCTGTTGTGTGAACCCACAGGGGGTCAGGTCCTAAAACCAGACCTGAGTCTGCTTGAAGGACTTGTCAAAATTCACCTCTTAACGTCTTTGGGAGGCAGACCAACTCAATTTTTTCAAGGAGTCCTCGATTTAGGACCACGATTGAACCCCAAATTTCTGTCGCTAAGCGAGACAGTTGTTAAGTGAGTTTTGCCCCATTTTTTGAACTGTCTTCCCACGGTTGTCAAGTGAATCACCGCAGGTGTTCAGTTGTTAAGTGAATCCTGCTTCCCCCATTGACTTTGCTTGTCAGGAGGTCGCAAAAGGGGAATCACGTGACTCCCCCGGGGATGCCGCGACCATCATAAATGTGAATCAGTGGCCGAGTATCCGAATTTTGACCACATGACCACGGGGGACACTGCGACGGTCGTGTGGAAAAACGGTCCTAAGTCACATTTTTCAGTGACATCGTAACTTGGATCGGTCAGTAAATGAACCGATGTAAGTCGGGGACTGCTTGCACGCTGGTTTACAGAAAGAAGGGGGCAGCCGTGGAGGGGAAACGTCTCTCATTGACCTCGCATCCGGCCCCTTCGTGGCATTTCTGCAGCCGAGCCACAGTTCACCAGTGGAACTCCCCGCCACATGATGCAATGGGCCCTGCTGAAGGTCATCCTCAAGTTACAACCATTCGTTCAGCGACCTTTCAAATTTACAACAGCACCCCCCAAAAAATGGACTTGTGATGGTTTTACCACACTTATGACCTTCACGGCATCCCCCCTGGTCACATGATCAAACTTTGGAAGCTTAGCAACTGACTCCTATTTATGACGGGTGCCGTGTCCCACGGTCACGTGATCCCTTTCTAACCTTGTCAGGAGGTCGCAAAAGGGGATCACGTGACACCACCACTCCCGGGACGCTGCGACCGTCATATTAGGAGCCGGTTGCCAAGCGTCTGAATTTTGATCATGTGACCAAGCGGGCTGCTGCGAGGGTCGTAACCGTGAAAAACGGTCCTAAGTCACTTTTTTCACTGCCGTCGCTAACTTGGAACGGTCACTAAGTGAACAGTTCCTAAGCCTGTAGGTTCGTGGCAGGAAGCCCTGCCTTCCCTCTGCCAGCCACGAGGGGGCGCCAAAGGCTCATTTTAACTCACCAGTTCCCTTTGGCCAGGCCAGGGGTAGGCAACCTTGGCTCTTTTATGACTCGTGGACTTCAACTCCCAGAATTCCTGAGCCAGCCACGCTGAGGGGAAAGGGAGAGGTTTCCAAGCTGAGCCAGGCTGGCTCAGGAATTCTGGGAGTTGAAGTCCACGAGTCATAAAAGAGCCAAGGCTGCCTACCCCTGGGCCAGGCGAAGTTGGCTTGGTCTAAACCGGGCTGAGAGTGATAGAACTTCCCTCTGGACCCCCCCTCCTCCCCCCCCCCCGCGTGCAAAGCGAGGCCCCGCCCTCCTGCCCACCTTTGCATCTGCAGCAGGGCTGGCGGGAACAGACACACACACACACACACACACACACACACGGTTGTGCACTTGTGGGTGCGGGGAAGGCAGAAGAGGCAGTGCCCACAGCCCTGCAAACCTCCGCAGGGCTTCGGAGGAAAAAACTTGGTGGCTGGACGTGCCTGGAAGGGAAGCCCAGGAGGAGAGCTGGGGGGGGCGGGGGGCCTGGAAGGAACAAGGAAAAGAGGGGGAAGGGGGAAAGGAAGGAAGAAGGAACAAGGAAGGGAAGGGGAAGGAAGGAAGGAAGGAGGGAGGGAGGGAGAGAGGGAGGGAAGAAGGGAGGGAAATGGCAAAGGAGAGAGAGAGGAAGCAAGGAGAAGGGAGGAAAAGGGAGGAAGAGAAAAGGAAGGAAGGAAGGGGGAGGGAGGGGGAGTGGAAGGAAGGAGGAAAAGGGGGAGGAAGAGAGAAAAGGGAGGAAGGGAAGGAATGAGAAAGGGGGAGAAAGAACAACATACATTTTTGGACTCGATTGTGGTTGTAACTCTGTACTCATCACCCCCGTTAGCAACAAGAAGAGCGGAAGTGGCTGTTTTTCTCCCCCCCCTCCCCCCTCCCCCAGCCACCACACCCAGACCCATCCTCCACAGCCTCGAGGTGGCCCTGGCAGCCACGCTGGGCTGCAAAGCAATCAGCAAATGGGTTTGGCGTGGCCAGGATGGCCACACGCCCAATTTTATCTCCAGAGGGGGCCAAACAGGAGGGGCTGTTTTGCTAATGGTTTTGCTCCGTGTCCAGCCACGGGGGGGGGGGGGATATAAGCCTGGCTGAGGCCTCATGGGAAGGATCCCGAGCCCGGGTTCAAGCACACATACGTGTGTACACGCTTTGCACCTGCTAGGCAGCCAAAGCAGAGCGGAATTTGTGGGTTTCTTTGGAGGGGAGCACCTCTGAGCATGTTGGGCAGCCTCAGCCAGAAGTTCAGCCTCGAAAGCGCTCTGCATGTGCTCAGAGCTCCTAGGATCCGCTGCCTTGCTTTTCAAATTTGGCCCCTTGAAGGTGCGTGGACTTCGACTCCCAGAATCCCCCCAGCCAGCAAAGCTTTAACGGTGCCCAGATTGAGAAACACGGAACTAGATAGCCCTTCTGGCCCCTTCCAACTCTATTATTCGCAGCTGGCTGGGGAACTCTGGGAGTTGAAGTCCAAACACCTTGAAGTGGCCCAGTTTGAGAGACACCGAACTAGGTAACCCGTCTGGCCCCTTCCAACTCTATTATTCGCAGCTGGCTGGGGAACTCTGGGAGTTGAAGTCCACCCATCTTCCAGTTGCCCCAGTAGACAAACCTCCGGGCAGTTTTATCGCCTTTTACGAATTTCTTGCCCTAATTGTTAAGTGAATCCTTGCAGTCGTTAAGATATTAACACGGTCGTGTTAATTGACTTTGCTTGTCAGAAGGTTGCAAAAGGGGGTCACGTGACCCCCCCCCAGGTCAGTTGTCAAGCATCTGAATGTCGATCACATGACCAAGGGCATGCCACAACGGCTGTGTGAAAGCGGTCTTAAATCATGATTCCCCCTTTTGCATCCTTCTGACAAACAGGAAGCCGGATCATCTCAATGATCATGTGACTGACTCAACAATGGCTACGATTCATTTAGCAGCTGTGGCAAGCGAGGTCGTAAAACAGAGCAAAGTGGGTGTCTCGCTTAGCGATGGAAATTTTAGGGTCCGTTGTCATAAGTTGAGGACTATCTGCCACGCTGCGCATTTGAGAGTTGTGTTGATGTAGGGCTCCGCCCTCCCCTTCCCCCACACGCGCGCACACACACACACACACACACACACACAGAGTTCCATTGTAAGCTGCACCTGGCCGTGAGGTCCATCAGGCACAGCTGCAACACTGGCTGTCCCTGTGATGGGGAGAGGCAGCCTGTTGCAGTGACTGATAGGCCAGCTGGCCCTTTTGGGCCACCACCTGCGGGCACAGCAGGAGGAGGAGGAGGAGGAGATTTAAGGGGCCACGGAAGCCAGCAGTCCCTCCACGCATCCATTTTTCGGCTTGTATCTTGCAGTCGAGAGGCACTCTGCACATGCACAGAGAGGGGTCCCAAGCCGAGGCCAGCCCTGCTCCCGAGGAAAATCTGCTGCGAGGTGGCAGATGGTTAACGCTGCAGCCTTGTTTGACCTCGGAGCGGATCGGCAATGTCTTCAGGAGGAGAAACTGAGGCACACAGAGAGAGAGAGAGAGAGAGAGAGAGAGAGAAAAGGGCTGACCTCCGAACAGAAACGGGGGAAAGGCATGGCACGGGGCGGGTCAAAAAAAGTCAGGATGGCGGCCTCGGCGGTGCCATGGAAACTCCGCCCAGTTTTAACAGGGTGGCACGTTACGTCCTGGAGGCCATCTTGACTTTTTTGACCTCACAGACTGCAGGTAAGACGAACCCTGCCTCAGATCCGGCTTCCCAGTCTGACCTTTAACCGCGGGATCTCCTGGTGGCCTCCCATCCACGCAGCACAGCAGATTAATCCTTTCTGAGCTTCTCTGGATCTGGGAAAAGCAGGCGCTACGCCCTGGTGCAGATGCAACGGAGATACACACACACACACACACACACACACACACTAACCAGGGTCTGTTGTGGTAGACGACGGATAAGCCCCCCCCCGCCCCACCCTTCGGGATTTTCCTTCGAGCAGATTTCCCCCCCCCACATTCCCTTCCAAATCGGGCCCTGCAGACTGTCTCCTCCAGGGGGCGCCCTCTGCCACTCCTACCCTGCGCTTTCCTCCATCCTCTCCCCTTCCCCACCAGCGACCCCCGGGCCAGAAACGCGCTTCAAAGGATACTTGGCCCAAACGAGGAGGGGGAGACACACACACCCCCCGCGCGCGTCAAATCCACCGTGACTCATTGATTTCTGTGGAATTGCATCCCGCTTGGAAACTTCCTCCCCCCCAACCCATCATCCCCGTCCCTTTGATCGCAACTTTGGGGGTGTCCTCAGTGCCCCCCACCACCACCACCATCCCAGGCGGCGCGCAAACTCACCTCCTTAAGACTCCCCCTGCGTGCCTCGGGGCGTGGTGTGCGTTTGTGTGTTGCCAAATGTGTGTGTGTGTGTGTGTAAAATTTTTCCCCACCCCCCCCCACAAAGGGTTTCTATTCTCCGGAGTGGTTTATAGGTGCGATGGGGGGGGTTTTCCCTGCTGAATCCCACCACCCCAGGTCGGCGCAAACATATCCTGGGGGGAGGGCGGGGAGGAGGCCCTGCTCCTGCCCCACATGCTCCCCCCCAAAGAGCCCTGACAGGGCGGGGGCAGCCCCCCCGCCCCGTCTCACCCCACCCCACGTTTTCCCCATCTCCGGCTGAAATCCTCGGCTACCCAGCCCGGCTTCCTTTCCCCACGGCGGGGCGAGGGGGCAGCGTCTCCCCGACCCGCCGGCTTTGTCACTGGCTTGTGACAGGAGTCCTTCTTCTCCCTTCCCTCCCGCCCCCCCTTCCCTCCCTCTCCCCCTCCCTCCCTCCCTCCCTCGCAGCGGCTGCCTGCCAACACACCCGGAGCTGCCCGCCTGGCACACCCAGCTGGGCGAGGGTCCCTCCCTGCCCACCGCGCCGCTCTCTCGCCGCCAGGACCCCCCCTCCGAAGCCCTCCCCGCGGCTCAGCCCCTCTGAAGGACACGCCAGGGTCTCCGGCAGGCCTCCCCCCCCCCTCCCCGCTGCGCCGCGGAAGCCGCATGGATGGAGGGCAGGCGAGGCGCCTTCTGCTCCTCCGCCGGATTTGAACCAAGAGGCGGCAGCCCGGCTGGCCGGATCGGGGAGCGGCTTCCTGGCGTGCAGCGGATCGCCAGGGGGGGCAGGAGGAGGAGGGGGAGGAGGACGGGGAGCGGCGCCCCCCCGGCGGCCCCCTAAAGCCGGCCGGCTTCGTGGGGCACGATCCCCGACTTTCCCGCAGGATCCCGGGACGGCAGCTGCTCCATCCGGCCAGGAGGAAGCGGGGATCCTTCGTGCCGCACCCCGACAGGCTGATGGGGACCCCGACTCCTCTCCGGCCCCCCGACTCTGCTGGATCTCGGTAGCTGAGAGAAGAAGAGGAGGGTCACCCATCCTTGACCCGGGAGATCCCCCAGCCCCGCCGCCCCCCGCCGCCCCCCAGCCCCTCCGGATGGGGCAGGCATGGCCGCCTTAGCCAGCTCCCTGATCCGGCAGAAACGGGAGATCCGCGATCCGGTGGCCAGCCGGCCCGTCTCCACCCAGCGAAAGGTCTGCCCGCGAGGGACCAAATCCCTCTGCCAGAAGCAGCTGCTCATCTTGATCTCCAAAGTCCGGCTGTGCGGGGGGAGGAAAGGCCGGCTGGAGAAACCCCCCGGTAAGTCCACTTTGGCGGGAGGGGGGGGGCGGGCGCCTGCCCCCGCCCTGGAGGGGCGAAAGGGAGGGGCCCCAACTGGGTTGGGGGGGCTTATTTCTCCCGGTCGGCGCCGCGGGGCTCTGCTTTGGATCGGGGCGCCCCCTCACCCCCGGAGGAGGGGGTGGGTTGTAAGGATAGGGCCAGGGTGAGATCCAGGATCCCTGCTGGCCGGTAAGGTTTGCTGATTCAAGGTGGACTCTGCTTTTCCCAGGGGGCACCAGCAGGAGGCGCTGTGCAGGGTGGAGAAGGGGGGGGGTCCTTTCCTGCCGGCGCTTCCCAGGGTCACCTGCAGGGGGCGTGCGATCAAGTTGGTTTAATGGATTAACCACGGTAGTGGAGTTGGGGGTGCCGGCGGTTGTGTGGAGGGTGCGTAGGAAGCCGGGGTACAGTTGTGGATTGCGGTGGGCAAGGGCCGTATCCGTATCTTTAAGGACACCCTGTTAGGTCAACGGGGTGCCAATATGTACCGAACTGGGTGCCAAAACCGGGTGCAGTAAAAAGTTTTCTTATGGAGGGGTGTGTGTGTGTGTGTGTGTGTGTGTGTGTGTGTGTGTACAGTGCCCCCTGTTGGCCGAGAGTCTTTTTGCAAGGGAGGTGGTTGTATGGAAACACCCCAAATTTGGGGGGTTCGATCCAAGAATTGGTTCTTGTCAAACGGTATAGGTTCTCCTGCCTGAGCAGGGGGCTGGACTAGAAGACCTCTAAGATCCCTTCCAGCTTCCATTCCATTCCATTCTATTCTTATTCCTTATTCCTTATTCCTTATTCCTTATTCCTTATTCCTTATTCCTTATTCCTTATTCCTTATTCCTTATTCCTTATTCCTTATTCCTTATTCCTTATTCCTTGTTCTGTTCTGTTCTGTTCTCAGCAACAATTCAGAAGTGGGTCGTTTTGTACGGGATGGTTTATAATTGAGGAGGGGGTTTCCTTCACGCTTTGCATCCGAACCCAAGTTGGAGGCGGGGAAGCCTCTTCCTCTCAACGTGGTGAGCTTTGGTCTCTGCAAAACTGCCAGGGAAAACCTGGATTTGGACACAGGTAGTCCTCGACTCACACCAAGTTTATTGAGTGACCGTTTGAAGTTTCAACCGTCAGGGGGGGAAAGGGACTTAGGACCGTTTTTCACACTTAACGACCGTTGCAGCCTCCCCACGGTCATCCTGCAATCCAGATTCAGACGCCTGGCCACTGACTCGTATTTGTGACGGTCGCAACATCCCAGGGGAGGGGGGTGTCACGCGATCCCCTTTTTTGCAACCTCCTGACCAGCAAAGCCCATGGGGCAGGGGAAGCCGGACTCACTTAACGACCACGTGGCTAAATTAAGCCCTGCAGCTTAATGACGGTGGCACGAAAGGTCATAAAACGGGGCAAACTTCGCTTGAGAAATGTTTCCCTTAGCGACAAAATTTGAGAGGGGGGCTCAATGGTGATCGTAAGTTGAGGACTTCCTGTGTTTTGGGGGGGCGTTGTCCGGTGAGCCTGGATTTCGCCCGGGGGGGGGGGACACTCGGGGTTGTGTGTATATTTGCAAACCGGTTTGAACTTTCGTGTGTGTGGCTGGGCACGTGGGGCCCTTCCCCTCCCCCAGGAGAGGGGGGAGGAGTGAGTGGGTGTGCATTCACACTTGCACTGAGAGTGGCAAATGGCACCCCCCCACCCCCCCACCCCCCCCATAGCGCAGCAGGAAAGGCCCCGTTTGGATCAAAGACGGGAGCTGCCTCCACCCCCCCCACCTTTAGGGAAAGGGGGCAGTTCACGCGGGGGGGGGGCTTTTACTCGTTGCCCCTTCCGGGGGGGGGGGAAAGGCAGCCGGTTTGGATGGTCTCTAGGTTGCCCCTGGCCAGTCGGGATTGGGTCTCCTCTCGGAATTCCTTCCTAACTTCCTGTTCTTCCTCCCTCCCTTCTTTCCTGTTTTCTCCCCCTCCTTCTATCTATCCTTCCTCTTCCCTCTCTCCTTCCTTCTTTCCTTCCTTACGCCCTGCCTTCCTATTTCCTTCCTTCCTGTTTCCTTCCTTCCTGCTTCCGTCTTTTTCTCTGCTTCCTCCTTCCTCCTTCCTTCTTTCCTGCCTCCTTCCCTCCCTTCCTATTTCCTTCCTTCCTGCTTCCTTCTTTCTCTCCCTCCTTCCTTCTTTCCCTCCTTAGTCCCTGCTTTCCTGTTTCCTTCCCTATTTCCTTCCTTCCTGCTTCCTTCTTTCTCTCTCCTTTCTCTCTACCTCTTTCCTTCTTCCTTCTTTCCTGCCTCCCTCCCTCCCTTCCTATTTCCTTCCTTCCTGCTTCCTTCTTTCTCTCCCTCCTTTTCTCTCTCCTCCCTCCCTCCCTCCCTCCTTCTTTCCTTCCTTTTCTCTCCCCCTCCCTCCGTACTCCTGCCTTCATCCTGTCTCCCTCGGTTTCCTCCTCCTCCTCCTCCTCCAGGCCTCTTGGAGGGTCTCCCCAGATGGCTCGGCAGAAAAAGGCCTTAAAGGATGGGGGGGGGGAAGGGGGGGCAGCAGCCAGAGCCCTTTCAGGTGTGGGGAGCGAGAGAGATCAGCTATTCATTTTAAAGGCCTGTAAAGTGAAAGCTGATGCTGATGCTGGGGGGGGGGGTGGGGGTTTAGAGGCACTGGGATGACCCCAGATCTCCTCCACAGGACCCTTCAGCCGAGGGGCAGGAAACCCCCCCAGGAAGGCTGATGGGCTGAGAGGGGGGGGAAAGCCCTCTCCTCTGGGGCCCCGGCGTGTTTGGCAATGGGTCCAGTGTGTGTGTGTGTGTGGTGGGAGGAGAAGGATCAAGAGCCCCAGGATTCGTTCTCGTCTCGAGGTGAATCAGGAGCAACCTTAGCGATGGGTAAGGAAGAGCCCGGGGGTCCCTGTGTGTGGGGGGGGCGGGGGCGGCCATGCGTGACCGCCCTTGGCCCCTTGGGCCTATCCCCAGTGGGGATTCGGATGGGAAGCGGGCGTTGGGGAGAGGTCTCTTGAACCTCTGGAGGGCCCATCGGTTCCAGCCGGGGTGGAGAATATTTGTAGCTCAGGACTGAAATGTGGGGTCCTTGCTGCTGGGGAGACCCACTTGCTGAGGGGGGGGTCAACCCTCCTTCCATCCATCACCAAGATTTGGGGCAAGATTTCCCCCGGAGGTGATCTCTGCGTGGTCCCCTTTCCCCCCAACGCCTCTGCTGAGAGGCTGCTTCTCCAACCCACGGCAGAGCCTCTGGTAGTCCGAAGACCCTCAACCCAATCAGCAAAGCCAAGTGTGTGTGTCGGGGGGGAGGGTCTCATTTTTGCACGGGCAACGCAAGTAAAAAAAACCAGTCGGCCCTTGAATTTGTGCCACGCCGGGCACCGGCTTGGCATGGTGACCGTGCCCCAGAGGGGCAGAAGTGAGGGTGTCCCCCAGGGAAAACCTGCAGAGGGGACCCCCCCTAAAGATCCTCTGGACGGGCAGGAGTGGGGGTTAAAAGGGCACACGATGACATCACCGCAGGCTCTGGGTTCCGGGTCATGCCACCTCGGTTGGAAGGGAGGGGCGAGAGAAAGAATTAGCCGGCAACATTTTAAGCCCTTTTTTAAAAAACCCTTTTCCTTTATTCCCTTTTTCCCCCAAATAAATTTATTTCTGCCTGGAGGAAAAAAAAGTTTTGAGGTGGGAGGCAGCCTCTGCCACTGGTTTACTCCCCCCCCCCCCCCGCCACTGCCCAATCTACAGCAGCCCCAAACTGCCTCTTTATTCCACCCTATCCCTACCTCTTTTTTTTGGGGGGGGGAGACTGGGTGTCAAGGAAAACCGGGGGGGGGGAGCGGGCTTTATATCCCTGTTTCTGGGTTGGAGTAAGAAAGCTGCTGGGTTTTTCCTGGGAGTAAAATTGGCAAATGGGGAGACCGTCCGGCGATGGGTGGGTGGGTGGAGGGGAAAGACCGAGAGGCCCGGAGCGCCGATGCTATTCATGATTTCCAAATTCAGCCGAGTATCGGAAAGAAATTATGTAAAGGCACTCCGGATTTAGCCGGCCTGTCAGCAGATAATCCTCCGGTGCCGAAACAGAACGGGATCAAACTGGGGTTGCGCGGAGAAAAGGCAGGGAAAAAAAACAAGGGTGAATTCAAATCTGGGCCACATCTGGCCAGCGGTGGCAGGCCAAAATCCAGCCGAGAAGGACGGATGGGCTGCGCCTTGAGAAAAATGGCGGCTTGCTCTGTGCCCAACGCATGAGCACAGGGAAGGGAGGCAGCCCCCGGTGTGCCCACGCCAGCCCCCTAGGGGCCACACATACCTCCGTGGCACAGAGAGGGTCTCCGTGGCAGGGGGAATTTTCTCTGTCCTGTCTTGCTCAGCCAGGCGGCCGCCAGATGTGCGAATGGGGCCTGTCCAGCGGTGTGTGGCTGCTGCATTAGAGGGCAGGAAAGCCTTGGGAGGAAGGGGTGCCAAACGCTCTGTGCCAGCCCTCCGTGGCAATCCTGGCTGTGCACTTCGGTTCGTGGAACAGGAGACGGGGGGCTGGACTTTGCAGGGAGGGACCCACTTCTGCCTCTGCTCACCTTTGTCACCAAGGACACATGGAGGGGAGCTGGGGGGGGGCTTGGCACTCCACGGCACAGCCAGTGAACTGTGCGGTTCCAGGCGGCTGCGACAGGCGGTGAGCACCGGCCCGGGATGCCACCGCCCCCCCACCCCTGCAGCCTGCCCAAGGTGGGGAGGAGGCAGGCGGTGGGGCTGGCAGGATCTGATTGATTACGAGCGGCAAAACCTTTGAGGAATGGAGGTCAGGAGGTCAGATCTTTAGTGATGAAGGCACTAGGAGCCTGTGAGTTCTAGTTCGGCCTTAGGCACGAAAGCCGGCTGGGTGACTTTGGGCCAGTCATCAGGAGACGGTGAGTTCTAGTTCTGCCTTAGGCACAAAAGCCGGCTGGGTGACTCTGGGCCAGTCACCAGGAGATGGTGAGTTCTAGTTCGGCCTTAGGCACGAAAGCCGGCTGGGTGATTTTGGGCCAGTCATCAGGAGACGGTGAGTTCTAGTTCTGCCTTAGGCACAAAAGCCGGCTGGGTGACTCTGGGCCAGTCACCAGGAGACGGTGAATTCTAGTCCTGCCTTAGGCAGAAAACATCCAGGAACCCCTCGCTTTCCGACCGTTCATTTAAAGTTCCAAGTTACAACGGTGCTAAAAAAAAAAGGAGAGAGACTTAGGACCGGTCCTCGCACTTACAACCGTCGCAGCGTCCCTGTGCTTGCAATTTGGGGTGCTTGGCAACCAGCATGTTGCAGCATCCTGGGGTGACATGATCCCCACTTGAGAACGCCCCACAAGCAAACTCAGTGGCGGAAGCCAGATCGGCCGAAGGGTGACCGTGCGGTTGGTTTTGTGACCAGCCGGGGTGGTAAAACGGGGCGTGGCTCGCTTAACGACTGCACTACTTAGCGTTTGACGTTTGGGTCGTAACTCGAGGACGGCCGGGAAAAAGACCCGTGCTGGAATCATCCCAAGACTATCCTGTTCCAGCGTCCCTCCTTCCGGCAACCAGCCAGTTTCCTTCACGGAGGTGACCCTCAGGAGGTGGAGATGCCAGCCTAGGTGGCATCTGCTCCAGCCATGGAGACTTCAAGGCTGATGGAGTTGCTTCAACCTTCTGAAGGTCATTTCAGATGAGTGTTGGCCAACCTGGGCAAGGGGAAGATAGGTGGATTTCAGCTCCGCACAGCTGGCTGGGGAACTCTGGGAGTTGAAGTCATTGGGGGGGATATAAGCCTGGCTGAGGCCTGGTGGGGAGGCTCCCAAGCCCGGGTTCAAGCGCACACACGTGTGCACACGCTTTGCGTCGGCTAGCCGGGACTCTCCCGCTAGGCAGCCAAAGCAGAGCGGAATTTGTGGGTTTCTTTGGAGGAGAGCATCTCTGAGCATGTTGGGCAGCCTCAGCCAGCAGTTCAGCCTCGAAAGCGCTCTGCATGTGCTCGGAGCTCCTAGGATCCGGTCCCTTGCTTTTCAAATTTGGCCCCTTGAAGGTGCGTGGACTTCGACTCCCAGAATCCCCCCAGCCGGCAAAGCTTTAACGGTGCCCAGATTGAGAAACACGGAACTAAATAGCCCTTCTGGCCCCTTCCAACTCTATCATTGGTCGCTGGCTAGGGAATTCTGGGAGTTGAAGTCCAAACACCTTGAAGTGGCCCAGGTTGAGAAACACCGAACTAGGTAACCCGTCTGGCCCCTTCCAACTCTATTATTCGCAGCTGGCTGGGGAACTCTGGGAGTTGAAGTCCACCCATCTTCCAGTTGCCCCAGTAGACAAACCTCTGGGCAGTTTTATCGCCTTTTACGACTTTCTCGCCCTAATTGTTAAGTGAATCCTTGCAGTCCTTAAGATATTAACACGGTCGTGTTAATTGACTTTGCTTGTCAGAAGGTTGCAAAAGGGGGTCACGTGACCCCCCCCCAGGTCAGTTGTCAAGCATCTGAATGTCGATCACATGACCAAGGGCATGCCACAACGGCTGTGTGAAAGCGGTCTTAAATCATGATTTTCAGTGCCGTTGTAACTCGGGACGGTCGCTAAATGAACTGTTTTAAGAAGTTGAGGACTGCCCGCATGGTCAGTCTTCTGAAGCCTCCAGCCGAAGGGGTTAAAAAGTAGGCGGAGCCTCGATTGCCCCAGTGTGGCTGCCATTTGACCGCCTACCTTTATACCCCACCCCTCCCCCCTTTCCCAGTGGGTCTGATTCATATGGACCAGTCGCATCCCATAATGCCACTAGAATTAGTCAGAAGTCCTGGAGCTGGTCCTAACGCTGCAGGCAAGGGCCATCAGAGGCTGGATGGTTTATTAGGGAATCCTGCACGGTGCAAAGGGGGTGGACTGGATGACCTCTTGAGTCCCTTCCAACTCTGATCCTTTAAAAAAAAAAGAGAGGCTTTGTCAGTGCAGAAACTGGAGGAGGAGCAGGAAGAGGAGGAGGAGAGGGGGAGGGGAAGAAGGGGGAGGAAGTGAAGGAGGAAGAGGAGGACAGGGAAGAGAAGGAGGAGGGGCAGAAGGAGGAAGAGGGGGAGAAAGAGAGGAGCGGGAGAAGGGAGGGGAGGAAGAGAAGGAGAGGGAGAGAGGGAATAGGAAGAGGAGAAAGGGAGGAAGAGGAGGGGGAAGAGAAGAAGGAGAGGGAGAAGGGGAAGAGGGGAAAGGGAGGAAGAGATACATCTGAAGGGGAGCCTCCCTAGCCCAGTGCAGTCTATTTGGAAAGAGCCGACGCAGGCGGTGGCAGAGCGCGAGGGAAGCGGCGGTGCCTCCTGGCACCCGGGATCCATCTCTCCGCGCCCCCCCCGGCACCCCCTCCCCTCCCCTCCCCCGTGCCCGCTCAACCCGCGCAGCCTCGCCTTTTGGCCGAGATCCGCCACACACACACACACACACACACACACACCCCTCCACCTGGCCGCCTGCCGATGTTCCTGGACCTCCGCTGCCAGGAGCCTCTTTGCAGTTGGCAGCGCCCCGGCCTGGCAGCCGGCCAGCTCTCCGCCCCCGCCCTCCCCTCCCCTTCGCCCCCCTCCCCGGAGCTGTGCAAGGTGCGGGACGGGGGGGGGCGGCAAAGGCCGGCGGCCCCCTCTCCGCCTGCCAGGCGCGGCGCTTCCAAAGTGCCACCTGCGCGAAGCTCTTCCAACTTCACCGGGTCTCTGTGTGTGCGTGCCTGTGTGTGTGTGTGTGTGTGTGTGTTAAGGGGGACCCTTTGGGGAAGCCCTAGTTCCTCCCCCCCACCCCGACCCACCAGCTCGGGGTCCAGCCCAGCCCCCCCCCCCCTTTCCGTTTTCATCCCAGCGAGGGCACCTTGAGCCGGTGCGGCGCGCTTCACCCGGCCAGCCTGGTTCTCTCCTAGCCCCCTTCCCCAACCTCCCCATTGATTTCTCTTTCCCCCCCACGGTGCCAACCTCCAGGACCCCCCCCCAGCCTTGCTCCCCCGGAGATAAACGCTCCTCCCGTCCCACGAACCGGCCCCACCTGGTCCGGGGCAGCCCCCAAAAAAGAAGCAGCAAAGCGCTTTTCATTGAACCCCCCGGAGCTTCCTGGCAATGCCCCACTTGGGAGGACGGGGAGGGGAGGCTTAGAGGGAGGGGAGGGGTCAGCCCGGATGGGGGGTCTGCGACGGCCGTCCCCCCCCCCCGCCCGCCGCCAAAGCCAAAGCCCGCCGGGGAACCTCCGAGGGGCTTCCCTGGAGAACGACCGCGCCCGCCTTCCGCCCGAGCGGCGGCGATTGCAAACTCCGAGTTCCCATCGGAGGACGGGGGAAAAAAACACGAGGCGTTTTTATTGCCGGGAATAAATTGATTTATGCCAGAGTCCACGAGGCCAAGCGAGGCGCTCCGCTCGCCTGGCGGAAAAGAAAAAACAACCCAACAGCCTCGTTTTATCGGCCGCTTGACGGGATCGATTCGGAGGTGAAGCCCGGGGGCGGCGGCGGCGGCGGGGCGGGGCCCCCTGCCAGCGTAACTCAGACGGGACTTGTGGGGGTACTACCCCCCCCCCGACACTGCCCTCTCTTGGGCACAGCTTCCCCAGGACCCCCGCCCCCAAGTCAGCTGCTAGGATAAACAGCGCCTTCAGATTCACTGAAAGGCTGGGGACCCCCTGGATCTCTCTTAACGCCGCACACACACACACCCCGGGCTTTTCCCCCTCCCCGACGCCGTTGGTCTATTTTAACGCGCCCTCCCCCCCATGGCTTTTCCCCACCGCAAACGTGCGTACGTCCCACTAAATCCGAGCCGTATAAATAATTTGCACGCTTTGTGGAGGAAAGCAGCCAAGTCGCTCCGGGTATATTTAAGGATAAGGGGGCGCATTTGATGGAGGGGGGGGGGAGGAGGAGGAGGAAAGCGAGAATAAATGTTATAAATGAAAGGGAGCCCACTCACTCAGCCATGCCCTTCCCCTCCTCCCTCCCACCCCACCCCACCCCCACTCCCCCAGCCTGCAGCTCCCCACTAATTTTCCGGCGCAGCTGCGCTCTTGCGTGCGCGCGATTGCGTTCTCCGAGGTTTAAATTATACAGCCGGGCAAGTTCCCCCGACCCCAATTCTAGATTTGTCAAACGCTCCTGGCCTTATCCACATTTCCCCCCCCAAAAAAAAAAAGATTGGTCCTGCTGGGCCCTTCGGCCAGCCGGCCCAGGGACATGGGAGGGGGGTTTGTTTCTTCAAGCCTGCATCCCCCAGCCCTCCCATGTCCGAAGTCTCTTAGGGGTGCCCCTTCTGTTCCCCCACCCCGCTGGCCCTGTCTTTGCAGCAGTTTGCAGCCCTCATGCTTGCAGGTTAGGGGGTCGCCTCCCCCACTGCTCAACCGGGGGGGGGGGGGAGAGCCCTGACATCCTTGCCCCGCTGACCAGCCCTGCTTGGCTTCGTTTCCCCCACGCCCTGCGGTGCCGGAGAGTTATCTGGTCCAAGAGCACCACCGCCAACCTGGGTAGGCTACCCCGTTCTGGGTCAGCCCCCTGTCTTCCTCCCTCCCTCCCTCCGTCCATCAAGGCGGGGGCCCTGCCTTCCGTCCATATTCCACTGCTCCCCCCCCCCCGCGCATCTGGGTAACCTTGTAGGGAGCTCTCTCTGCAACGGCGGCTGGCTGCAGCGTGCCAGGCAGGGAGTGTGCCAGGCCAGGGGAGGGGGGGCACAGGCAGGCCTCGGGGCCATCCCAGGCCGGCCGCTTGGGGGTGGGAGGGGCTCCGTCGCCCTCCCCCCTGGGGCGTTGCACCACCTCGCTCGGCTGTCGGGAGCGCAAAAACGCAGTCACCTTGATCTCGGCCTCGCTAGGCTGGAATGGAAGCGGGGCGTTCAAAGGCTCGGCTTTGGGTCCGCTGTGGGGGGAGGGGGGGAGTAAGGCTCTCCCCCTCCCCAACCCAGGCTCCCCCTATTTTTATCTGGGGGAAGAGAGAGAGAGAGAGACGATAAGACCGGGGTCATCCCTGCAAGGCTCCGAAGCGAAAGAGGTCCCCAAAGCGTGTGCAGAATCCTCTCTCTCCTCGGATGCCTTCAGGATCGGGAGGGGAAACGCCCCTCCCTCCCAGCGTTACGCACCATGGGTCTGCTGGTGTCTGAGGATTACCGCAGTGCAACCCCCCTCCCCTCCCCCCCCAGCGCCGGTTGGCAATCCAGGTTTAAAAGAGCTCAGGAAGGAAAGGGGGGGGGAAATCGATGGCGAATTGTGTCAAGGAATACACACCGGAGAGGCGGGTTTTTTTTCTTTTTCTATCTGACCTTCCAGATGCGCAACACCCAGCCAGAAGGGAATGCCCCTGCGGGGGGGAGGGAGGAGGAGGGGGAGGTCGTGTGAATGGCAATCCCGGCAGGCCTTGGACGCTGCAGAGCGGGGGAAGCCTGCACACACACACACCCAGGGTCAAGGCCCCGAAGAACAGAAACCCAGGGAGGCGGCAAGACGCGCGGGTTCCTGTCCTTCCTCGGGGGTCGGGGTGGGGGCTGCTCGATGCCATAATTAGGTACCACACACACACACACACACACACACACCCCTGCGGTTTTGCACGCTTGATCCCACACTTAAGGGAGGCGTTGCGAACGGCCGGTGGTGATGTCAGCGTCCTTGGCGGATGGCGCAGTCCGAGCTGGGATGGTGTGGCTGTTGCGCCTTGAAGCCTCCTGGAATTGGAGAGAGGCAAAGGCGATTTGCACGGTGGGGGGAGGGGGGAGGGGGGGGCTTATGAAACGTGGCGTGAAGTGGGGGGGTTGTTTTCCCTCCGTGGAAGAGTCAGCCGGGCTGAAACGGTCCGAGGGAAAAGGGGGGAGGGAAGGAATTTGGAACACTTCTCTGGGGGAAAAGAATTGGGTCTAGTAGGGAAGGCAGCAAGATAGAAATCAGAGTTCTAGTCCCGCCTTGGTCATGAAAGCCGGCTGAATGACCTTGGGCCAATCGTCAGGAGAGGGTGAGTTCTAGTTCTGCTTTAGGCAGGAGAGCAGGCTGGGTGACTGGGCCAATCACCAGGAGATGGTGAATTCTAGTCACTCTGTAGCCACGACAGCCGGCTGGATGACTTTGGGCCAGTCACCAGGAGACGGTGAGTTCTAGTCTCACTTTAGGCATGAAAGCTGGCTGGCTGATTTTGGGCTAGTCACCAGGAGACGGTGGAAGTTCCAGTTCTGCTTTAGGCACAATAACTGGTTGGGTGACTTTGGGCTAATCACCAGGAGACGGTGAGTTCTAGTCCTGCCACAGGCATGAAAGCCGGCTGGGTAATTAGGGGCCAATCACCGGGAGATGATGGGAGTTCCAGTTCTGCTTTAGGCAGGAGAGCCGGCTGGGTGACTGGGCCAATCACCAGGAGACGGTGAATTCTAGTCGCTCTGTAGCCACGAAAGCCGGCTGGGTGACCACCAGGAGACGGTGGGAGTTCCAGTTCTGCTTAAGGCAGGGTAACTGGCTAGGTGACTCTCAACCCAACCCACCTCACAGGGATGTTGTGGTGGAGGAAATAGGAGGAGAAAGGAGCATCGGGGCATCTCTGCCACCCTGAGTGGCAAACACATTACGGGCAGGATTTTAATTTAAAAAAGAAAGAAAGAAAGAAACAGGATGTGGGCAATGGCTGCACCCCCTGGAGGGCTTTGGAAGGAAATTAGATCCCAGGACGTTAGGTGCTATAGGCTTCTCAATTGCTGGAGAGAGCATGTGCAGAGGGCCAAACGATGCTCCAGGGCAGCTTGGGGGCATCCCCGTGGCCTCAGCCTGGCACCAACAAGAAGCCTGGGCAAGAGGTACCTTTTCCCAGGTGCCACCTCATCCTTCTTAGGCTCCTCCCTTCCTCCGGGTGGTTGGGCCTCAGTCTTCCCCTTCTGTGAAATGGGCACACACCTGGCTGGGAGACCTGGGAGGGGACCGGGAGGCTATTAAGGGCTGGACCCCGAACTCACTCAGCCCCCGGAGGCTCTGAAGCCAAGAGATGGGTTCCGAGTTCAGACTCTGCGTTCCATGTAAAGAAATGATGCCTGGGACCCCCAGCAGGGCTCATTATAAGGATTCGGGGGGAAAGCACCCCCACCTGTGGCCAGACTCTACCCCCCACCCCAAAGTACCTGCCCACCCCACCCCCTGAACAGCCCCGTTTTCTCTCCCCATTATGAGCGCTGCAGGGTCCATCTGACACTCGGAGGCCGCCTGCCTCTGATCGCAGGCAGAGAGTGGCCCTTGCAGCTTTCAGAGCATGTGCAGAGGGCCCCAGATGTTCTTTAGGTGGAAGCCAAAGGCGGAGCAGCAATCAGACCAGGGGTGGGCAACTAAGGGCCCCTTTACGACCGATGGACTTCAACTCCCAGAATTCCTCAGCCAGCCATGCTGTCTGAGGAATTCTGGGAGTTGAAGTTCACCGGTCGTAAAGGGGCCCTTAGTTGCCCACCCCTGAATTAGCCTAATGGCCCTAATCCGAATTAGGAAGGGAAGAAGGACGCAGGGAGATCCTTAAAATGACCCAACTTTAATGGGCGTAAGTGGACGGGGCGATTTCCTGTCACGTTTATACGGCTCGCTTTCAATCCAGCATTTCTGTGCTTCCTGACTGGCCTACCTCGCAGGGCTGGGAATATGATCAAAAAGCAGCTTTCTGCTGGAAGGGCCGGGCAACTGGCCTCCACTTGGAGGATCAAGCTTGATCCTAGGGGTTAATGCACTGGGTTAGAAAGCGGGAGATGGTGAGTTCTAGTCCTGCCTTAGGCACGAAAGTTGGCTGGGTGATTTTGGGCCAATCAGAGGAGACGGTGACTTCTAGTCCCGCCTTAGGCACGAAAGCCGGCTGGGTGACTTTGGGCAAATCACCAGGAGATGGTGAGTTCTAAGTCCCGCCAGGCACGAAAGCTGGCTGGGTGACTTTGGGCCCATCACCAGGAGACGGTGAGTTCTAGTCCCGCCTTAGGCACGAAAGTCGTCTGGGTGACTTTGGGCCAATCACCAGGAGACGGTGAGTTCTAGTCCCGCCTTAGGCACAAAAGCCGGCTGGGTGACTTTGGGCCAATCACCAGGAGACAGTGAGTTCTAGTCCCGCCTTAGGCACGAAACCCAGCTGGGTGACTTTGGGCTACACCCTCTCTCCGCCCAACCCACCTCACAGGGTTGTTCTTGCGGGGGGGGGAAAGAGGGGGAGGAAGAAAATATGTCGCCTCTATCTGCCGCCTGGCGTTCTTTTTGGGGGGGAAAAAAGCAGGATACAAATCAATAAATCTCCTGGTGGCCTCCCAGCCGACTCCTAACCAAGTCTGATTCCCTTTAGCTTCTAAATCAGCAATGCTCACCCCCAGCAAAACAAACACCCTTTATCCAGCTTATTCTTCTATTCCAGGGGTAGGCAACCTCGGCTCTTTTATGACTCATGGACTTCAACTCCCAGAATTCCTGAGCCAGCCAAGCTGGCTCAGGAATTCTGGGAGTTGAAGTCCATGAGTCATAAAAGAGCCGAGGTTGCCTACCCCTGTTCTATTCCATTAAGGAAGCAGCGGGCACCTCCCTCTTCTCCTCCTTCGCTTAAGCCCTAACATTGGACGCTCTTCCAACAACCTTCCGCCCCTCCTCCCGCTCCTCTCCAACCCACATTAGTAGATTGGAAAATCTCCCCCCCCCCCCCGGCCTGGTGAGAGAGACCTATTTTTTTCTTATTTTCTTTTTTTAATTTGCTTAAGAGGCTCCCGCAGATGACAGGGCCAGAAGGCGGATTTTTTTTTTAAATTTATTTTTTAAATAGCATAAAAAAATGGAAATAAAAACCAAGCTTTTGTTCCCCGTCCTCGCTCTGCTTCCAAGACCTGTCAAAAGGAGAACGGAGGAGACTTTGGGAGAGGGATTAAAAAAGAAAAAAAAATAAAGAGAGAGAGAGAACAAGTTGCCAAGGAAAGGCAGCTTTCCAGATAGAGATGTCCTGAAAAGGTTGGAGTTTTTTTTGTGTTTTGGCGCCCGAGAGAAAAAACACACCAAAGCATTTCCTTCTTTCCACGCAGCCGATTTTGCTTTTGCACCTGCAGATCACCTCTGGGAGAGCCTGTGTGTGTGTGTGTGTGTGTGTGTGTGGTGGTTTTGGGGGGGGGGGGAGGAAATCAGTCTGCTTTTAATTTTGAGAGCCTGGGTCTGCGCCTGTTTTTTTAGGAGGGTCTAAAATGCCCCTCTGTGGTGAACTGTGAACTGTGAACTGTGGTGCTGGAGAAGACTCCTGCGAGTCCCTTGGACTGCGAGGCGATCAAACCGGTCAGTCCTAGAGGAGATCAACCCTGACTGCTCTTTGGAAGGCCAGATCCTGAAGCTGAAAACTCAAATACTTTGGCCACCTAATGAGAAGGAAGGACTCACTGGAGAAGAGCCTCATGCTGGGAAAGATCGAGGGCAAGAGAAGAAGGGGACGACAGAGAATGAGGTGGCTGGATGGAGTCACTGAAGCAGGAGGCGTGAGCCTAAATGGACTCCAGAAGATGGTAGAGGACAGGAAGGCCTGGAGGAACGTTGTCCATGGGGCCGCGATGGGTCGGACACAACTTCGCAGCTAACAACAACAACAAAATCCCCCCCCTTGGGCATTTTGCGCTGCTGCCGTGTTTTGGGCACCAGGGAGAAGGAGAAGCAGACGGGAGTTACCACCATGGATATTGAAGCAAGACAGCCTGTTATACGGGACGAGGTTTCTCTCAACCCGGACAACTTTAAGACGGCTGGACTTTCAACTCCCAGAGCTGAAGGAATCCTGGGAGTTGAAGTCCACCCGTCTTAACGAATGAATGAACCTTTGTTGTCAAAGTACAACCAGTTGTCCCGGTTGCGAAAAATGGATATACAGGCAATTGATGGTGGGGTGTTCTTTTTGTGTGTGTATTTTTGAGGGAAGAAAAGCATTGAAAACTGACTTTTCCAACGCAGAGGGTGGTGAGGACAGCAAAAAAGATTATCGGCAGTTCACTGCCTTCTATCCAGGACGTGGCCTATAAGCGACGCTTATACGTATAGGGTCCAGAGGAAGGGTCTGGGATGCCCCCCCCATCCTCTCCATGACCTGTTTTCCTTGTTACCTTCATGGGGGGGTGGGCTTCGTGGTACCCGAAGCAGAACATCCGGATTCAGCCGCAGTTTTGGGAACTCTTGCTAAGCACATTGATTTGTGCTTTCGATTGTAAGCCGCCCTGAGTCTTCGGAGAAGGGCGGGATATAAATGGGATTAAAACAAAAACAAAAAAAAACCTCTCGAGCTTCCTCTTTCCGTTACGCGTTCCAGAGGGAGGCTGATTAATATTTCTATGTATACATATCTCTGGGTGTGGGTATCTAGTGTGTACAGCAGGTGTGCGTATGCGTTGTGTATGGGTATGGGTAAATATATACTTGCCTTTGAGAGCAAGCAAGAGGATTTCATTTTTAATGTGGGCCAGGGTGCCCAGAGTGAAAAGAAAATGACATTAAAGGTTATCTTATCTATCTTATCCTTTATGAAGGAATTCACTCATAGAGTCGCTAGGCTTTTTTTTAATCAGTGGGAGAAATAGTCCATATCTCAGAACACAGAATGCAATGCTCCTTCCTTCCTTCCTTCCTTCCTTCCTTCCTTCCTTCCTTCCTTCCTTCCTTCCTTCCTCTTCCTTCCTTCCTCTTCCTTCCTTCCTTCCTTCCTTCCTCTTTCTTCCTTCCTTCCTCTTCCTTCCTTCCTTCCTTCCTTCCTTCCTCTTCCTTCCTTCCTTCCTTCGTTCCTTCCTTCCTTCCTCTTCCTTCCTTCCTTCCTTCCTTCCTTCCTTCCTCTTCCTTCCTTCCTTCCTTCCTCTTCCTTCCTTCCTTCCTTCCTTCCTTCCTTCCTTCCTCTTTCTTCCTTCCTTCCTCTTCCTTCCTTCCTTCCTTCCTCTTCCTTCCTTCCTTCCTTCCTTCCTTCCTCTTCCTTCCTTCCTTCCTTCCTCTTCTATTTCTCTCCTTCCCTCCTTCCCTCCCTCCCTTCCACCCTCCCTTTCTCTTCCTTCCTTCCCTCCTTCTTTCCTTCTGCTTCTCTCCTCCTTCCTTCCCTCCCTCCCTCCTTCCTTCCTGTCCTGGGTGTTGTTGTGGGTCTTTTGTGACTCTGTGTGTGACATGTTTTTCCAGCCAAAGAGTCGGCCGGTGAGAAGATCAGAAAACCAATAGGAAATTGGCAGTACCCTTTCTGACACCAATTTGTCACAAAAGGCCGAAGGGCGGCGGCGGGGGGGGGGCGGGCACTGCTCCCCCCACCCTTGTGAAGCAGGACCCCGAGACTGGGGCAGGCATGGCAGAGTCTGGCACAGTCTGAAAGGCCCCCCCCCATGGGAGCAGAGACGCCTGCTCGTTCTTGGCCGGGATAGACCCCCCCCCTCGCAGGTGCTTCTTGCTGCCTCAGCTGCTTCAGGGCAACGGAGGCCCATCCCTCATGGGGGGGGGGGTCCGTGGAGGCTGCGGGAGCAAGGGGGAGCGGGGGGGGGGCACAGAAACGAAGAACAGAGCTGGTACAGATCAGGACTGCTGCAGCTCGGCGGCCTTGGCAGAGAAGGGAAGGGCCGGACGATCCCTGCTGGGTGGGCAGGAAGGCGGATGTAGGGGGGGGGCACCGGGCTTCCCCGGAGGGAGGGGGGGTGACATTAACAGGGGCATTCAGGCCCTCCTCCCACCCTCTCTCCTGCCTCCTTTCCTTCCCTCCTTCCTTCCTCTTATCTATTTCCTTCCCTCCCTCCCCCTCCCTCCCTCCTTCCCTTCCTTTTTTATTTCTGTCCCTCCCTCCTTCCCTTCCTCTCTTTCCCTTCCTGCCATCTTTCTTTTTCCTTCCTTCCCTCCTTCCTTCCTCTTTTCTATGTCCATCCTTCCCTCCCTCCCTCCCTCCTTCCCTTCCTCCCTTCCTCCTTCCCTTCCTTCCTTCCTTCCTTCCCTGCCATCTTTCTTCTTCCTTCCTTCCTTCCCTCCCTCCTTCCCCTTTTCTATTTCCCTCCCTCTCTCCCTTCCTGTTTTCCTTCCTTCCTCCCTTCTCTCCTTCCTTCCCTCCCTCCTTTCCTTCTCTCCCTCCCTCCCTCCCCCTTGTCCATCAGGGGGTCCCGGTGCCCCCCTGCCCACTCAGAACTCTGGCCCCGGAGGCAGCGCCGGGCAAGGGGACTCGGGCCGCCCTCCACACGGACCCTCCCTTCCTTCGCTCCAGGTGGAAGCGGCTCCGCTGCCCCTGTCGGAGAAAGGCCTAAATCAGCCCGCCCCCCCCCACGTCCCGTTCCAGGTGTGTTGCCCCCCCCCCGTCCCCGGAACGGCCCCTGTGCGGCCCCAGGGCGTCGGAGGGCGCCACCTTGGGGAACCGTCCTGGGGGGGGCCTCGCAGGGGCTTTCGCTCCTCCCCCCCTAATCTCCCTCCCCCCTTTCTCTTCTCCCCCCCCCCCAGCAGAACCGCAGCTGAAGGGCATCATCACCAAACTCTTCTGCCGGCACGGCTTCTACCTGCAGGCGCGCCCGGACGGCAGCCTGGAGGGGACGCGGGAGGACGGCAGCGGCTTCAGTAAGCGCCCCCGGGGCCCTCCCCTCCCCTCCCCTCCCCCGCCTCTTTCCTGCGTAGGGGAGGGCGGGGGGAACCCCTCCCCGGCCTTTGCTCCCTGCCCCAGAGCTCTGGGATGGAGGGGGAGGGAAGCAGCGGGTGTGTTGGGGGGTTGGACTAGAAGGCCTCTAAGGTCCCTTCCAGGTGCCCCGCTCTGGCCTCGGAGCCCCGCAGGTGAAGCTGGGGCGGGACCCCTCCAGCCTTTACTCTGAAGCCGCCCCTCTTTCGGGTCTGCAGCTTTCTGGGTCCCTCCCCGCCTCCCCCCCCCCCCACATTCACCCCCCTCCCGTTCTGGCCGCGGCCGGCTTCTCTCCGGGGAGGAAAGGAGGCCGCGCAGTGATGGATGGCGCGCCCGCCCCGTCTGGCAGGCCGGTCTCTGTCTGGGCACGTGGCCCGTTCCCCTGCCCCCCCCCCCCGTTGCAGCTGCCTGGCGGCCCCGTCTAACACCCATCAGCAGTTCTCCCCCCCCCCCCAGTGAAGGTGGGGCCGGGGACCATAAAGCGCACTTGGGAGATGCCAGATGCCCCCCCACCCCCGGCTGGGTCTCCTCACCTGCCCCCCCTCCGTTCCGCCCTGAACCCTGGGTTGCAAACCTAGAATAGAATAGAAATAATAAAATACAGAATAGAATAGAATAGAATAGAATAGAATAGAATAGAATAGAATAGAATAGAATAATTAGAATACAATAGAGTGGAGTGGAGTGGAGTGGAGTGGAGTGGAGTGGAGTGGAATAGAATAGAATAGAATAGAATAGAATAGAATAGAATAGAATAGAATAATAGAATAGAATAGAATATAGAATAGAATAATAAAATACAGAATAGAATAGAATATAGAATAGAATATAGAATATAGAATAGAATAGAATAGAATAGAATAGAATAGAATAGAATAGAATAGAATATAGAATAGAATAGAATAATTAGAATACAATAGAGTGGAGTGGAGTGGAATAGAATAGAATAGAATAGAATAGAATATAGAATAGAATAATAAAATGCAGAATAGAATAGAATATAGAATATAGAATATAGAATATAGAATATAGAATAGAATAGAATAGAATAGAATAATTAGAATACAATAGTGGAGTGGAGTGGAGTGGAGTGGAGTGGAGTGGAGTGGAATAGAATAGAATAGAATAGAATAGAATATAGAATAGAATAATAAAATGCAGAATAGAATAGAATATAGAATATAGAATATAGAATATAGAATATAGAATAGAATAGAATAGAATAGAATATAGAATAGAATAATAAAATACAGAATAGAATAGAATATAGAATAGAATATAGAATAGAATAGAATATAGAATAGAATAGAATAATTAGAATACAATAGAGTGGAGTGGAGTGGAATAGAATAGAATAGAATAGAATAGAATATAGAATAGAATAATAAAATGCAGAATAGAATAGAATATAGAATATAGAATATAGAATATAGAATATAGAAAATAGAATAGAATAGAATAGAATAGAATAGAATAGAATAGAATAATTAGAATACAATAGAGTGGAGTGGAGTGGAGTGGAGTGGAGTGGAATAGAATAGAATAGAATAGAATAGAATAGAATAGAATAGAATAGAATAATAAAATGCAGAATAGAATAGAATATAGAATATAGAATATAGAATATAGAATATAGAATATAGAATATAGAATATAGAATATAGAATATAGAATATAGAATATAGAATAGAATAGAATAATTAGAATACAATAGAGTGGAGTGGAGTGGAGTGGAGTGGAGTGGAGTGGAGTGGAATAGAATAGAATAGAATAGAATAGAATAGAATAGAATAGAATAGAATAGAATAGAATAGAATAGAATAGAATATAGAATAGAATAATAAAATGCAGAATAGAATAGAATATAGAATATAGAATATAGAATATAGAATATAGAATATAGAATATAGAATAGAATAGAATAGAATAGAATATAGAATAGAATAATAAAATACAGAATAGAATAGAATATAGAATAGAATATAGAATAGAATAGAATAGAATATAGAATAGAATAGAATAATTAGAATACAATAGAGTGGAGTGGAGTGGAATAGAATAGAATAGAATAGAATATAGAATAGAATAATAAAATGCAGAATAGAATAGAATATAGAATATACAATATAGAATATAGAAAATAATAGAATAGAATAGAATAGAATAGAATAGAATAGAATAGAATAATTAGAATACAATAGAGTGGAGTGGAGTGGAGTGGAGTGGAGTGGAATAGAATAGAATAGAATAGAATAGAATAGAATAGAATAGAATAGAATAGAATAGAGTAGAATAGAATAGAATATAGAATAGAATAATAAAATGCAGAATAGAATATAGAATATAGAATATAGAATATAGAATATAGAATATAGAATATAGAATATAGAATATAGAATATAGAATAGAATAGAATAATTAGAATACAATAGAGTGGAGTGGAGTGGAGTGGAATAGAATAGAATAGAATAGAATAGAATATAGAATAGAATAATAAAATGCAGAATAGAATAGAATATAGAATATAGAATATAGAATATAGAATATAGAAAATAGAATAGAATAGAATAGAATAGAATAGAATAGAATGGAGTGGAGAGAATAGAATGGAATAGAATAGAATAGAATAGAATAGAATAGAATAGAATAGAATAGAATAGAATAGAATAGAATAGAAGCTGGAAGGGACCTCGGAGGTCTTCTAGTCCAGCCCTCTCCTTCCCCCCCCACCCACAAGCAGGATAACCTACATATCTTGTGCCCATCCCAAGATCCCTTCCTGTGGGAACGGATGACCTCCCGGCCTCTTTGGCCACACCTGCCATAACAGAGATCAGAGCGAGGGTTGTCAACGACATCTGCAGGCTGTCCCCGATTTACAACAGTTCATTTAGTGACCGAAGTCGCAACGTCACTGAAAAACAGGGAGGTACGACCGTTTTTCACACCGATGACCGTTGCAGCCTCCCTGGGGTCTCCCGATTGAAATTTGGACACTTGGCCACTGACTCACGTACGTATATGACGGTCGCAGCGTTCCCTGGGGGAGTGTGTGTGTCACGCGATTCCCCTTTTGCCATCTTTGGCCGAGCAAAGTCAACGGGGAAGCCGGATTCACCTCACGACCGTGTGACTGACTTTACAGCGGTAGTGATTCACTTAACAACGGTGGCAAAAGGTCACAAAATGGGGCAAAACTGGGGTCTTACCTGTTCTTCGATCTCATTTATGCATAAGGAGGAGGCTCCAGATGGTGGGATCCACACAACGCCTAAAGACTGGAGGGTCCTCCGTCTCTGGCGTTTCTGCAGGAGGTTTGTAGCGGGTTGCTCTAGTCTAGATGATCTTCGGAGTCCCCTTCAAGGTTCACAATGGGAGGGAGACCCTGCCCCGTCTCCTCTGGAGGAGGAGGAGGCAGAAACGATTACAGGCAGTCCTTGACTTACGACCACAACAGAGCCCCCAAAATTGATGTTGTTAAGCGAGACATTGGTGAATCGTTTTACGACCAGGAACATGGTCGTTAAATGAATCTGTCTTCCTCTATAGAGTGTGCTTCTCGGACGGTCGCAAAACGGGATCACGTGACCCCAGGAGACCCTGAAACCATCATAAATATGAGTCAGTGGCTGAGTGTCCGAATTATGATCAATTGCTGCAATGGTCATAAGTGTGAAATCCAGTCATAAGTCCCTTTTTTCGATTGTAACTCCAAACGGCCACCAAACGGTTGTAAGTCGAGAACTTACCTGTAGCTGAGCCTGTCACACCCCCCCCAAAAAAACCTGGGCTATTTGGCGGAGACCCCCTCCCCAGGTCCTCACGCAGGGGGGGGTGTCCTGCCCCTCACTCCCTATTCTCGGCTGCTACGCATTTTAAGGGTAGCATTTTAATTTTCATTTTTGAGATTTTGTCCCTTGAGGAGATGGGGGGGGTTGTCCTCCCAATTAAACTAAATTAACTTGCACCTGGTTATGGGTTCAAATTTAACCACCGGGGGCTCCAAGCTGGGCTGGGCTGCCAGTTGCCGATCCCTGATACTCAGCGGTCAATAGCCGAGGCCCTGGCCTCCTCTGAACCCCCCCGGGAGGCAACTCTCCCCCCCCTTGCTCCTTATTGCCTGCCTCATGTCTGAAGACCCCTCCCCTCCTCTCCCTGCCCCACCCCACAGCGTTCTTCAACCTGATTCCCGTGGGGCTCCGGGTGGTGGCCATACAGAGTACCACATCTGGACAGTATGTCGCCATGAACGCCGAGGGATACCTCTACAGCTCCGTGAGTACGCCGGCCCCGCGTGGTCACTTTGGGGGAGCAACATGGGTTCCGTTGTCCTCAAAACAGGCGGTTGTCTCCTTCGCCCTCCTCCTGTCCCGATCTGGATCGCTACCTCCTTTTCGCCCCCTGCAACTCTCCAAAATCGGCCACGTGGAGACCCGTGGACTTCAACTCCCAGGATTCCCCAGCCAGCCAGCATTTACCAGAATTCCCCATGACTAGGATGAGAACAAAGGTGGCTAGATTACATTATCGCCATTTTTGGATCAGGTTAATTTTTTGGGATAAGGTTAACTTCCTTAAGAGACAGTGGGTATGCAGTAAACGTAATTTATCTGGATTTCACCAAAGTGAAAAAAGCTGGCTGGGGATTTCTGGGAGTTGAAGTCCAGCAGCCTTAAAGTGGATGAGGAATTCTGGGAGTTGAAGTCCAGCAGCCTTAAAGTGGATGAGGAATTCTGGGAGTTGAAGTCCACCAGCCTTAAAGCAGCTGGAGAATTCTGGGAGTTGAAGTCGCCCAGTCTTAAAGTGACTGAGGAATTCTGGGAGTTGAAGTCGCCCAGTCTTAAAGTGACTGAGGAATTCTGGGAGTTGAAGTCCACCAGTTTTAAAGTGGCTGAGGAATTCTGGGAGTTGAAGTCCACAGGTCTTCAAGTTTCCAAGGCTGACAAAGACTGCTGTGGAATTTAATTTGAAAGAAGATTTGGGGCCCGGGCAGCAGGTCTCTCACACACATACACACCACCCCCATTTATTCCAAAGACCCTCTACACCCACCTCCCCTCACCCCAACAATGAAGCCCAAAGGGAACCTTGGAACCCCCCCCTCAGTTGCAAGGGAGGGGCCCTCATAACCTGCTCAGTTTTCAAGAAAGACCCAGCAGGTCCAAATGAGGGACCCCCACAAATTGGGGGGTGGGAGCCAGGCACTTCCTAACAACCCCCCCCCCCCATCACCACCACAGTTCTACAAGAGGGCGGATGAATTTTACACACCTTGTCCTGGACTTACGACCATTTAAAGTAAATTATGTCCATTCCTCACATTTATGACCATCGCAGTGACGGAATCTAAACCCAGACGCTTGGCAACCAACTCGTACTTACGACGGTCGCAATGTCCCCAGGGTCAGAACTGGGGAAGCCAGATTCACTCAGCGACCGCGTGACTCCCTTAACAGGGATTCACTTCAGAGCCGTGGTGAGAAAAACGGTCTGTCATAAAACGGGGCGAATCTCTGTTAACTGTCCCGCTTAGCAACAAAAATTTGGGGCTCGATTGTCGTCCTAAATCAAGGACCACCTACATTTCTTATCCTCCTCCATGTGTTTTATTCCTCCTCCTTTATACACGTATCCAGGATGGTTGATCTTCCCCCACCCACCGCCCCAAAAGCAGCAGAGATGGAAGGGGGGCAAAGGATGTTTTGTGCCGGGACATTTCGCTCTGATTAATGTTATGGCTTCCTTCCATTCTCGGAAGGCAAAGAGTCCAGCTGGATTATTGGGGTGACAGGCAGGGAAGAGCATCGCCATCTGGTGGACGGTCCCTGCTATTAACACACACACACACACACACACAACCCCACAAACACACCCAAAATTTGCCCTAAATCCGGGCGGGCGGATGGGGTGGGGGAAGAGGAGGTTGGTATGGAAAATCTTGTTTTAGGACGAATGGAATGGAGGAATTTACCGAGAGATTACCAGCAGTAGGAACACGGATTTGCCTTTAATCCTTTTTGTAAAAAAAAAAAAAACTCGCCTCCCGATGCAGTCGGCCGTTAGGGAAAGGAAGAGACTTTAAAGACGGCGTGCCTGTTTTAAAATTCCTGGCCTTTGCCAAGGCTGGATTATTTTTAGAATTATTTTTAGAATTATTATTACTATACTATACGACATGGTTATATGGGACTACATCCACACGGAGGGAAGTAAGCAGTAGGATACCACAAGGCTCCGTCTTAGGCCCAGCACTCTTCAATATCTTTACTAATGATTTAAATTAGACGAGGGAATAGAAGGGGGACTCATCAAATTTGCAGGTGACACCAAACTGGCAGGAGCAGCCAACACCCCAGAAGACAAGGGAACTTGGAGGTCAACTAGTCCAACCCCCTGCTCAGGCAGAAAACCCTATACCATTTCAATAATAATAATAATAATAATAATAATAATAATAATAATAATAATAATAATAATAATAATAATAATAATAATAATAATAGTTGTTGTTGTTGTTGTTAGCTGCGAAGTCGTGTCCGACCCATCGCGACCCTATGGACAACATTCCTCCAGGCCTTCCTGTCTTCTACCATCTTCTGGAGTCCATTTAAGCTCACGCCTACTGCTTCAGGGACTCCATCCAGCCACCTCATTCTCTGTCGTCCCCTTCTTCTATTGCCCTCGATCTTTCCCAGCATTAGGCTCTTCTCCAGTGAGTCCTTCCTTCTCATTAGGTGGCCAAAGTATTTGAGTTTTAGCTTCAGGATCTGGCCTTCTAAAGAGCAGTCAGGGTTGATCTCCTCTAGGACTGACCGGTTTGATCGCCTTGCAGTCCAAGGGACTCGCAGGAGTCTTCTCCAGCACCGTAGTTCAAAGGCCTCAATTCTTTGGCGCTCAGCCTTTCTTATGGTCCAGCTTTCACTGCCATACATTGCAACTGGGAAGACCATAGCCTTGACTATACGCACTTTTGTTGACAGGGTGATGTCTCTGCTTTTTAGTGTGCTGTCTAGATTTGCCATGGCTTTCCTTCCCAGGAGCAAGCGTCTTTTAATTTCTTGGCTACAGTCCCCGTCTGCAGTGATCTTGGAGCCCAGGAAAACAAAATCTGTCACTACCTCCATTTCTTCCCCATCTATTTGCCAGGAATTGAGAGGGCCAGATGCCATGATCTTGGTTTTCTTAATGTTAAGTTTCAACCCAAGTTTTGCACTCTCCTTCTTCACCCGCAACAAGAGGCTCTTTAGTTCTTCTTCACTTTCTGCCATTAGAGTGGTATCATCTGCGTATCTTAGGTTGTTGATATTTCTTCCGGCAATCTTAATTCCAACTTTTGATTCATCTAGCCCTGCCTTTCTCATGATGTGCTCTGCATATAAGTTAAATAGGCAGGGCGACAGTATACAGCCTTGCCGGACTCCTTTCCCAATTTTGAACCAATCAGTGGTTCCGTGTCCAGTTCTCACTGTTGCTTCTTGACCCGCATATAGGT
Organism: Vipera berus; assembly: GCF_964194415.1. Lineage (NCBI taxonomy): Eukaryota > Metazoa > Chordata > Lepidosauria > Squamata > Viperidae > Vipera > Vipera berus. Next base: position 1,031,692 of record NC_138205.1, on the reverse strand, counting down.
TTCTCAAGAGACAAATAAGATGGTCTGGTACTCCCATCTCTTTAAGAACTTGCCACAGTTTGTTATGATCCACACAATCAAAGGTTTAGCATAGTCCAGATATGTCAAACACAAGGCCCGGGGGCCAGATCTGGCCCGCGAAGTGGTTTCATGTGGCCCGCGAAGCCATCCTGGAAACAGTGAGGGAACGGCCCCCACTGTCTTGGCCCTGGCCCAGAGACCCTCCTTCTGCCAGAGACCCTCAGATCTGTCCCACTCCTGCCCGGGCCCCCCATAGGCACCCTTGATGCGAACGATGTAGAGCTGGCCACGCCCACCCAGTAGGCCATACGCACTCTAGCCACGCCCACTCAGTAGCCACGCCCACCCTGGCCATACCCACCCGGCCCCCTGAGGGCAACCGCAATGCTGATGCGGCCCTCAATGAAATTGAGTTTGACACCCCTGGCATAGTCAATGAAGCAGAAGTAGATGTTTTTCTGGAACTCCCTAGCTTTCTCCATGATCCAGCGTATGTTGGCAATTTGATCTCTAGTTCCTCTGCCTCTTCGAAATCCTGCCTGTACTTCTGGTAGTTCTCGATCCACATACTGCTGAAGTCTAGCTTGTAGGATTTTAAGCATGACTTTACTAGCATGAGAAATGAGTGCAATGGTGCGATAGTTTGAACATTCTTTGGCACTGCCTTTCTTTGGAATTGGAATGTAAACTGATCTTTTCCAATCCTGTGGCACTGTTGAGTTTTCCAAATTTGCTGGCAAATTGAGTGTAGCACTTTTACTGCACTGTCTTTTAAGATTTTGAATAGCTCAGCTGGAATACTGTCACCTCCACTAGCTTTGTTGTTGCTCAGCTTTTCTAAGGCCCACTTCACCTCACATTCTAGGATGTCTGGCTCGAGGTCAGTGACCACCTCATTGTGATTATCTGGGACGTTAAGCTCATTCTTGTATAGTTCTTCTGTGTAATTTTGCCACCTCTTCTTAATCTCTTCTGCCTCTGTTAGGTCCCTGCCATTTTGGTCCTTTATCATGCCCATTTTTGCATGAAACGTTCCCTTCATCTCTCCAATTTTCTTGAAAAGATCTCTGGTCCTCCCTATTCTATTGTTTTCTTCTATTTCTTTGCACTGTTCATTTAAGAAGGCATTCTTATCTCTTCTAGCTATTCTCTGGAATTCTGCATTCAATTGGGCATATCTATGTTTTTCTCCCTTGCCTTTCGCTTCCCTCCTTTCCTCAGCTATTTGCAAAGCTTCCTCAGACAGCCATTTTGCTTTCTTGCATTTCTTTTTCTTTGGGATGGTTTTGGTTGCTACCTGTTGTACAATGTTGCGAACCTCTGTCCATAGTTCTTCAGGCACTCTGTCTATCAGATCTAATTCCTTAAATCTATTTGTCACCTCTACTGTATATTCAACAGGGATATGATTTAATTCATACCTGAGTGGCCTAGTGCTTTTCCCTACTTTCTTCAGTTTAAGCCTAAACTTTGCAAGGAGAAGCTCATGGTCTGAGCCACAGTCAGCTCCTGGTCTTGTTTTTACTGACTGTATAGAGCTTCTCCATCTTTGGCTGCAGAGCATATAGTCAATCTGATTTCTGTGTTGACCGTCTGGTGATGTCCATGTGTAGAGCCGTCTCTTGGGTTGTTGGAAAAGAGTGTTTGCTATGACCATCGTATTCTCTTGACAAAATTCTATCAGCCTGTGCCCTGCTTCATTTTGTACTCCAAGGCCAAACTTGCCTGTTATTCCAGTTATCTTTTGGCTTCCTACTTTAGCATTCCAATCCCCCATGATGATAAGGACATCATTTTTTGGTGTTACTTCTATAAGGTGCTGTAGGGCTTCGTAGAACCGGTCAATTTCATCCTCTTCAGCACCGGTGGTTGGGGCATAGACTTGGACTACTGTGATATTGAATGGTTTGCCTTGGATTCGAACTGAGATCATTCTGTCATTTTGAGGATTGTATCCCAGTATTGCTTTTCCTACTCTTTTATTGACTATGAAGGCTACTCCATTTCTTCTGAGGGATTCTTGCCCGCAGTAGTACACCTGATGGTCATCTGAATTAAATTCACCCATTCCTGTCCATTTTAGTTCGCTGATACCTAAGATGTCGATGTTCAGTCTTGTCATCTCTTGTTTGACCACGTCCAGCTTTCCTTGATTCATGGATCTTACATTCCAGGTTCCTATGGAGAAAACATCTTTACAGCATCGGACTTTCCTTTCACCACCAGACACATCCACAGCTGAGCGTCCTTTCGGCTTTGGCCCAGTCGCTTCATTCTTTCTGGCGCTACTAGTACTAGCCCTCTGCTCTTCCCCAGTAGCATATTGGACGCCTTCCGACCTGAGGGGCTCATCTTCCAGCGTCATATCGTTTTGCCTTTTGGTACTGTCCATGGGGTTTTCATGGCAAAGATACTGGAGTGGGTTGCCATTTCCTTCTCCAGTGGATCACGTTTTGTCAGAACTCTCAGCTATGACCTGTCCGTCTTGGGTGGCCCTGCACGGCATAGCTCATAGCTTCATTGAATTACGCAAGCCCCTTCGCCACGACAAGGCAGTAATCCATGAAGGGGAATAATAATAATAATAATAATAATAATAATAATAATAATAATAATAATAATAATAATAATAATAATAATAATAAATAGTAGTAGTAGTAGTAGAAAGGGACCTTGGAGGCCATCTAGTCCAACCCCCTGCCCAGGCAGGAAAGCCTATACCATTTCAGTAGTAATAGTAGTAGTAGTAGTAGTAGTAGTAGTAGTAGTAGTAGTAATGTTGAAAGGGACCTTGGAAGCCATCTAGTCCAACCCCCTGCCCAGGCAGGAAAGCCTATACCATTTCAATAGTAGTAGTAGTAGTAGTAGTAGTAGTAGTAGTAGTAGTAGTAATGTTGAAAGGGACCTTGGAGGCCATCTAGTCCAACCCCCTGCCCAGGCAGGAAAGCCTATACCATTTCAGTAGTAGTAGTAGTAGTAGTAGTAGTAGTAATGTTGAAAGGGACCTTGGAGGCCATCTAGTCCAGCCCCCTGCCCAGGCAGGAAAGCCTATACCATTTCAATAATAATAATAATAATAATAATAATAATAATAATAATAATAATAATAATAATAATAATAATAATGGTAAAGGTTCTCCCGCACATGCGTGCTAGTCGTTTCCAACTCTAGGGGCTGGTGCTCATCTCCGTTTCAAAGCTGAAGAGCCAGCGCTTGTCCGAGGACGTCTCCGTGGTCATGTGGCTGGCATGACTAGACGCCAAAGGCGCATGGAACACTGTTGCCTTCTCACCGTCGTGGTCCCTATTTTTCTACTCGCATTTTTACCTGCTTTCGAACTGCTAGGTTGGCAGAAGCTGGGACGAGTAACAGGCGCTCACTCTGCTACGCGGCACTCGGGATTCGACCCGCCAAACTGCCGACCTTCTGATCGACAAGCTCAGTGTCCTAACCCACTGAGCCACCGCGAACAATAACAATAACAATAACAATAACAATAAAAATAACAATATAATGTTGAAAGGGACCTTGGAGGCCATCTAGTCCAACCCCCTGCTCAGGAAGGAAACCCTATCCCATTTCAGACATCTCAGCTTGTCAGGAAGTCACAAAAGGGGATCACATGACCCTGGGACACTGCGACCGTCATAAATATGAGTCGTAAGCGTGAAAAATGCTCATAAGTCACTTTTTTGTAGCGCCACTGTAACTTTGAACGGTCACTCAATGAATTGTTGTAAGCCGAGGACTACCTGTAAATTAATAAGAACTTTTTTTTTAAAAAAAAGGGCAACCCAGAGGGGTTTCAGAAGGACCCCTAACCCCCAGAATGAAGGGTTTGAACCTCCAAATTTTGTCCTATGTAGTTTCTTTTCTCACGCTTCACGTCCTCGTTCGTTCTGAGCACCTGGTCAGGCGCAAACAGCCAGACGTACAAGTGTAGAGTTCAAAGTAGCTACTTTATTGTTTTCTGCCTGCACTACAGGCTAGATCAGGCTCAAAGTCAAGGGGTCTTCAAACGTGGCCAACTTTAAGACTTGTGGACTTCAACTCCCAGAATTCCTCAGCCAGCAGGGCTGGCTGAGGAATTCTGGGAGTTGGGAGTCCACAAGTCTTAAAGTTGGCCACGTTGGAAGACCCCCTGCTCAAAGTCATTTGAAGGCCGTCGGGCCAAATCCCCTGCTCTTTTCTTATCCCAGGGGTGGGGAACGACGGCCCCTTTACGACTCGTGGACCTCAGCTCCCAGAATTCCCGAGGGCTGGCTGAGGAATTCTGGGAGTTGAAGTCCACGAGTCATAAAGGGGCCGTCGTTCCCCACGTCTGACTTAACACGTGGAAACTAAATCTCCGTTTGTTCCCTTCTCCCGACTGGTGGGCAGTAGGGCAGCCGGGCACTTTGACTAAGGGGAAGGGGTCCGGCAGGGGGGTTGGGTGGGGGTCTTCTCTTCCTTCAGGGCCTAACTTTCCCCCTGCCCCCCCACCCCCCCAGGCTCACTTCACCGCCGAGTGCCGTTTTAAGGAGAACGTCTTTGAGAATTACTACGTCACCTACTCCTCCACCTTGTACCGGCAGAGGGAATCGGGCCGATCGTGGTACCTGGGCATCAACAGGGACGGGCAGCTGATGAAGGGAAACCGAGTCAAGAAGACCAAGGCCTCAGCCCACTTCCTCCCCAAATTGCTGGAAGGTGGGTTTGGGGCCTGGGGGAGCTGGGCAAGAGCAAGGCTTGGACCGGAGGGGGGCCGGGGGGGGCTGAGGGGGGGGGCTGGGGGCAAGGAGGCTCCGGAGGCGGCCTTGTTTTAAGGAAGGAAAGAAAGGCGGTTTTCTTGATGAGCTGCTGGTTGCTGACTGGCGCGTTCATTGAACTTCCTTCCTTCCATGCATCTTCCCATCCTTATTCCTTTCCTCTCTGCCTTTCTTTCTTTCTTTCTTTCTTTCTTTCTCTCTCTTTCCTTCCTTCCTTTTCTCTCCTCCTTTCCCCTTCCTTCCTTCCCTGTCTTTCTTTCTTTCCTTCCTTCCTTCTTTTTTCTTTCTTTTTTTCTTTCTTTCCTTCCTTCCTCCTTCTTTCCTTTCCCCTTCCTTCTCTTTCTTTTTTCTTTCTTTCTTTCTTTCTCTTTCTTTCTTTCTGTTTCTTTCTGTTTCTTTTTTCCTCTTTCTCTTTCTTTTTTCTCTTTCTTTCTTTCTTTCTCTTTCTTTTTTCTCTTTCTTCTTTCTTTCTTTCTTTCTCTTTTTCTTTCTCTCTCTTTCCTTCCTTCCTTTTGTCTCCTTTCCCCTTCCTTCCTTCCATCTTTCTTTCCTTCCTTCCTTTTTTCTTTCTTTTTTCTTTCCTTTCTTCCTTCCTGACTCCTTTCCTTTCCCCTTCCCTTTCTTTCTTTCTTTCTTTCTTTCTTTCTTTCTTTCTTTCTTTCTTTCTTTCTTTCTTTCTTTCTTTCTTTCTTTCTTTCTCTTTCTTTCTCTTTCTTTCTTTCTTTCTTTCTTTCTTTCTTTCTTTCTTTCTTTCTTTCTTTCTTTCTTTCTTTCTTTCTTTCTTTCCTTCCTTCCTTTTGTCTCCTCCTTTCCCCTTCCTTCCTTCCCTGTCTTTCTTTCCTTCCTTCCTTCTTTTTTCTTTCTTTCTTTTTTCTTTCTTTCCTTCCTTCCTGTCTCCTTCTTTCCTTTCCCCTTCCTTCCCTTTCTTTCTCTTTCTTTCTCTCTCTCTCTCTCTCTCTCTCTCTCTCTCTCTCTCTCTCCCCGCAGTGGCTTTGTATCGTGAGCCGTCGCTGCACAACCTCTTCGAGCAGGCCCTGGCCAAGAAAGCCGAGGAGGGCGATGGGCAACCCGGCAAGGAAGCCGCAGCCACGTAGTCCTGACGATCGGGTGGGGGCTGTCTCCTCCTCCTCCACCCCCAGGGCCCCCCCTTGCCAACCCCTCTCGACCGCCAACCCCTCCAGAACACACCTTCACGGGTCCTCAGGACGGCTCCCCACCTGATCCCAGCCTCTGGGATGCCGGACTTGCAAAGGATCCGCTGAGGAGATCCGCTGACCGGGGGATTTTCCCTTCCGGGGTGAAAAGAGACAGAGGGACGAACCGCCAGGCTCTCCTGTCCCAAGCTGGGGGGGCCACGATGGGGCCCGTCTCTCTGACGCACCCGTCCCCAACCCCGACAGACCCACCGCGGCTCTCCGGCCTCTCCTGGCGCCTGTCCCGATCGCGGCCGGAGTGGATCCCGTCTTCCAGGCCAACGGGCCCCGGGATCTCTGGTGCTTCGCCCCCTGGGGCTAGCAACGCCGCTTCCAAAACCGTCTCCAGAAGCAGAGAACGCAGAAAAGGGAAAACCGTATATTCACTTTTTTTTAAAAACCCACCAAAAAAGAAAGAAGCCAGGGTGAAGCGACACTTTCTCTTTTTTTGCCTACGCCAGAACAATCTTCTATTTCTCAGAGATGGTTTTTCTTCCCTTTCTCTTTTTCCCCTCGTTTTTTTAAATCCGTGCTCTGTTCAGCCCCCGGGGTGGGTGACCTTGTCCTCAATGCAGAGATTGCCAACTTTATCTACGGTTTCACGTCGGATTTGACAGCCGAAGGGAGAGCGGAGAGGAGCAAGCAAAGGAGGCTTGTCATCAGCTGAGGGAGCGGGGGGGGGGGGTCCTTTCCTAGCCGGAGACCCTCCCTCAACCAGGCAGTGGGTCACCTTCCCCCTCCTCCGCCTGCTGTTCTAACACAGGGTGCAGTTTGAAACGGGGGAAGGAATTATTATTTTTTTCTTCCCGCCCCCCCCCCCGCCAAGGAAACTCCCCTTGCTGCCCTCTCTGCAGATTTGACACCGTGCCAATCAAAAGACCAAAAGGGTGACTTTGGAGGGCTGGGGTGGGGGAAGTCAAAATCTGCCCCCCCCCACTTCTACGGGCAGGAAAAAGTCCAAACCGGGGACCGAAGCCCCCTTTCGCCTGCCGGAGACTTGTGGCCGTCCCCCCTCCACCGACCCACCCCCCCTCCCCAAATTGTGCCACTCCGCTCTTGGCCACCAGGCGGCGGCACGCCTCTCCGGCGCGTCCTCGTCCTTGAAAAGCGAGACCCGGGAAATTGCAGTACCTCGTGTGGCCACTGGGTGGCAGCGCTCTGACCCCGGCGCAGGGCTGCGGGGGATCGTTCGCTTGCCATACCGCGGGCACCTTGGGGGGGGGGGGAGGGCGTGGTGCGGGGAGGGGGGGTCTCTTCTATGGGTCTTCACCTGCCTTTCCCCCCACCCCGCCTCTGATCTGTCCCTCTGCCCATCTCTCAGGAGCCTGAAGTCACCTATCCCTTGTTTTGCAGGCAATAAATGAGGCTGGGGGTGGGAGATTGCGGGCGGGGGCGGGGGGTGGGGTGGGGTCCCTGGAGCCTGCGGATCAGCCTGGGGCAGGGGCGGCTTCCTCACCTCTTGCCTTGTCCCTGTGGGTGTGTGAGAGAGATCAAAAAGCGGGGGGCTGGACTAGAGGACCTCCAAGGTCCCTCCCAGCTCTAGTCTAGTCTACCTGAAACAGCGACGGGATGGATCTGCTTCCTCCAGGCAGGACCTCGGGACCCCCCCCCCCGCCCCCCCAAAACTCTCCGAAGCAAACCAGTCTCCCACCGTCTTAATCCACTATCCGTCCTCCGCTCTGCCTCCATCCAGCCCTGTAGGGCAGGGGTCTCCAACCTGGGCCACGTTAAGACTTGACTTCAACGCCCACAATTCTCAGGAATTCTGGGAGTTGAAGTCCACAAGTCATAAAAGGGTCATTGTTCCCTCACGCCAGCTGAGGAATTCTGGGAGTTGAAGTCCACAAGTCATTAAAGAGTCATAATTCCCTCACGCTGGCTGAGGAATTCTGGGGGTTGAAGTCCACAAGTCATAAAGGGGGTCATAGTTGCTTCACGCTGGCTGAGGAATTCTGGGAGCTGAAGTCCACAAGTCATCAAAGGGTCACAGTTCCCTCACGCTGGCTGAGGAATTCTGGGGGTTGAAGTCCACAAGTCATTAAAGGGTCATAATTCCCTCACGCTGGCTGAGGAATTCTGGGAGTTGAAGTCCACAAGTCACCAAACGGCCATAGTTCCCTCACGCTGGCTGAGGAATTCTGGGAGTTGAAGTCCACAAGTCACCAAAGGGTCATAGTTTATTTATTTATTTATTTATTTTTGGAACTTATATGCCGCCCTATCTCCCAAAGGACTAACAACAATAAAAACAACAGTACAAAAGTTAAAAGGAATTAAACATAGTTCCCTCACATTGGCTGAGGAATTCTGGGAGTTGAAGTCCACAAGTCATGAAAGGGATATAGTTCCCTCACGCCAGCTGAGGAATTCTGGGAGTTGAAGTCCACAAGTCATGAAAGGGATATAGTTCCCTCACGCCAGCTGAGGAATTCTGGGAGTTGAAGTCCACAAGTCACCAAAGGGTCATAGTTCCCTCACGCTGGCTGAGGAATTCTGGGAGTTGAAGTCCACCAGTCTTAAAGTTGCCAAGCTGAAAGACTCCTGTTCTCTGATTCTCCCTTGGATGTACAATTCAGAGAGTTCCCTCTCTTTACCCCCACCACCACCCCATCTGGGGGATCAATTAGAGGTACAGATCCTCTAATCTGCTTCTGTGTAATTATTTGGATGGTTTAAAGTGATTATTTCAAGAAGACCCCCCCACACACACACACACAGCTTCCTACGCCTGAATTAGGAATTACGAATTTTCGTAATTGGCTGGGGAATTCTGGGAGTTGAAGTCCACAAGTCTTAAAAGTGGCCACGGTTTGGGATATTTCGCGAGCACTATCCTTAATCAGGGTCATGCAAATCCTAAAGGCGGGACCCCCGTTCCTTGGGAAACCCGGGTGGGAGCTTGGATGCCGCTGCGCTCCGGAACGCATCAGGCGCAATGCAGGCGCAATTCAGGGAAAATCCTTCTGCGCGGTGCAAGAGCCGAAGTTTGACAAGCGCGGCCGGAGAGGCGGGGCTTGGCTTCCTTGGCTCCGCCCCCCCGCCCCCGCCTCTTCCCCCCTCCCAGCCTTGTCCTCTTCCCCTCCACCCCCACTGAAAAGCAATAATATTATTAATAATAATAATCTCCATTAATATTCGCAATAATTGCGGGAACGCGCCTTCGGTCCTGCATGAGAAATTGTCCAGCCGTCGTCCCAATCCCTGGGGCGAAGGATCAGGCCGCTCCCCCCCCGACCCCCCCCTCGTCACCTTAAAATAAAGGATACTTTCTACAGGGTTGTCTTTGTTTCTGTTTTTTGCGCACTTCGTCTTTGGGGGTGGGCGTGTGGTTGGGGGTTGCAGGGGCTTCAGAAATCCACGCGCTTCCGACTCCGAAATCGCCTGCCGATTATCCAGCGGAACGACTTGCCACCCGAAGCTGTAGTAGCTGCTCCGATCCCTGAAGGCCTGTAAGAAGAGATTGGACGGGCCGTTTGGTCCGATCTCGGGGTTGGACTAGATGACCGCCACGGCCCCTTCCGACGCTTCTTATTTCCTACCCAGGTTTCCCCGTTCTTGCTGGCCCTGGGATTTGGGAAGTGTGAATTAAGCCCCCACCGCTTCACGGGATACAAAACGGGGGGGGAGTTTTGGGGTACTGCTGCCCACCCCACCCCACCCCCCAACTAGCCGGTTGGCGATGATGGGAGCGCTAAACCGAGATATCTGCGGGAGGGCTTAGCTGAGCCCCCCTGATTTGCTCCCGACACTAAAATTGGGTCGGTCTGGTTTGAACCCAGATCTTCTGCAGTCCGGCGCGGGGCGGGGCGAGGCGGCAGCGGTGCCAACTGCCGGGCGGATCGTCCGGCCGGGACCCTCCGGTTGGGGCTCAGCCTGGTCTTGTTCCCCTGGGAGGGTGGGGGGCTGCATTCCTTCCCGTGTGCCCCTCCTTCCCTTCTCTGCGCAGCCCGGAGGGGGGGGTCCTCTCCCTCTGGACGCCCCCCGCCCCGCGGCTGCAACCGGAGAGGCTCCGGCCGTCTTTGGCTGCCCTTCCTGGGACAGCTGGCCGGGCGGAAATACTTTCGGCAACTGGGTAATCGCCCCCCCCCCACTGCCGGAGAACTCGACCCGACCCTTCCCCGGCATTTCTGGAGCCGCGTCTCTGAGGCCAGCAGGCAGCGCTCGGGTCGGCGGGCGAAGGGACGCCATGCTCGGGGTGGTGGTGGTCCTCGGGGGTCTCCTCTGGATGCTGGCCGTCTCAGGTAGGCCTCGGGGGAGGGGGCTGAGAGCCGGGGGACCCCCCCCCCCCACATACACACCCGTCTTTGAACTCGAGTTTCTCCCCAGATTGTGGAAGGTTGGACCTGTGCGCCCTCAGGGCGCAGCAAGAGCAGCCCGTCTCCCCCCCTCCTCTTTCTCCCCCCCCCTCAGCAGCCCCCCCTTCTCTCCCCTCTGCAGCCTCGGGGGCTTCCGAAGTCGAGGGGCGCCTGAGAACGCGGCTCTTCCGGAACTACTACGCCACCGTCCTGCCGATCCGCCGCGTCTCCCACAAGGTCCCGGTGAGGGTGGGCATGTCCCTCTCGCAGCTGATCAGCTTAGTAAGTGGGGGGGCAGGGCGGCACGGGGGGGGGAAGCCCCGGACTTGACCCACCCCGAGCCCCGACTCGCTTAGTCTTCGGCCCCGCTGCGAAGCAACCGGGAGTGCCAAATGCAGAATAGCTGGGCTGGAAGCGGCACCTTGGAGGTCTTCTAGTCTAACCCCCTGCTCAAGGGGGGAGATCCTGTACCATTCCCGACAAATGGCTCTTTGCATGATTCAGCAGCCTCTGGAGGACCCCTGGCTCCCACCCCGCTACTCCAAACGAGGCCAATAGGGAGCGGCTGGGGAGGATGGGGCGTGAAGTGCCATCGTTCTTCCTCCTGAGTATATGAGGTCGCCTGGGGGTCTTTTGGGCACGGCCAGGCTTCTCTGTCCGCCCCCTTGGGTGCGAGTCACGGGCTGAGCCCCCCACCCCCCAAATATGTAAGACATATGTTGAGGTTTGCACACCTGATGCCAGCCTGCAACAGCTGAGATGGCGGCTATTAATAACTCATCATCCATTGCCCATCTTGCCTGGAGCTGGCGTTCCCTCGCGCCTGGTGGGAACTGGGGCGTTTTAGGAACTGTGGGACAGTTAGAGGGCTTGTCCCCCTGGTCTCTGAGATAAGCAGGCATATACATAGAATGAAGGCTATTGCTAAGCACATTGGTTTGTGCTTAAATTGTAAGCCGCCCTGAGTCTTCGGAGAAGGGCGGGATATAAATGGGATTAAAAAAAATACCAGCTGATCCACTTTGAGGATGGGGAGGGCTGGGATTGAGGTTTTTTTTTAATCCCATTTATATCCCGCCCTTCTCCGAAGACTCAGGGCGGCTTACAATCTAGGAAGCACAAATCAATGTGCTTAGCAATAGCCTTCATTCTATGTATATGCCTGCTTATTAGGGCTTTTGGGGGGGCCCCAAACGGCATTATTACAAAGTCAGCTTATTGCCCCCAACAATCTGGGTCCTCATTTTACCTACCTCGGAAGGATGGAAGGCTGAGTCAACCTTGAGCCTGGTGGGACGCGAACCTGCACTAATTGCAGGCAGCTGGTGTTACTTAAGGAGGCATTAGCCCACTGCTCCACCAAGGCTCCAGGCAACTCTGTGTCCATTTGCTGGATCGGCCGATCTTACTTCCTGACCATTGGAAGGATGAAAGCCCGTTTGGGCCATTGATTGAAGCACAAAGCTAAAAACCAGGCAACGGAGAGTTCTAGTCCTGCCTTAAGCATGAAAGCTGACTAGGTGACTTTAAGCCAACCACCAGGAGATGGTGAGTTCTAGTCCCACCTTAAGCTGACTAGGTGACTTTGAGCCAATCACCAGGAGATGGTGAGTTCTAGTCCCGCTTTAAGCATGAAAGCCGACTAAGTGACTTTGAGCCAACCACCAGGAGACAGTGAGTTCTAGTACTGCCTTAAGCATGAAAGCCGACTAGGTGACTTTGGGCCAATCACCAGGAGACGGTGGGTTCTAGTCCCGCCTTAAGCATGAAAGCCGACTAGGTGACTTTGGGCCAATCACCAGGAGAAGGTGAATTCTAGTCTTGCCTTAGGCACAAAAGCCAGCTGGGTCATTTGGGGGATACGATAGGGTAGGGTAGGATAGGATAGGACAGGGCAGGAGAGGACAGGGGAGGAGAGGAGAGGAGAGGAAATCTCCAGGCCACTTATGCTTGTTTGGAGGGCTCCCCGAGGTCATCTAGTCAATCCCCCCTGCTCAGTGCTGGATTCCAGATGAAGGCCTGGAGTCCAGCCTTTGCATGAACCCATCCGCCACAGAAGCGGGTCCAGCACCTCCTCCCTCAATCACTGGCTCTTCCTGGGAGGATGTTTTTCCTTTTTTTGGAGTGTTGAAAGTCCCGGCAATATGGGGGCTCTGGAAAGGACCCAAATGGACACCAGGCATCTTTGTCTTCTTTTCAGAATGAGAAGGATGAAGAGCTGACCACAAAGGTCTACATGGATCAGGTGAGTAAAATAAATAAATAAGCAGACCGCACATCTCGACTTTTTTGCCCTCCGCGGACAATTGCTGCCTCTGCCATAGTCTTAGACAAGCAAGGATACTTTTCTCGAACTTTCTTGATTGCAGAGGATCGAACAGGAGGAGAAATTTGAAGCTGGAGTAGAAGGAAGAGCAGCTATTTGGGGGGGGGAGGAGGAAGACAGGGGTTCAATGACAGCTGTAGAGAGATTGTGGGGAGGGACTCTGGGCCCCTAGCAAGAGGGATGTTGCCTATAACAGCTATGAAGCGCAGCGCTCCTGGGCAGTTGACCTCATCAATGCGGCTCCATCTGGGTTGCCAAAATTGAAGGTATCCAGAGAAACCATTTCTGCCTATTACCTCCTTCCTGAAGTCTGACACTGTGCCATATACAGGTAGTCCTCGCCTTACGTCCACAAGTGAGCCCAAAATTTCTGTTGCCAAGCGAGACATTTGTCAAGTGAATTTTGATCCATTTTATGATTTTTCTTCCCACCCTTGCTAAGTGAATCATTGCAGCTGTTCAGTTAGTAATGTGGTCGTTAAGTGAATTTGGCTTCCCCATTGACCTTGCTTGTCAGAAGGTCGAAAAAAGGGGATCACCTGACCCCAGGATGCTGCGACCATCGTAAATACGAGGCAGTTGCCAAGCGTCTGAATTTTGATCATGTGACCATGGGGATGCTGTGACGGTTGCAAGTATGAACAACGGTTGTAAGTCACTTTTGTTTGGTGCCGTTGTCACTTTGGATGGTCACTAAATGATCTGTAGAAAGTCGAGGACTGCCTGTACCTTAACATCATTCTTTAACTTACCGGCTGGCCTGTAATTTTTCCTCTTTTCTGCTTGATTATTCCATCACCTTCCTCGCCTGGCTTTCCTTGTCCGTCTCAGGAATGGATCGATTACCGGCTCACCTGGGATCCGGCTGAATTTGAGGGAATCACATCTATCCTACTTGATGCAGACAAAGTGTGGCTCCCGGATATCGTTCTCATGAACAAGTGAGCCTTCATGAGTACTAGCATCTTGATGCTGGCCTTGTCGATAACTGTTAGGGTGGGATGGGATGTTGGAGCTGACAGGAGCCTCCCCTTTGCTCTTTGATTTGACACTTGGGGGGGCGGGAAGGACGGAGGCAAGAGAAAGAAAAGAATAACCACCAGTGTCAGACCTGCCCCAATTCAGTCCTTTAGAAAAGAAAGATCCTCGACTCCCATTGGGTTGAAGCAAAGGGTTCTTTTATTAAGGATCTTGGCTACAAAATGGCTGCAATACTCCGATGAACGATTTCGAGCATCCATTTTTCTGTAGAAAGTCGAAGCAGTTTTGTGTTTCTGACCACAACAATGATGGCGTCTTTCTTCTCTTTTCCCTCCAGTAATGACGGCGTCTTCGAAATCGCTCTCAGCGTGAATGTCCTTGTGCACTACAACGGGAGGGTCCAGTGGCAGCCCCCGGCCCTTTATCGGAGCAGCTGCAGCATCCAGGTTAGACTCCGCCCCCAGCCCTTGCCTCTCTGCCCACGATGGGCTTTGTAGTTCGGCCTACCATGGGAATGGGTGATATTAAGGCAGGGGTCCTCAAACCTGGCCCTTTTATGAGTTGTGGACTTCAACTCCCAGAATTCCTCAGGACTGAACTGCTGACAGTGAACAAAGTTAGCCTGCAATACAGGAGTCCTCAACTTATGAACACAAATTTATGCTGTTAAGTGAGAAATTTGTTAAGTGAGTTTTGCCCCATTTTATGACTTTTCTTGCCACATTTGTTAAGTGAATCACTGAAGTTGTTAAGTGAGCCACACAGTCATAAAGTGAATCTGCCTTTTTCCTTTGACTTTGCTTATCAGAAAGTCACAAAAGGGGATCACATGACTCTGGAACACGGCAACCATCATAAATATGAATCAGGTGCCAAGGGTCCGAATTTTATTCACCTGGCCATGCGGATGCTGCAACGGTCATAAGCGTGAAAAATGGTCATAAGTCACTTTTTCAGTGCCGTTGCAACTTTGAACAGTCACTAAATAAATGGTTGTGAGTCAGTGACTGCCTGTCCTGTATTTTAACCCCTGCGCCACCATGGCTCTTAACAACCTCCTTACTTAGCAATGGAAATTGCGGTCCCAGTTGTCGTAAGTTGAGGACTACTTGTGTTTCATAAAGGAAGATGTGGTTAATGGACTACGCCAAGGTGGCATATACTTCCTGGTTTTTTCCCCCCTGTTTTTTTTTTGTGGCATTGCAGGTGTCCTACTTCCCGTTCGATTGGCAAAACTGCACAATGGTGTTCCGCTCGTACACGTACGACGCTTCGGAACTCACCCTTCTTCACCCCATCAACAGGAGCGGGCAGGAGGTGAAGGAGATCTTAATATACGAGAACACATTTATTGGTGAGGAAAATACGCTGAGAGGCGGGGATGCTTGCCTGTTTGCTGCGCAGACTCAAGTACGTGATAGAAATCCATGGTCCTCGGGTGTGTCCCACGAACCCCGTACACCAGCTTTATTCAATTAACCAAGGAAGGGTTTTCACGGGAACCCCATCCTCAGTTCGCAGTCAATGCAATTTTGCTTCGTTTTCATTCCTTACAACGTCTCCCTCGAAGGACGAGTGTCCAGAGGGACAGTACAGTAATGATGACAATGATGTTATCCATTCTGCCGTGTCCATACTGTTGGCGATTCTCAGGGCCAGGGGGTCTCTCCCCGTCTTCTGATCTTGCACTGCTTCTTTTGAATTGTTCTATGCTCTAGCTTAGAGGTCCCCAACCTCTTGGGCAGCAGGGACCGGTGCCATGAGAAAGGTGTTTCCTCAGACGAGACAGGGTGTGGTTTTGCATACTGCCTGCATCCCACAGATGGGGCTTTGCTTGTTTGCTGGCATGCCACGGCCTGGTACTGGTTCATGGATAGGGGGTTGGGGACCCCTACTCTAGCTGTTGTCAGCTTTGATAATGACAGTATTCTTGGATGGTCTGATTTCCTTTTCCCACTAACTCTTCCAAACATACAGTGGTTGGTACCTCGGTACTCATCCTTAATTGATTCCGGACGGCCTTATACGTACCAAAAATGGTGAGCACCAAACAAATTTTTCCCATAAGGAATAATGTAGTGAGTCACAAGGTAGCCGACACCAAGGTCTAGCTTTTGCGTTGGGTACCAAACAAACAATGAGTAGCGGGACAAAATTTTCACGTCAAAATGCACTGAGTACCAAATTCGATGAATTTCAAAACAGTTGAGTACCAAGGTACCACTATAAATGCTTCTTCCAGCGATTTCCCCCACACGACATGGCCAAAGTAAGCGAGATGCAGTTTTTGTGATTTTTCCTTGCCTGGTGTTACGCACTACAATGTTTGCTTGTTAGTCACCTTTGCCGTCCAAGCGATACATAGGAGTTGTCTCCAGATCTGCGAGGTCTATTTTTTAAAAAAGGGATAGGCTTCAATTGCACAGTTGCGGCTGCCATCTTGACTGTTTTGATCTCCCGGCCTCAAATCAATGTCCATATTGTCTCTTAAGCCATCCTCAAAAAGATCTAGAGCAGGGCGGCCTTCTATCCTGGGTCAAACGAATTCAGGATTTACCCACAAAATCCTCCATTCTGCTCAGACTATCTCCCCTCCGAAGTCCCCGGCTCTGCTCAGCTCTGTCTCTTGGGGCCCTTCCTCAGTCTGCTCAAAGAACAAGGGGGCTTCTCGGCCGAGGGGAACCCCCCACCCAACTGGAGGAGACGTATGGGGTCGGGAGCCTTCCTTTCAGAGGTCCCCCCTCCTTTCTTTCCCCAGACAACGGGCAGTGGGAGATCCATCACAAACCGTCCCGCAAAAACACTCATCCGAAGGATCCGCTTTACGAGGATATCACTTTCTACCTCATCATCCGTCGCAAACCGCTCTTCTATCTCATCAACGTCATCATTCCTTGTATCTTGATCACCATCCTGGCCATCTTCGTGTTTTATCTCCCGCCGGATGCTGGTGAGCTGGCTGCGAGCGAACTCCGGTGTCTTTCGTGGCAGCGCACAGGGGTTAGGCTAGGACAGGGATAGATAACCTCGGCTCTTTTATGACTCGTGGACTTCAACTCAGCATAGCTGACTCAGGAATTCTGGGATTTGGTCCATGAGTCGTAAAAGAGCCGAGGTTGCCTACCCCTGGGCTAGGACAACTCGACGCGGGACAAGAATTACACCATTATCGAAGAAATGGTGGAATAGAAACATTAAGGAAAAGATGCCAAAGGGAGGACAAAAATGAAATACGGATGGCAGAAAATAAAATAATATTTTAAACAATTAAATTGAATTGTCAAATTGTCCTACAGCGAGTTGGGCATGATGAGTTGTCCACGGCAAATTGACCGTGGCAAGATGGCCACGGTGAGTTGGGGGGTGCATCTTCCCTTTGAGCTTGTCCGCTTGAAATGGCAAGAGATCATTTCCTTCCTGGTACCCTAAATCCCCCCACCCAAAACCACCCTTTTCTATGGCTGGGAACTTCTTCCGCAACCGCGGAGAGGCTGCGGAGTCCCAGCAGTCGAAATTTTGTGGTTAGGTCTGGGGAGGCTTCTCCATGGGGGGGCGTCCTCCCAGGCGCCCCAAAGTAGAGCTGGTCCTCTTTTAGGGAGAGGGACAGGGGGGGGGCAGTGCTTGTGAAGAGTTGCTGAAGGGAAACCATTGAATTCCTAAACGGCCGTCCTTCTTCGTCTCCTCATTCTACCTTCTCAAGGTGAAAGGCCATCTAGGTGCACCAGACTTTATGGGAATGGTTATGTCCTTGGCCCCCAGTTCCTGCCCCCACCCCTGGATCCCATGAGGAGGACAAAAGGAAGCTATCCTTAATTTGCCCCCTCCCAACACTTCCTAGTGAGATCAGAGTGGGACATGTCCTGTGAGTTGAATCCATGACTTATTCTCCAAAGCGCCTATTCAATGCTCCAGTGTTGGAGCATTCAGAGCTTCTGGAGGCAGGTTGTTCCACTGGTTAATTGTTCTAACTGTCAGGAAGTATTTTATTATTCTATTCTATTCTATTCTATTCTATTCTATTCTATTCTATTCTATTCTATTCTATTCTATTCTATTCTATTCTATTCTATTATTCTATTCTATTCTATTCTATTCTATTCTATTCTATTCTATTCTATTCTATTCTATTCTATTCTATTCTATTCTATTCTATTCTATCCTGTATTTTATTATTCTAATCTATTCTATTCTATCCCATAATTCTATTCTATTCTGTTCTGTTCTGTTCTGTTCTGTTCTTGTTCTTGTTCTTGTTCTTGTTCTTGTTCTATCCCATAATTCTATTCTATTCCATTCTTGTCATTATTCTGGTGAGGTCAAAGTGGGTCATCTCCTGTGAGTTGAACCCAGGACTTCAGAGGGGGGTCCCTGCAGTTTGGTTCTCCTTCAGGGGGACTTCAGGGCGAGCCCATTTTTCTTCTGCCTGCGCCGACTTCTGGGGAGGGTTCAGGCTGAGCCGCACCTGTCTGACTTCTCTTTCTCCTTGAACCAGGTGAGAAGATGACTCTCTCCATCTTCGCCCTCCTCACCCTCACCGTCTTCTTGCTCCTGTTGGCCAAGAAGGTCCCCGAGACGTCCCTGGCGGTGCCCATCATCATCAAGTACCTGATGTTCACCATGATCTTGGTCACTTTCTCCGTCATCCTCAGCGTGGTGGTGCTCAACATTCACCATCGCTCACCCAATTCCTACAAAATGCCCTTCTGGGTGAGGCAGGTAAAGCGGGCGAGAAGGTCATCCTGGAAGGTCCTTAGTGCAATCTGAGCTGGGCGGTTTCCTTGCAGATGTTTCATGGCCCAACTAAACAACATCACCAGTGTGATGATCATCAATGAACATTAACCAGCACTGAAGAGGTTCCCTCGTTGGGTCATGAAATGTCTGCAAGAAAACCACCCAGCTCAGACACCCCCCAGGCCCCCCCAGTCCTCCTCCTCCTCCTCCTCCTCCTCCTCTTCCTCCTCCTCCTCTTCTATGATGTTCCCTAGTTTGGGTCATGAAACGTCTGCAAGAAAACCACCAAGCTCAGAGAGCACCAAGGACGCCAGATTTGAATCCCGATCCACAAATATTCTCTCTATTAGTAGCTTAATACTTATTATCTCCGCTTCCCATATGGTCCTCTGGCCTCCATTTGACTGATGGGTCGATCCCATGGAGTTAGCCTCTAGTGCAGGGGTCCTCAAACATAGACACATTAAGACTTGTGGACTTTTTCCCCCACCTATCCCTTAAAGTGGAGAGATTGGAGATGAAGGGATTATAAGAGAGTAAGCAGGGCCACAGTGAGTATGCTGGCTGGGGAATTCTGGGAGTTGAAGTCCGCAGGTCTTAAAGTGGCCAAGGTTGGAGACCCCTACCCTGTTTCATGTCCTCCCCTGTCCCAGCTCCCTCCTCAAAGAAAGGGGCTGGCTGGGGAATTCTGGGAGCTGAGGTCCACCAGTCTTTAAGTGGCCAGGTTTGAGGACCCCTGCTCTAGTGGGATCCAGTGTGCACCTCCGAGGAGAGCCGGAGAGCCATTGCTCCTCCACCGATTCCCTCTCTGGCATCGGCGAGAGATCCGCCGTGAGTCGGATCTGAGTGTCCTGGGAGGGGGGTGGCACGTGTGATGCCTGAGCCAGGACAGTGCTGCAGCTGCCGAAACAGCCAAGGCGATCTTGGTGGGCATCGACGGAGGTAGAAGATCAGGATTGAGGGTTGCATGGGGGGCAAACAGGCTGCAACCACGAAGCGGAAGCTCTGCTTTTTTTTAAATGTCTGTCGCATCCGCCATTTTGACTTTTTGCGCTCCGTTTCCTCTATTCTACCTTTTGTGATTTCTCCCCCATTTATCCCACTTTTTTAAAAAAAAAAATTTATATGGGTCGTCCTCAGCTTACGACCGTAATGGACCCCAAAATTTCAGTTTTCACGTGAGACCTCTGTTAAGTGAGTTTCGCCCCATTTTACGACCTTTTTCGCCACAGCTGTTAAGCGGATCGCTGTGGCCGTTAAGCGAGTAACGTGGCCGTTAAGGCAACCCGGCTTCCCCCATCGACTTTGCTTGTCTGAAGATTGCGAAAGGGGATTGCATGACACCC
This sequence comes from Vipera berus, assembly GCF_964194415.1. Taxonomy (NCBI): domain Eukaryota; kingdom Metazoa; phylum Chordata; class Lepidosauria; order Squamata; family Viperidae; genus Vipera; species Vipera berus. The sequence goes on along the minus strand of NC_138205.1, from coordinate 1,012,047 downwards.
TCCCACCGGGCGGCTGCGACCGTTGTAAATACGAGACAGTTGCCAAGCGGCTGAATTTTGATCACGGTTGTAAGTGTGAGAAATGGCCAGGAATCACATTTTTCAGTCTCGTCGTAACTTTGAACGGTCAGTAAAAGGAGCCGTTGTAAGTGGAGGACTCCCTGTATTAACATTTTTTTTAAAAAAAAACAACAACTTTGCACCGTGCAAATTGTGATATTTTAAAGCCCTGCTTTGTACCTGGACAGTTTTGGAGGTCAGGTGAAAAAGCGGAGAGACAGAGCGACTTTCTCGTCTTCCTCCTCCAGGTGTTTATCCACAAGCTGCCCCCCTATCTGCGTCTGCGGCGACCAAAGCTGGAGACCCCCCTCCAGGCGCCCCCTCCACCCCCCCGGAAGACCTCAGTGAAGGGCTGCCACCACGCCAATGAGTACTTCATTCGGACCCCCGCCTACGACTTCTCCAAGCCCAGCAGGTGCCCGGGGGGGGGGGGGTTGGTGCAGGAAAGGAATCCGGAGGGAGGGAGGGGAAAGGAGAAAGCGGAGGGAGGGAGGGGGAGGGAGGGGGAAGGAGAGAGAGAAGGGAGGAAAGAGGGAGGGAGGGGGAGGGGGAGAGTATGGCAGGGAAGGAAGCAGGGAGGGAGGGAGGGAGGGGAAAGGAGAAAGTGGAGGGAGGGAGGGAGGGAGAAAGTGGAGGGAGGGAGGGGGAGGGAGGGGGAAGGAGAGAGAGAAGGGAGGAAAGAGGGAGGGAGGGGGAGGGGAGAGGAAGGCAGGGAAGGAAGCAGGGAGGGAGGGGAAAGGAGAAAGCGGAGGGAGGGAGGGAGGGAGGGGGAGGGAGGGGGAAGGAGAGAGAGAAGGGAGGAAAGAGGGAGGGAGGGGGAGGGGGAGGGGGAGAGGGAGAGGAAGGAAGGAGGGAAGGAGGAATTGAGAGAGGAAGGAGGTGGAAGGGAACGAGAGACAGGGAAGGAGGAATAATTTGGGGTACTTCCCAAAATGGAAGTTGTGCTCACATCGAAAGCGCCTCCCACTTTCAGCCCTTTTTCGAACGGCCTGTTTGCCCTCCTGCGTATCTGGGCAAGACAACTTTGCACAAAGGCAACCCCAAAGTGTTGGGTAGTTAGTTTAATTTAATTTAATTTAATAATTTGATTTCTATACCGCCCTTCTCCCGAAGGACTCAGGGCGGTGAACAGGGCAATACACAATAAAAATCGAATACAAAAATTAAAAAGCCATTAAACATCATGCCCATAAAATCAATACATATTAAAGTTAAAACTAGTTTTAAAAAAAACCCAACCCCATCCCGTCAGAAGGTAGTTGGGAAGGTAGAAAAGCCAGCCGGGGAGGCCGAGTCTTCTGGGGATATTTTTCTGGGGCGCAAAGCAGGCGGTGGAGTGGGTTCCTCTCACCCCGCCCCTGCTGGCTGGGGAATTCTGGGAATTTATTTTAAAGCGACGGGGCCGGAGCCTCAGGCCGGTTGTGCGGAAGGAGCCCCTCCCCCCTTCAAGCCCCCTCCTCTCCTCCAAGGTTCCAGCCGGAGGCCTTCTCCACGGACCTGCGACGGTTCCTCGACGGCCCCAGCCACGGCCTGGCCCTCCCCCCCGAGCTGAAGTCGGCCGTGGATGCCGTCCTGTACGTCGCCCGGCAGCTGCAGGAGCAGGAAGACTACGATGCGGTGAGTTGGGGAGGGAGGGACCGTGGCTAGAAAAGTCTTCATCAGGATCCAGTCCAAGCCGGGAACAATCAAAATGGAGACCGCTTCAGAAAGAAGGTTGCAGTTTATCGGAGAGCAGAGCCGGACAAACTCTGGGGGGGGGGGGGAAAGAGCACATAATATTAGGGAGTGGGGTTATATACCTTCTTGGTCTCTTCTTTCGAGTTGTTCCCCCGGCGTGAACTTTGACCTGAGTCTGCCTTTCTGGTATTCTGATGGTGGTGGGTTAATCCTATTATATCCCCAAGGTCAGATCCTGCTTCCCTGGGGGGGTGGGGGGTGGGGGGGCTGGCTGATGAGTGTTGGATTTTTTTTGGTGTGAGGGACTGTTGTTTCTAGGGGTCTTTGTCTTTCTAATCCCATCAGCGCCGAGCTTCCTGACTCCAGTCTTTCTGACAGGATTATCACATCTGCATTTCTGCAGACCTGGTTTCTGTTTGGGGCAGGGAGAATTGGGGGGGGGGGGTTGGTTTCTGCCGTTAAGGTCCTTTGGGGAAATATAATATTCTGCCTTTTTAATATTTCCCAAAATATTTCTTTCTCTGGATTCTTCCCAAGGAAGGAAGGAAGGAAGGAAGGAAGGAAGGAAGGAAGGAAGGAAGGAAGGAGAGAAAAGGGAGGGAGGGAGGGAGGGAGGAAGAAAGGAAGAAGAGAAAAGGGAGGGAGGGAGGAAGGAAGGAAGGGAGAGAGAGGGAAGGAATTAAGGAAGGAGAAAAGGGAGGGAGGAGAAGGGAGGGAGGGAGGAAGAAAGGAAGGAAGGAGAAAAGGGAGGGAGGAAGGAAAGAGAGAAGGGAGAGAGGGAAGGAAGGAAGGAGAAAAAGGAGGGAGGAGGAGGGAGGGAAGGAGGAAGGAAGGAGAGTAAAGGGAGGGAGGGAGGGAGGGAAGGAGGGAAGGAGAGAAATAGAAAAGGAAGGAAGGAAGGAAGGAAGGAAGGAAGGAAGGAAGGAAGGAAGGAAGGAAGGAAGGAGAAAATCAACCCCCAGATCCTCTGAGGGTTCAAAAGCTCAAGGGTCCACCACCACTACGAGATCAACACCCTAACCCTTTTCATGGACAGGGTGGACTTTGATCTCGCCATGGTGGCCATCTTGACTTTTTTGACACGCTCCCTGCTGAGGCCGCTTGCCCACACCAACCCCTTCGTAGCCTCCCTTGGGCTCCCATGTATGGCGGAGGGGGTCTTTCCAAGCCCCCCGCCCACCCATCCATGGATGCCCCTCCCCCTCCCCCTCCAGCTGAAGGAAGACTGGGAATACGTGGCCCTGGTGGTGGACCGCCTCTTCTTCTGGACCTTCGTGGTCTTCACCTCCATCGGCACCCTCATCATCTTCCTGGACGCCAGCCTCCACCTGCCCCCGGAGAATCCTTTCCCCTGAGGAGAACCCCACCCCATACACCCAGGGAAGGCAGACACACACCGGCCAGCCAGAGAAGACAACCCAGAAGGAGGTGGAGATGCCTTCAAACCATCTTCATCCCGAACAGCTTCCCCAACATGGCGCTCTCTGAATAGGTTGGACTGGAACTCCCATTTCTGCCCCCGCCGGAAGGGGGCTGAGGCTCATAGCGGTTGGAGTCCAAGGCACGTGGAGGACCCCGCCCGAGGAAGGGGTCAACTACTTTTCACCACAGAGTTTTGGGTTGCCACGGTGAAACCTGGAAAATTGCGCTCTGAATTTTGCTTTGGAACAGACAAGCTGCAGCGAAGGTGGTCGTGGAGAGGCGCGATTCGTGTGCCGCCCCCAATTTCCTCCTAAGCTCCCCCTAAATTCCCTTCTCCTGGACTTGTGCGTTCCAGAAGGGCAGGACTACACTTCCCATCCTCCTTGGCAAACCCAACCAGGATGTAAAGCTTCCTCCTTCCGCTATGTATTCAAGATGGACAGAGATTAACATTTACATGTTATTCATATGTAAGGGTGTAGGTCTACACCAGGGGTCTTCAAACTTGGCCCTTTTATGACTTGAGGACTTCAACTCCCAGAATTCCTCAGCCAGGCACGAATTCTGGGAGTTGAAGTCCACAAGTCATAAAAGGGTCATAGTTTCCTCACGCTGGCTTAGGAATTCTGGGAGTTGAAGTCCACAAGTCCTAAAGGGGGCCATAGTTCCCTCACGCTGGCTGAGGAATTCTGGGAGTTGAAGTCCACAGCTCATCAAAGGGACATAGTTCCCTTACGCTGGCTAAGGAATTCTGGGAGTTGAAGTCCACAAGTCATCAAAGGGTCATTGTTCCCTCACGCTGGCTGAGGAATTCTGGGAGTTGAAGTCCACAAGTCATCAAAGGGTCATAGTTTCCTCACGCTGGCTGAGGAATTCTGGGAGTTGAAGTCCACAAGTCATCAAAGGGTCATAGTTTCCTCATGCTGGCTGAGGAATTCTGGGAGTTGAAGTCAATGTCCTAAAAGGGCCAAGTTTGAAGACCCCGATCTATACATATGCTGTACATAGTATGTTTTAAATGTGTGTTATGTATGTGTACAGTTGGAGAGCAAGCGACTAAATTTTATTTTTAATGTGTGCCGTTGTGCGCACAGTAAAAAATGACAATAAAGATGATCTAATCTCATGTAACCAATTCTGCTTTTCTTTCATGAAAATTAGACCCTTTTTTTTAAAAAAAAGGTACTACTTTTCTAAATTTAATATAATTACAGCATCGAATGCAAATCCATCCTTTGAAGACTCATAAATTGTTCTGCTTTGTTCCAGCCACGGGGGGGGGGGTGGGGGTGGTCCTTGACGTACGACCATAGTGGAGCCCAAAACCTCTGTTGCTAAGTTGTAAAGTGAGGTTTTGCCCCATTTTTTTAAACCTTCCTTGCCACAGTTGTTCAGCGCAGTTGTGAAGTTAGGAACACGGTCGTTAAATGAATCCGTGGACTTTGCTGGTCAGAAAGGTGCAAAAGAGGACCCCGGGACGCTGTGACCGTCGTAAATACAAGTCAGTTGCCAAGCGTCCAAGTTTTCATCACATGTCCATGGTCATAAGCAGTGCTTTTTTTGTAAAAGAAAAAGGTGCTGGAACTCACACATATCATACAACCCACCTTGCCTACCCTACAAGGTTCCATCCCAAAAAGGTGCCGGAACTCCGTTCTGGGTGTTCTATGAGAAAAAAAGCCCTGGTCATAAGTGTGAAAAACGGTCATAAGTCAGTTTTTTCAGTGCCGTTATAAGTTTGAATAGTCACTAAATGAACTGTTGTAAGTCGAGGACTGCATATAGAATAGAATAGAACAAAATAATAAAATATAGAATTGAATAGAATATAGAATTGAATAATAAAATATATAAAATAGAATAATAAAATATAGAATATAATAGAATATAGAAAGGAATAGAAACAAAAATAATACAGAATAGAATAGAATAGAATAGAATAGAATAGAATAGAATAGAATAGAATAGAATAGAATAGAATAGAATAGAATAGAATAGAAGCTGGAAGGGGCCTTGGAGGTCTTCTAGTCCAACCCCTTGCTCAAGCAGCCGAACCTACACCATCTCAGACAAGTGACTTTCTAGCGCAGACATGTCAAACACAAGGCCCGGGGGCCGGATCCGCCCCACAAAGTGGTTTCATGCGGCCCGCGAAGCCATCCTGGAAACAGTGAGGGAACGGCCCCCACTGCCTTGGCCCTGGCCCAGAGACCCTCCTTCTGCCAGAGACCCTCAGATGTGTCCCACTCCTGCCCAGGCCCCCATAGGCACCCTTGATGCGAACGAGGTAGAGCTGGCCACGCCCACGCAACAGGCCATACGCACTCTAGCCACGCCCACCCAGTAGGCCACGCCCACCCTGGCCACACCCACCCGGCCCCCTGAGGGCAACCGCAATGCTGATGTGGCCCTCAATGAAATTGAGTTTGACACCCCTGGTCTAGCGCCTCGTCTTAAGAACCTCCCGTGATGGAGCACCCACGATTTCTGGTGGCAAGCGGTTCCACTGGCTAATTGTCCTCACTGTCAGGAAGTTTCTCTATACCTATATAAGCAGCAACAAACTTAATTCCCACCTGTTTCTGGAGCCTCTTTGGTTTTCCCCGAATGCTCAGGAGTAGGAACGGTGTTGGAATTGGGGGGGGGGAATAAGGATTGGGGGAGGGTCTTCACAGATCTTCCCTTGCCCAGAAGGAGGAGTTTTTGTGGAAAGACCCAATTTTGGTGTCAAAAGATCTCAGCCCTTTGCAACCCAACGGATGCCCCTCCCTTTTCACTCCCCCCTTGTGTAAACAGCACCCCTAAAGTTGCCTTATGGGTTGTGTGGTTAGGGGGAACCCAGGGCAGGGCGTGACTGAAGCGGCGAGGCTCAAAGTCCCATCGAAAGTCCGATTAAACATTAGCGGGAAAAGACTGTGCCAAGATTGTGTTCTAGAATAAAGGCCAGGAGAAACTTTTGCAAATGTTTCTTTCTTTATGGACTTTCCGTTCGGAGGCTCCCTCGGACAGGTCAACGGTTCAGCCGCGAGAAAAAGGGCCCCGGCACCCATGCTTCCCAGCCGCTTCCCATCCTCCACTTCCCAATCCAGACGTGGCACTCGAGACGTGCTCGGGAACACACCCTCCGCGATGGAGGCCTGGATGGTGCACAGCACCAGCGTGACTGGTGGGGGGGGGGTTTCTCGGTTCACCCAAAGCCGCATCCCCTCTCTGCCCCTCCCTTCCCCTAAGATGCTAGACTCGGCTCTGGTCGGCCATTTGGCTGAGCCGGTCCTGGTAAAACCGAAGCAGGTTCCAGCCATCTTGAGCCGTGAGGTTCTCCCCTCCCCGCCTCTCCAGGTAGGCCATGTTTTCGGGCTTCAGGTGCGAAACGTGCATGCGAAGCTCGGAGCAGCCTTGTTGCCAAGCAGCCTGAAATATGGGGGGGGGGTGGAAGAAAAAAACAGTTTGCAAAGGGTCAGCGCTGCTCCCACCCCCACTCCCCCGCTTGGCTTGCCCTATCCGGACATCATCAGCCTTAAGTGGGCAAACGGTCTGGTGGTTTGAAGGCAGCAGGCCAGAAAATGGGAGATTGAGAGTTCTAGTTCCCATGGCATAAAAGCCGGTTGGGTGACTTTGGTCCCATCACCAGGTGATGGTGAGTTCTAGTCCCCCTTTAAGCATGGAAGCTAACTGGGTCACTTTGGTCCCATCACCAGGTGATGGTGAGTTCTAGTCCTTCTATAAGCATAAAAGCCAACTGGGTGAGTTTGGTCCCATCACCAGGTGACGGTGAGTTCTAGTCCCGCTTTAAGCACGGAAGCCAACTGGGTGACTTTGGTCCCATCACCAGGTAACGGTGAGTTCTAGTCCCGCTATAAGCATAAAAGCCAACTGGGTGAGTTTGGTCCCATCACCAGGTGATGGTGAGTTCTAGTCCCCCTTTGAGCACAGAAGCCAACTGGGTGACTTTGGTCCAATCACCAGGTGACAGTGAGTTCTAGTCCCACCTTATGCAAGAAAACCAGTTGGGTGACTCCAGGCTAATCACCAGGAGTCGGGAGAGTTCTAGTCCTGCCTTAGATGTGAAAGCTGGCTGCTGACTTTGGGCAACTCATTCCCTCCCAGCCCAAACCCACCTCACAGGGCTGTTGTGGGGAGGAAGGCGTGCCGGCTACGTTCACCAACTTGAGTTATTGGTAAACATAATACGGGCAGGATGGCAATAACCGTGTAGTGCAATGGAAGCAGGCCAAGGGGCAGGCCGGTGACTGAACCCCACCTGGGATGGGGTGGGGGTGTCTCACCTTGGCTGCCTCCTTCAGCAGGGAGTTCCCGATCCGCATCCCTGCAAGGAAGGGGGTCAGAAGAGCAAGGGTAAAATCAGGGGGGCAGGACCCCATTCCCCCACCCAGGAAGCTGGCAAGGGCAGAGCAGGGACCACGCCAGGGCTTGGGGTCCCCCAGGAAAATGGGTCGATCGGCCAACGAAGGAAAGATAGATTTCCTGGCCTTGTCAGGTGGAACTCCCTGCCACCAGATATAAAGTGGAAGGGAAATGGTGGACTTTGTTTAGGGAAATCCCGGGTATTGCGCTGGGACTGAGGGCTCTCTAGAGCGCTGAATAAATAAAAGAGCGCAAAAAAGCACCCGGGCACGGGGGGGTCTATCGGGAGGGCAAAGGGTGATGGGACACGATGTCACAGGGGTCACGACATCATCGGCCTCTCTGACCTCCTGCCTCGGGCCCAGGTCGTGTGAACCCACAAGCCAGGCACCGGGCGTTTTGAACCACGGTTTCCGAATGGCTGTGTGAACGCTACCCAGTGTGGCTTGCTTGGGAAACCGTGATTAAGCCCGCTGTGGCTGGGCAGGCCAGGTGAGCCCAACTGCCGAGGGCAAAGTCAGGGGGTCTTCCGATCTCACCTCTGAATTCCGGCATGACGTAAAAATTGTCAATGTAGAGATTTTTCCCTTTCCAGCTGTTGTAGGTGTAGCTGGATAGGACGTATCCAGCCAGGGTGAAACCTGTAGGGAAGGAAGGAAGGAAGGAAGGAAGGAAGGAAGGAAGGAAGGAAGGAAGGAAGGAAGGAAGGAAGGAGATGGGAAGGAAGGAAGGAAGGAAGGAAGGAAGGAAGGAAGGAAGGAAGGAGATGGGAAGGAAGGAAGGAAGGAAGGAAGGAAGGAAGGAAGGAAGGAAGGAAGGAAGGAGATGGGAAGGAAGGAAGGAAGGAAGGAAGGAGATGGGAAGGAAGGAAGGAAGGAAGGGGGAGGAAAGAAAGGAAGAAAGAAAGAGAGAGAGAGAGAGAGAAATGGGAGGGAGGAACAGGAAGGAAGGGAGGGAGGGAGGGAGGGAGGGAGGGAGGAAGGAAGGAAGGAAGGAAGGAAGGAGGAAGAAAGGAGAAAACAAAAAGAAAGGAGAGAGAGAAAGAGAGAGAGAAAGAGAAAGAAAAGAAAAAGGAAAGAAGGAAGGAAGGAAAAGAGTGAGGGAAGAAAAGAGGAAGGAAGGAGAGAAACAAAAGGAAGGAAGGAAGGAGTGAGACAAAGAGAGAACAATAAAGAAAGAAAAAAGGGAAGGAAAGAAGGAAGGAAGAGTGAGGGACGAAGGGAGGAAAAGAGGGAAGAGAGAAACAAGGAAAGGAGAAAAAGAAAGAAAGAAAGAAAGAAAGAAAGAAAGAAAGAAAGAAAGAGGAGGGAGGGAGAGAGAAAGAAAGAAAGAAGAGGAAGGAAGGAAGGAGAGAAGCAAAAGGAAGGAAGAGAAAGAAAGAGAGAGAGAGAGAGAAAGGGATCTAGTCAAGGGATCCCTTTCTATCCTTGGGATTGTGCATAATTTCGCGCAAAAATCCCCGATTCCGTGCCCGAGAGAGCCAGGGGTGCAAATCCCCTGGGGGGGTCATCAGGACCCCCCCCCAAGAGGGCCAGGATGGCGGCTGCCCCCCCCCCCGGTCAAACACGCAGAGCATCCATCAAACACAACTTTGTGGCCCCCATTCCCCCCCCCGGTTCCCCTGGGCCCCTCCTCTCCCTCTGCCCCCGTAGCCCCCCTTCCCCAAAGAGCGGGGTCTCCATCGGGGTCCCCCCCCTACCTTCCGGGCTCTCCCGCTCCGGGGGGATCTCAGCCACAAAACACTCAAATTTCGGCTGAGGGCCGAATCCGGCTTTTTCCAGGACTGGAGAAAAAGGAGAAGGGAAAACGTTTTTTTTTTGGGGGGGGGAAGGGGAAACGCCCCCCCAAACCCGGAATTCTGGGAGTCGAATTCCACACTTTGCACATGCTCAGAACCCCCCCCACCCTGCCTCGCCATACCTTGCACGTTGGTGGACAGGCGTTGCAGAGGGACGTTGTAAATGACAGCGATGTCCTGCGGAGAGACGAAACAACACGCGTCCTTGACTTGCGACGGCCGTCAGATCTCAAGGCGCTCCCTGCGTCAGTCCTCAACGTACGACAGTTTGTTCAAATTTCACTGGAAAAAGTGAGGCCTGACCCTTTTTTCCCCCCACCCCCCCACACTTAATGACCGTTGCAGGGTCCCCGCAGGTCACGTGCTCCAAATCCTGACCTTTGGCAATCGACTCGTATTTATGACAGCCGCAGGGATCCCTTCCGGCGACGGTCTGATGGGGAAGTCTCAGATCCGCTTAACGACCGTGCTGCTGATTTAACAGCTGCAGTAATTCGCTTAATAACCGGGCCAAAAAAAAGGTTGTAAAATGGGGGAGGGGAAAAAAAATCCCTTAACAATGAAGGAAGGAAGGCTGTTTAAGGATGCATGCACGATTTGTTTAGCGACCGTTCAAGGGACACTGGAAAAAAACCCCGACTTACGACGTTCAAAGTTAGGACAGCGCTTGAAAAAAAGAGACCTGTGACCGTTTTTCACACTTAACGACCGTTCCAGGCGCCCCACTCTTCACATGTTCCAAACTCGGACGCTGGGCAACTGACTCGCATTTATGACGGTCCCAGAGTCACGCGATCCCCTTTTTTGCTGACCTTCCCGGCTGGCTTCTGACACACAAAGTCAACGGAGGGAGCCAGCTTCGCTTAACGTGACTTGAAAACTCCCTTAACGACCGTCCCGGTTAGGCCGTTAAGTGGAGGACTTCCCCACATTGGTTATCCCACGTGGCTACGGCCCGTCCCGCCCGTCCGGCGGCCTCACCTTGATCAGGCGCATGATGTCCCTGAGGTCCCTGGGGGCGCAGGGGCGGACCACCACAAAGCTCATGCTTCCCAGCCGTCCCTTGCTCCTCTTTCCGTCTCTGCCTGCCTCTTGGCTCAGCCGGGCCGCTTGACGGACGGACGGGCGGGAGAAGGCGGGGAGATTTATGGCCCCCTCCTCGTTCCTCCCCCCCCATCGCTTGACCCACTTGGCAGGCTGAAGGCCCCCACCCTTGGGAAGTGGGGGGAGAGGGAGGGGAGAACCAGGGAGGGAGGGGCACTTGATTTTTTTTTAAAAAAAAGGAAAAGAGGAAAATTTTAAATTAGATTTTAAAGATAAAAATAAAAAAACAATCTTTTAAAAAATTGAAAAGTGGGGAGGGGGGCTGTTTGCTCTTGGAAGGGGGGGTCCTCTCTGAGCTTCCTTCCTTTCTTCTCCTCCTTCCTTCCCTCCTTTCTTTCTTTCCTTCCTTCCTTCCTTTCATTCTTTCTTTCTTTCCCTTTTTCTTTCCTTCCTTTCCTTCCTTCCTTCTTCCCTCCTTCCCTTCCTTTTCCTTCCTTTTCCTCCCTCCTTCCCTCTTGTCTTCCTTCCTTCCTTCTCTTCCTTCTTTCTTTTCCTTCCTTTCCTTCTTCCTCTTTCCTTTTTTCTTTCCTTCCTTTACTTTCTTTTGCTTCCATCCTTCCCTCTTTCTTTCTTTCTTTCTTTCTTTCTTTCCTTTCATTCTCTTTCCCTTTTTCTTTCTTTTCTTTCCTTCCTTCCTTCTTCCCTCCTTCCCTTCCTTTTCCTCCCTCCTTCCCTCTTGTCTTCCTTCCTTACTTTTCTTCCTTCTTTCTTTTCCTTCCTTTCCTTCTTCCCTCCTTCCCTTCCTTTTCCTCCCTCCTTCCCTCTTGTCTTCCTTCCTTCCTTCTCTTCCTTCTTTCTTTTCCTTCCTTTCCTTCTTCCTCTTTCCTTTTTTCTTTCCTTCCTTTACTTTCTTTTGCTTCCATCCTTCCCTCTTTCTTTCTTTCTTTCTTTCCTTTCATTCTCTTTCCCTTTTTCTTTCTTTTCTTTCCTTCCTTCCTTCTTCCCTCCTTCCCTTCCTTTTCCTCCCTCCTTCCCTCTTGTCTTCCTTCCTTACTTTTCTTCCTTCTTTCTTTTCCTTCCTTTCCTTCTTCCCTCCTTCCCTTCCTTTTCCTCCCTCCTTCCCTCTTGTCTTCCTTCCTTCCTTCTCTTCCTTCTTTCTTTTCCTTCCTTTCCTTCTTCCTCTTTCCTTTTTTCTTTCCTTCCTTTACTTTCTTTTGCTTCCATCCTTCCCTCTTTCTTTCTTTCTTTCTTTCCTTTCATTCTCTTTCCCTTTTTCTTTCTTTTCTTTCCTTCCTTCCTTCTTCCCTCCTTCCCTTCCTTTTCCTCCCTCCTTCCCTCTTGTCTTCCTTCCTTACTTTTCTTCCTTCTTTCTTTTCCTTCCTTTCCTTCTTCCCTCCTTCCCTTCCTTTTCCTTCCTTCCTTTTTTCTTCCTTTTCCTTCCTTCCCTTCTTCCTCTTTCCTTTTTTCTTTCCTTCCTTTACTTTCTTTTGCTTCCATCCTTCCCTCTTTCTTTTTCTTTCTTTCTTTCTTTCCTTTCATTCTCTTTCCCTTTTTCTTTCTTTTCTTTCCTTCCTTCCTTCTTCCCTCCTTCCCTTCCTTTTCCTTCCTTTTCCTCCCTCCTTCCCTCTTGTCTTCCTTCCTTCCTTCTCTTCCTTCTTTCTTTTCCTTCCTTTCCTTCTTCCCTCCTTCCCTTCCTTTTCCTTCCTTCCTTTTTTCTTCCTTTTCCTTCCTTCCCTTCTTCCTCTTTCCTTTTTTCTTTCCTTCCTTTACTTTCTTTTGCTTCCATCCTTCCCTCTTTCTTTTTCTTTCTTTCTTTCTTTCCTTTCATTCTCTTTCCCTTTTTCTTTCTTTTCTTTCCTTCCTTCCTTCTTCCCTCCTTCCCTTCCTTTTCCTCCCTCCTTCCCTCTTGTCTTCCTTCCTTACTTTTCTTCCTTCTTTCTTTTCCTTCCTTTCCTTCTTCCTCTTTCCTTTTTTCTTTCCTTCCTTTACTTTCTTTTGCTTCCATCCTTCCCTCTTTCTTTCTCTTTCTTTCTTTCTTTCTTTCTTTCTTTCTTTCTTTCTTTCTTTCTTTCTTTCCTTTCATTCTCTTTCCCTTTTTCTTTCTTTTCTTTCCTTCCTTCCTTCTTCCCTCCTTCCCTTCCTTTTCCTCCCTCCTTCCCTCTTGTCTTCCTTCCTTACTTTTCTTCCTTCTTTCTTTTCCTTCCTTTCCTTCTTCCCTCCTTCCCTTCCTTTTCCTTCCTTCCTTTTTTCTTCCTTTTCCTTCCTTCCCTTCTTCCTCTTTCCTTTTTTCTTTCCTTCCTTTACTTTCTTTTGCTTCCATCCTTCCCTCTCTTTCTTTCTTTCTTTCTTTTCTTGTCCCCCCCGTCCTTCCCCCCCATTTCCGTAAATGACTCCGCGCAGCTCATAATTCAATTTATAAAGGCTAGGAAAACCCAGGAAGCTTTTAAGACTTTGGGAGAAATCTTTTTTTTAAAAAAAAAGTTCCCCAGCGCTGCCAACGTTGCCAGGTGGGTCTCTGGAGACGAGACCCTCAGGATGGGGCACCAGTGCGAAAAGACTCCCTCCCACCCACCCACCCACCCCGGGCAACTGACCTAGAGGTAGACTGCCCCTCATAGTGGAGGCTCTACCAAAACAACAGCCCCAGCTAAACTCATCCGACGCTCATTCATTTTAAGCGATTCGCCCCTGAGCGCTTAAAGAGGTGATTTCTGGGTTCACTTTGTCAGAGTGCTCGGATCTCGAACTCGCGACCGGGCTGCCACACATTTTTAATCAGCTGCTGAGAAGGATGAGAGACGTGGTGTCCTTCCCGGTTGGCTGCCTCGTTAACGTTTAGCGTCTTGGCAAAGCCTGGGCTCTTGCGTTACTCGGACTTGGCTCCTTCTGGGCTTCGGAGTGCCCTCTTGCCGGGCCCAGGGAGCCCCTCCTTCTTATTTGCACGCACACACACAACCACACAATCACACAGGGTCCACCGCTCAAAGCCTCCATCCCGGGTCATAGCCACCTTTGCCAACCTACTACCCTGCAGAGGTATTTGATGCCAGGCCCGGGAGCGATGGGAGTTGGAGTTCGAGACACACACCCCCTCCCATTGGGGAAGGGTCTTGACAACATCGCAAGCGGGTTCACCTTTTCGCAACCTTTGGCACACACAAAAGTTGTGTTTCGTCAAATGTGGCAGGGAAGGATGAGCGCCAGGAGGATCCTTGCCTCCAGTCACACCAGGCCCCTTGCGCAATCATCACAGCCCTACACACACACACACACACACAGACCCACAACCTGCCTAACCCTTATTTTATTCTCGGGGGGGGCGGTGGGGGACATGGAAATATCCAAGAGAATTTGAGAGCCAGCGAAGCTCACCTCGGAAGGGAAAAGAGGCGAGATTTTCCTTTCATTGACTGTTCAATATATGCGTTTCGCCCATTTGCAGTTTGTTTATGTGTGTTTGTGTTTGTGTGTGTGTGTTTGTGTGTCTGCGCTTGCCGCACGCGGCTCAGAGTCCCTTCTTAGGGGCGGCCGTATAAATGTGAAATGAAATAAAATGCCAAAAAAACACAAAACACCCCGCAACAAGTTGGCAATAAACGGAAAAACAGTAAATAAAATAAAAACATGAAATAGAACAATAAAAAAAGAAACATGAAATATAATAACAATAAACAGCAAACAGAAAAATAAATACATAGACTTACCTATCGATAAATAGAAATAAAATGAAACAGTAAAACAAAGCAAAACAAATCAGGATGCTGAGGAGGATGGGGGTTGGAGTTGAAGGGGTATAGAGGGATGAAGGCTTAGGGAGGGGTCTTCCCAGGGGACCCAGCGGGACCACCCAAATAAATACTGGGGGGGGTTGTCTCACATTAAAGGGGACCCTCGGATTGGGTGACCCCCATTTCTTGATTTGACAAGAGGCTGGCTGGCAAATTCACCAGAGTCCCGGGTTCGAATTACGCTCTGGACACCAGGGAAACACTCAACCTGTGTGGGCAACTTTGAGTGGACTTCAACTCCCAGAATTCCCCAGCCAGCACAGCTGCCTTAAAGTGGCCCAGGTTGAGAAACGCGGCTCCAGACAACCGGGAAGTCTTGACACGATTCGGCTACTCGCGTCGTGTGAACGCAGCCACTACCCTCCTCCTCCTCCTCCTCCTCCTCCTCCTCGACGCTCGTGCTTTAAATCGAAGCCAATCCGGAGTAGTATCGCTCCTCCTCCCTCTCCCCCCCCCCACCCCTGGCTAGGGCATGCTGGGAGACGTAGTTCTAGGGGCGGAAACCGGCCGGTCGCCTCCGCAGCCATGGACTCCGCCGCCGCGGTCACTGTCCGGCCGAGCCGAGCCGAGGACTGCGCGGACGTGGGGCGCATGATCCGGGTGGGCGGGGGGCGAGCTCCCCAAAGGCCGGGGGGGGAGAGCTCTTGCAAGCGGGGAGGGGGGCTTAAAGGGAGGGGGCCTTTGCAAGAGGGAAGGGGTTTTTTTAAGGGAGGAAACTTTGCAAGCGAGGGGGGGTTAAAGGGAGGGGGGACTTTGCAAGCGGGGGGTGTCTTGGAGGGGGGCTTTGCAAGAGGGAAGGGGGTTTTTAAGGGAGGGGGGCTTTGCAAAGGGGAAGAGGTATCTTTAAGGGGGGAGCTTTGCAAGCGGGGTGTGTGTCTTGGAGGGGGGCTATGCAAGCGGGGAGGGGGTCTTAAAGGGAGGGGGCTTTGCAAGAGGGGGGTCTTAGAGGGGAGCTTTGCAAGGGGGAGGGGTTTTTTTAAGGGAGGGGCAGCTTTGCAAGCCAGGGGGGCTTAAAGGGAGGGGGGCTTTGCAAGCGGGGAGGGTGTCTTGGAGGGGGGCTATGCAAGAGGGAAGGGGCGTCTTAAAGGGAGGGGGGCTTTGCAAGCGGGGGAGTCTTAAAGGGAGAGGGGCTATGCAAGAGGGGAGGGGGGTTTTAAGGGAGGGGGGCTTTGCAAAGGGGAAGAGGTGTTTTTAAGGGGGGAGCTTTGCAAGCGGGGAGGGGGTCTTAATGGGAGGGGGGCTTTGCAAGGGGGAGGGATTTTTTAAAGAAAGGCGGGCTTTGCAAGGAGGAAGGCTTGTTCTTAAAGGGAGGGGGGCTTTGCAAGAAGGAGGGGGGTCTTAAAGGGAGGGGGCTTTGCAGGGGGGAAGAGGGATCTTAAAGAAAGGGGGGGCTTTGCAAGAGAGAAGCAGGAGTCTTTTAAAAGGGGGGGGACTTTGCCTACTTGCCCACCCACCTACCTGGCTTGACCTTGTGCAAAGGTGAGGCGGGGGTCCCCTTGGGCGCTTTTGCCCCGCCGCCCAACTTCACGGCTCGGGAATGTGCATGGGGGGTGTGTGTGTGGAGGCTCCAGGCACCCTCCCGGGCCACCCCTGACCCGCCCCAGCCCTGGGAGCCGCTTCCAGAGCCTCCCCCTCCCTCCCTTCCGGGGGGGCAGGTGGAGGAGACCCCCGCCCAGAAATGGGCCACCTGCTCCTCCGCTGCTGCACTCGAGGGATCAAAACGGAAGGAATATTGTTGTTGTTGTTGTTCAAGGCCGTCTCTGGCCCTGCCGCCTGCCGAGGGGAGGGGTCGCTTCGCCCCCCACCCAGCCCCAATGAGAGAGGCCACTTGGGTCTCCTGAAGGGGGTCTATCCTCTTTTCCCCCCTCCCAGGAGCTGGCAGCCTTTGAAAAACTCTCCGAGCAGGTCAAAATCACGGATGAAGGTGAGGCCAGAGCGGTGGGCCTGGGTCTTTTACTGGCCCCGGTGGGGGGGGGGGGAGGGGGTCTTGTCTGGACAACCTTGGAAGCCTGACCGCCCCAGAGAAGCCCACAAAGTGAATAACAGGCAGTCCTCGACTTACAACGCTTCATTTAGCGCCCGTTCCGAGTGACAATGGCACTGAAAAGGGACTTGGGACTCTTGCAGCACTCCCCACGGTCCCGTCACCAAAATTTGAACACTTGGCCACCGACTCACGTTTATGACGGTCGCAAGGTCCGGGGGTCACGTGGTTTCCCCTTTTGCAGCCTCCTGACAAGCCAAGTCAACAGAGAAGCCAGATTCGCTTAACAACCAGGGTCCCTTCCGACTCTGTTCTGCTGCAAGGGTCTCCTGCTTGAGCGGGGGGGCTGGACTAGAAGACCTCCAGGGTCCCTTCTGACTCTGTTCTTCTGAAAAAGGTCTCCTGCTTGAGCGGGGGGGGGGTTGGAGTAGAAGACCTCCAGGGTCCCTTCCGAGTCTATATTATTCTGAAAGGAGATGACTTGGAGAAGGACAAGGCAGAGGGTGGCATTAAGCTGTAAATTCTGGTTTTATCCACAAATATTTTCCCTTTCAGAAGATCTGCGTCTTGAGGGGGGGGGAGAGATTGTCTTCATGGGCTCCCCCCCCTTTTAAATATTGTTTGCTTTTTTCCTACTTGGCCTGAGCAGAGCTGTGCAAAGACGGCTTCGGTCAAGACCCCTTTTACAAATGCCTGGTGGCTGAGTTGCCCTTCCGATGCCGGAGCAAGGAGGGTGAGTTGGGGTCCTGTTAGTATCCAGGGGTCGACCCCCCCTCCCCCCGTGGGGACCAATGTTTCTTAACCTCAGTAAACTTAGAAGATGGGTGGACGTCAACTCCCAGAATTCCTGAAAAGCTGACTGGAGAATTCTGGGAGTTGACGTCCACCCATCTTAAAGTGCTGGCTGGGGAATTCTGGGAAAATTCTGTGGGAATTCTGGGAGTTGACGTCCACCCATCTTAAAGTGCTGGCTGGGGAATTCTGGGAGAATTCTGGGAGTTGAAGTCCAGCCATCTTTAAAGTGCTGGCTGGGGAATTCTGAACTGACCATCGAGGCCTTGGGGGTCCCATCAGACACTCCCCCAGCATCATAGGGGGTAGATAGAAAAGACACTTAAATACTTAAGTGTAACTAATTTTGAGCAAATCTTAACCAGTAAGAAAGTTTTGAATATTGTGGGGGAAACAAATAAGAATGTAAACAGGATTGATGACGAGGCAATCAAGACGATCAGTGAATTGATGTGGTTGTTATTTGCAGGAACACGAGAAAAATGTTTATATTTAATTGTCCTTTATTTAAATAACAAGTACTGCATTAACTTAAGTTTGGCAAGAGAGAATATTACGGGAAAGAGAGGAAATCAAGTAAAGCTATTATATGGACTATAGAATTGTAGAAATTAATTGTTATGGGTTGTTTTTTAAACACTAACCCAGACAACATGATGTTTAGCAAATAGGAAGGGGTATGTTAAAAATCAATAAAGCATATTTTTAAAAAAATAATAAAGTCCTTTTTTCTCTCTTCCCTGCAGGCCACAGCGTCATAGGTTACTGCCTCTACTTTTTCACCTACAGCACCTGGAAAGGCAGGAACGTCTATGTGGAAGATCTGTATGTGATGCCAGAATTTCGGGGTGCGTAGCTTACTCGGGGTGAGGCGGGTGTGGGGAGCAGTTGCCTGGCCAAAAGGAAAGGAATACTAATTTCTAAAATGGGGGTGGGCCTGCATCTACACCAGGGGCCTTCAAACCTGGCCCTTTTATGACTTGTGGACTTCAACTCCCAGAATTCCTCAGCCAGGCACAAGTCATCAAATGGTTATAGTTCCCTCACGCTGGCTGAGGAATTCTGGGAGTTGAAGCCCACAAGTCGTAAAAGGGTCACAGTTCCCTCACGCTGGCTAAGGAATTCTGGGAGTTGAAGTCCACAAGTCATAAAAGGGTCATCATTCCCACACGCTGGCTGAGGAATTCTGGGAGTTGAAGTCCACAAGTCATAAAAGGGTCAGAGTTCTCTCACGCTGGCTGAGGAATTCTGGGAGTTGAAGTCCACGCTGTATATAGTATGTTTAAATGTGTGTTATGTATGTGTACACTTGGAGAGCAAGCAACTAAAATTCATTTTTAATGTGTGCCATTGTGTTGTTGTTGTTAGCTGCGAAGTCGTGTCCGACCCATCGCGACCCCATGGACAACGTTCCTCCAGGCCTTCCTGTCCTCTGCCATCTTCTGGAGTCCCTTTAAGCTCACGCCTCCTGCTTCAGTGACTCCATCCAGCCACCTCCTTCTCTGTCGTCCCTTTCTTCTCTTGCCCTCAATCTTTCCCAGCATGAGGCTCTTCTCCAGTGAGTCCTTCCTTCTCATTAGGTGGCCAAAGGATTTGAGTTTCAGCTTCAGGATCTGGCCTTCTAAACAGCAGTCAGGGTTGATCTCCTCTAGGACCGACCGGTTTGATCGCCTTGCAGTCCAAGGGACTCGCAGGAGTCTTCTCCAGCACCAGAGTTCAAAGGCCTCAATTCTTTGGCGCTCAGCCTTTCTTATGGTCCAACTTTCACTGCCATACATTGCAACTGGGAAGACCATAGCCTTGACTATACGCACTTTTGTCGGCAGGGTGATGTCTCTGCTTCTTAGTGTGCTGTCTAGATTTGCCATGGCTTTCCTCCCAAGGAGCAAGCGTCTTTTAATTTCTTGGCTGCAGTCCCCATCTGCAGTGATCTTGGAGCCCAGGAAAATAAAATCTGTCACTACCTCCATTTCTTCCCCATCTATTTGCCAGGAATTGAGAGGGCCGGATGCCATGATCTTGGTTTTCTTAATGTTAAGTTTCAAGCCAACTTTTGCACTCTCCTTCACCCGCAACAAGAGGCTCTTTAGTTCTTCTTCACTTTCTGCCATTAGAGTGGTATCATCTGCATATCTACATATGGTGCCAGCCCTTTGGAATCAATTGTCTGTTGAGCTCCAGATGGCTCCTGACCTTCGCTCTTTGCGCCGTGACCTGAAAACCTGCTTATTTGAACAGGCCGGCCTGGACTAAGGGTTTGGGGTATTTTTAACTATTTTCAGGGCTAAATTAATTTAATTTTACTTTTAACTTTTGTATGTTGTATTTTAACTGCCCTGTACACCGCCCTGAGTCCTTCGGGAGAAGGGCGGTATAGAAATTCATAATAATAATAATAATAATAATAATAATAATAATAATAATAATAATAATAATAATAATAATATCATCATCTTAGGTGTGTGCCATTGTGCCCACACTAAAAAAAAAGGTCTGTCTGTCTGTCTATTTTGTGTCTATTTTATATATATTTTGTGTAGTGGGTTCTGGACCGCATGGCAGACAGCAGGCAGATGAGTACAGCATCAGCTCTTTATTGTGGGTAGTACTGAACTGAACAAAGGGGGTTACCCCTACCCCTTATATACCTTGCCAGGTACGCTCTCGGCCAATCCGTTCATCCGAATCTCCCGCCGAAAGCTAACCAGCCAATACGATAACGGTACAGCGCCACCTGGTGGTATTTGCCAAGCTGTTGCTTAAACCCCATACATAACAATGTAATCTCTATCGATCTATCTTCTATCTATCGATCTATCTTCTATTTATCTCTCTATCTTCTATCCATCTCTCTCCATCTCTCTTCTATCTATCCTATATCTATATATTATTTATATCTATCTATATTTATCTGTTTATCTTTAAATCTATATCTATCTATCTTCGAGGCCTACCCATTATTGGTTGCCAAGTCATAACGGTTGTGAAATGGCAGTCATGTGAATGACCCAATCTTACGACCTTTTTTTGTGGAGCAAACGCCCCGGTCATTAAGCAAGCTCAGTGTTTGCTGTTCTGCACTTGTGCTGAGAACCAGACATCAATGGGTTTTTTTGGCAGAACGGTTGTGAAAGATGCTCACTCGACTGCAGGACATTGCAAATGGCCCTAAATATGTTGGGGGGGGGAGGAGTGTGCAAAATGCAGTCATGTGACCCCAGCCCCCTCCCAGGCTGCCAGGACTTCAGATCCGGGTTTTCCTTTTTGAGTCCGTTATAACGTCGAATGTAAATAGCGTCGTGGGTTGAGGACTGTCATTACATTTTTTTTGGGGGGGGAGGAATTCTGAACTGCCCCCTCAGCCTCCACCACTGATGCTGACCACATGAGCTGCCCTTGAACCCTTCCAGGTCTCTTGCCAAGTTGCGTTGTGTTGTTGTGTTTGTGTTTCCTTACAGAGAAAGGAGTGGGACGGAAGCTCCTGAGTGAAATCGCAAAGGTAACACAAGTGTCGCTCCCCAGTTGCCGGTTGCCAAAAACAAAGACTGCCTTAGTGGGGAGAGGGCATTGCCCAGGGAACAGGGGGGTTTACAAGCTCCAGTCCTTGTCGCCTCAAAGCTGGAGTCATTAAGACTCGGGGGTCTCCAAGTCTGGCCCCTTTAAGACTTGTGGACTTCAACTCCCAGAATTCCTCAGCCGGCCGTGTCTGGGAGTTCAAGTCCACAAGTCTTAAAGGGGCAGGTTTGGAGAGCCCTGCATTAGATGATTAAGCAGTCAAGACACACATCCTTATGTCCCAGGAACATCACAATTGGCACCACCTCATTTGCCCACCCACCCAATTTCTGCCCCCCCCCCCGTCTCCTCCCAGGGAATCCCCTCCCTTGGAGCTAAGCCCCTCCGCTTTGGCCCCCAGATTGCCCTGGAAAAAGGCTGCACCCAAATGAGGCTGGGGGTGCTGGACTGGAACCGCACGGCCGTCGAGTTCTACTCCCGGCGGGGGGCTGTGGACCTGACGGCCACCGAGGGATGGCACTCCTTCCGCTTCGAGGCAGAGGCCCTGCAGCAGCTGGCGATGGGCCAGGCGGGCACAGGAGCCGGGCTGGAGTCCTTGAGGACGTAGCGGACCAAGCTCTGCTGGGCGAGGGTCTCTTCCGGCTTCTGAGAATCTGCCCAGGCTGACTCAGGGTATAAGAAACTGGCAATAAATCTGAATTTCTAATAAATGCCTTGAGATTCACTGGGGTTTTTTTCCGCATTTGGTTAGCTGTGGCTACAATCTGAGTAATCTTTTGCTTTGTTTTATGAGAGAGAGAGAAAGAGAGAGAGAGAGAGAGAGAGAGAGAGAGAGAGAGAGAGAGAGAGAGAGAGAGAGAGAGAGAGAGAGAGAGAGAGAGAGAGAGAATGAGTGGATAGATAGCCACAGACAGGTGATAGATAGATGCAGAAATAGAGAGGGAGAGATAGAGATAAATTGATAGGGATAGAGACAGAAAGACTAACAGGTAGATAGGTAGATAGAATGAATAGATAAGACGATAAAATGTGCAGACTGGATGGATGGATAGATAAATATAGATAGATAGATATAGATAGGTAGACAGACAGACAGACAGACAGACAGACAGACAGATAGATAGATAGATAGATATTTCTTAGTAAATAAATAAAACAGGATAAGCCACAAAACCCCACAAAGACAGAACACCGCTGGATCAGTGTGTTGTGCGAAGGCCATTCTGGGGTCCCAGGCTGGACCCTCCCCACCCCCCTCTCCCCTCCCAGCTCAGGCCTGCCTGCTGACCGATGGGAGCTGCCCGACCTTCCACTCGTCCAGGATGCAGAGAAGAGGCCAATTCCTGCCGTAGATTTTTTATCCCAGATTTGTTTTATTGGCTCCAAGAAACGTCGGGCAGCTGCTTCCCAAAGTCCGGCTGGCGGCGCCTCCTCTGGAACTCACTGCAGTGCCTGCATTTCGCACAACCACCTAAAGCGGAACTGGCAATAGGTTTCGCTCCAGAGCCCGTTAAGGTACGTCTTGGTGCAAAATTCCTCATAAGACACTGGTTGCTTGGGACTCCAGTCGCTAGAAAGGGGCAAAGCAGAAGAGGGGGGGGTGTCAGCCCACAGGTGGGAGGAAGACCCCCTTCTGTCTGTCTGGAATTGGCAGCTAAGCCAGGCGAGATTTGGAAGGATCCCTGAGGTCATCTAGTCCAATCCCGACCCGCAGCAGCGATCCAAGGTTCCCCTGACTCGGGTGATGGGAGTGGTGGGGTCACAAATGAGACGGGTTTCCTAGGCTGGGGAATTGTGCAAATTGGCTCATTTGTGCTGCAGTGGATGCCAATCTGGGTCAGTTGAGGAAACCTGGTTAGTGAGCTCTCGGTTATAACAGCTATAATGTTAGGAAGGCCTGTTGAGCAGTGAACCTATTGTGAGAAATCAGTTAATGACTACCCTCGATTCCGTCTCTGGCAAACAAGACGGCATCAGCTGGGCAGGTGAACAGGAGAAAGAGCACCACTCAGAGATCAAGTTTTGACTGATAGAAAAAAGGACTCGCAGGAGTGTTGGCTAACAGGACGGCCCACGTCCAGGTGAAAATGTCCACAAGGGCATTGGGGAGAAGAGGGGATACCTCCTATGCCCTAATGGCATGCTGGCTGAGGAATTCTGGGGTTTGAAGCCAGACTTCTTAAAGGGAATTCTGGGAGTTGAAGTCCACGCATGTTACCAGAGCCTTGGTGGAGCAGTGGGCTAATGCCTCCTTAAGTAACACCAGCTGCCTGCAATTAGCGCAGGTTCGAGTCCCACCAGGCTCAAGGTTGACTCAGCCTTCCATCCTTCCGAGGTAGGTAAAATGAGGACCCAGATTGTTGGGGGCAATAAGCTGACTTTGTAATAATGCCGCTTGGGGGGGTGAAAGCCCTAATAAGCAGGCATATACATAGAATGAAGGCTACTGCTAAGTTTGTAAGCTGCCCTGAGTCTTCGGAGAAGGGCGGGATATAAATGGAATTAAAATAAATAAATAAATAAGATAGTACTGGGAACTGAAGTCCAGACCGCTTAAAGGGAATTCTGGGAGTGAAAGGTCTGCCTCTCTTAAAGTGGCTGAGGTTGAGAAACATTCCTGTAAGAGAATATCCAGAATCGTGCTTCCTGCATGTTTGGCAGGATCCCACCGAGGATGTGGGGCTGGTTGCGTACTCCCCACATTGGTGCTTTGAGTGCCTGGAGGGCTTCTCCGGGACCCCCATGGACTCAGGGTGCCAGGGGGCTTGCGCTGTGCAATGAAGCCCCCCGACTGTCTGTTTCCAGGAGTCCATTAGCTCAAGGGGATTTCAGCATCTGAAGACCATCCACATCCAGCCCAGGAGGACAAGTGTGCAAGTGTGCAAACATAAAGCCTACAGTCTGGAGGAAGACCTGCTAGGTGCGAATGCTGCCTCCCAAAACACCTGGAGGACGCCTAGTTGCAGAAGCCCAATACGGGGGGGGGGAGGAGAGGGGCCAGTGTGGAGACTCACCTCCTCTGCACCGTGTAGGGGGTCCCGTCCACCCACTTCCACGTCCGGCCATTGAACTTCAGCCCGATCCAAACATTGTGCGTTTTGGTGAACCGGAACACAAATTGCTGCGCGAGAGAAAAAGGCAGAGCAGGCATCAGCCGGAGACAGCGGCCTTGGCCCACCTCCCTGCGACGAATGGGGAAATGGAGACACTGACCCGCTCTAGGCGGCTGGTGATGATCACCAGGTGGGCCTGCTTCTCTTCGCAATCCTGCTTGGCTTCGGCCCAGCTCTTCTGCGCAGAGGAGAGCCAGTAGCAGCTCTGCTGAAAGAGATGCCAGCCCCGGGGGCAGCAGCCCCTCTCCGGGCCTGTAGGGTGGTGTGGGGGGTGTTGGAGAAGGGAGTGGGGAGAAGAGGGGTGCACCGTTACAGCTGGGGTTGGGGATGGGGACACAGTGGGCAGTAGGTCCCAGAGAGGGGCCAATCCATGATGATAATAATAATAAATAATAATAATAATAATAATAATAATAATAATAATAATAATAATAATAATGAGGAGGAAGAGGAAGAAGAAGAAGAACTTATGATCATTGCAGTGTCTCCCTGGAGTCACGTGATCCCCCTTAGCGACCTTCTGACAAGCAAAGTCAATGGGGGAAGCCAGCTTCGCTTAACAACCGTGTTACTAACAACTGCAGCGACTCACTTAACAACTGTGGCAAGAAAGTCATAAAGTGGGGCAAAACTCAACTGTCTCGCTTAGTAGTGGGAATTTGGGGCCCCATTGGGGTCGTAAGGCAAGGATCCCCTGTGCAATCCAGAGATCTAGAAGGCGTTGGACTGGGAGGTCTCCCCCCCCCACCCCTCCCATCTTCCCCCCCATCTGGGTCACCTGTCCCGTTGTGTTTTGTGTCCTCTAAGTCGCAATTCATCCGCTGCAGAGTCCCTTGAAGTTTGTGGATCTGGTCCTGGAAGTGGGACTTCACTGGCAGTGGAGAAGGGGAGGGTCACTCCTTGGCGTTGTGTCTGGGCGAGGGAGGGTCTCTCCCGAATGCAGGGGCCAAAGGGGGACTTTTCAACGCCTCCCTTACTCCCAAATTTACCTTTCTTTATTTCTTCAGTGAGGTTTTTCACCATCTGATCGATTTTTTGGAGAGTTTTCAAATCGTTGGTCTCTGGGAAAGATGTAAACAAAACAGAACAATGTTTCTCAACCTTGTTTGCTGGAAGATGGGTGGACTTCAACTCCCAGAATCCCCCAGCCAGCCTGGCTAGTGGGGAATTCTGGGAGTTGAAGTTCACCCATTTTCCAGCAAACAACTTTTAGAAACGTTCGGTTTGAACAGGGAGTCTTGAAACCTGGCCACTTTCACACTTGTGTGGACTTCAAGTCTCAGAATACCCCACTAGCCAGGATGGCTGGGGAATTCTGGGAATTGAAGTCCACAAGGCTTAAAGTGCCCCCCTTTGGAGATTCCTGGGTTTGAGCCTCAAACATTCATGGACGAACAGATCCCAGGAAGGAGAGAGAGACGGTGGTCCTCAAAAGGTGCCTCCATCTTGGTACCTGCCAAGCCTACAGCAATGCACCCCCACCCCCAAGAATTGCCCTAAAGAAAACCCAGAGATTGCCAGGTCCTTTTTCACCCCACCCCCCATACCTGGCATTTCGTGACTCTACCGTTTTGTTGCTGAGCGGCTAATTCCATGGCGATTGTGCGGTTGAGGGCCTTCAAATCTTCCTGCATCTTCCGCAAGGTGGTGGAGTATTTGCTCCCTGTGGAGAAGAAGGAGGAGGAGGAGGAGGAGGAGGAGGAGGAAGAGGAGGCCTGCCTGCCTTCAACCTGTATCCGTACCTCCATGTACCGCCCTCTTTTCCTGGCCTTGCTATCTTTCCAGCGTCCTTGCTATCTTTCCAGTGACCCACTTTGCAGATTATGGACCACCGTCAATTGCAGCCTCTTTAAATCATGCTTTTGTGCGTGGTTGTGAGGAACTGTGTGTTATACAGGGTGTTTTGGCGTAATCGACTGGAAGAACACACCCTCTGTTTGCTGCTAGAATATATTATCAACAACGGTGTTCCTAAAAAGATGTTTCCCTTCTAGGAAGTTTACCTACAAGCAACAGACTTTATTATTTCTGGGTCTCTTGTAACGTTAATTAGTAGCTTCTCCTTAGCAATTTACAGATGGCTACAGCTCAGCTGTCATCACCCTTAACTCTTTTACTCCCCACTAACTGGTGAGGGGGAAACTAATAAATCGTCTCCCTTTGCTTCTTTTTCAAGCCTCCATGATGTAAAAAAGAAATATTTTAAGAAAAGTAAAACAACAGGGGAAGAGATTTAAGAATCGGAAGCTGCAAGCAGGAAGTTTTTAATTAAAGGCACAATAAGCCTGAAAGGACAGAGTAGCTTTTAACTGGTCAACAACAGGAGTTATGGGTTTGAATGGTCGCTAAACGAACGACTGTAAGTCGAGGAGTACCTGTAGGCCTTCCCAGACCTGCCTACCCACCTCAAGCCCACCTTCTCCCCCCAACCAGAGTCTGGAGGGATCGTGGCTTCCTGGGGCAAGAAGTTCCTCCTGTGTCACCTGAGCTTTCTTACCCACCCACAAAGCCGAAGACGATGATGGAGAGGGTCACCACGGCCAGCAGCCCCATCAGGACGAGGGTCACCCGCCGGGCAGAGCAGACACGTTGGCGCCAGGAGTCCTGGGGGGCAAACCCCGCCATGCCTAGAGGGGACACAGAACAAAACGTTCCGTGTTGCATCATGGCCAACAGCTTATAATAATAATAATAACATTGGAAGGGACTTCAGAGGTCATCTAGTCCAGGGGTGTCAAACTGCCAGCCCGCAGGCCAGATGCATCAAAGCAAAACTGCGCTTATCTCATTGGCGCCAATAGGAAAAATGTTTGACACCCCGATCTAGTCCAAGAACCCTCTACCATTTCAGACAAATATAATAATAATAATAATAATAACAACAATAACAACAACATGCTTCCATCCTGCGACGATATCTATAATACCATGAAACCTCCACATCTGCCTATCCCAGGTCCTTGGTAAGGACTCAATAGGTAGACAAAAATGGCAAATCCAGTCTGAACATCTGGTTGACTGTGCAATGATCAATAACAACAACAACAGCAACAACAACAATAATAATAGATTTGGAAGGGACCTTGGGGGTCATCTAGAACAACCCCTGCTCAGGCAGGGACCCCTGTACCATTTCAGACAGATGGTTCTCCAGTCCCTTCTTGAAAACCTCCACTGAAATTAACCACAATGGCTAAGGAAAGAGGCAGGGATGCGTCATTAAGCGGGGTTTTTTTTTGGGGGGGATGCATGCAAAATAATTTAAAATTGTGGCTTGATTGCCCTTTTTTACCTCCTTTTTTAGGATCTGCAGAGCCGGAGCTGTGGGTCAACCGCCTCTCCTGCCGCCACTGTCTCCGGATGCCCCAGGCCGGTGATCTTTGGACTGCCAAAGCGTCCCTCTGCCAGGTTCGAAAATTTCAAAGTTTTCCAAAGCTGCCGAAGCTGCCTGGCAGAGACCCCACAGTAGTGACTGAAAGCTTTAACTTGAACTTTATGTTGTTTCACAATACGGACGTATTGTTTGTAATCTGCTGAGCTTTGTGTAATATAAAATTGCAAAGTAGGCAGTTCACTCTGTCTCTATATATATTTGGAACATAAGTATTGTAACGGTGGAAAAAGAGGAAGTGAAAGTAGCAGAGGGATAGAGGATTCAGATGTACACTGGTGCAGGTGGAAACTGTGGGGCAGCAGATAAGAACAAGGAACTGCTTTTGCAAAATAATGATTATGCGTGTGGGTGGTCGTTAGAAGAAAAGTATAAAAATGTTAGTTTAAGTCCAGCTCGGGGCCAGTGGCTTATTGCTGTCCTTTGCAATTTGCTATGCCAGTGGATCTCATTGCAATGGGTTGTTAATGTGAGCGATGTTGTTATTATGCTATGTTCCAAAACAATAGCAAAATAAACCTCTGAATCTTAAAGTAAGAATTATTGTTTCGTGTTGCTGTCTTTTGTCTTTTTCCTTGGGTTTTTCCACAACAGTTTTTGGTGCGCTGGCCGGGAAGAGACAGTTGCTGGGAGAGACGTGCTGTCCAACCGGGATTTCTGACCGCTTCCTGGCTTTGGGCCACAGGTAACCAACCCGCTCTCTCCGGTCACTCCCAATCTGCTTTGGATCAGAGATCAGAAGAAAGCCGACTCCTCCCCTTCGGAGACCCCCAGCGCTATGGGGCAGTTTCCTTCCAAGCCGGACCTCTGCTGCTGCTTTGGAAAACCCTGGAATTTGGAAACCTGGCAGAGGGACGGTGTGGGCAGTCCAAAGATCACCAGCGTGGGGCGTCCGGAGAGAGTGGCAGCAGGAGAGGCGGTTGACCCACAGCTCTGCTCGGAAATCCTAAAAAAGAAGGTAAAAAAAGGTAATTAAGCCACATTTTTCATTTCTTTTGCACTCATTCTCCCCCCAAAAAAACCCATAATGGCACGAGAGAAATTTCCACCTCTACCCTGTTTGCATCCCTGCCTTTTTCCTTAGTAATTGTGGTTAATTTCAGTGTTGATATTTTACTATTTTATATTGTCGTTTTTAAGCCACCTAGAGTCACTGGATGGGGAGATAGGCACTACGAACACTTAGTAAATAGAATGAAATAATCTTGGCCAAGGGTGCAAGCTTAGTCAGAGAGGATGATCTGAGAAGTTCTTCTGGTCCAGCCCCCAAATCAAGGCAGGAGACCCTTTCCCATTTCAGCAAGGGGCCGTCCAGTCCCTTCTTGAAAACCTCCAGTGTTGGAGCATCC
Source organism: Vipera berus (assembly GCF_964194415.1). NCBI lineage: Eukaryota > Metazoa > Chordata > Lepidosauria > Squamata > Viperidae > Vipera > Vipera berus. Next base: position 983,748 of record NC_138205.1, on the reverse strand, counting down.
ACAGCTTCTGGAGGCGAGGAGTTCCACTGGTTAATTGTTCTCACTGTTAGGAAATTTCTCCTTAGTTCCAGGTTGCTTCTCTCCTTGATTCATCCATTGTTTCTCTTCCTCCCCTCTGATGCTCTGGAGAATAGCGTGATCCCCTCTTCTTTGGGGCAGCCCCCCAAATACTGGAACACTGCTATCATTTCTTTTCTCTAGACTAGCCAGACCCAAGTCTCACAGCGGTTCTTCTTATGTTTTGGTCTCCAGGCCTTCGATCATTTTTGTTGCTCTTCTCTGCACTCTTTCCAGAATCTCAACCTATTTTTTTATATCGTGGCCACCAAAACTGGATGCAGGATTCCAGGTGTGGCCTTATCAAGGCCTTATTAACACTGCCTGTATTATATTCTTTGAAGCCGTTGGCCACGATGCAACAGACAGCTTTTCGTTCTGTGTCCCCTCCAGGCATGGCGGGATTTGCCCCCCAGGACTCCTGGCGCCAACGTGTCTGCTCTGCCCGGCGGGTGACCCTCATCCTGATGGGGCTGCTGGCTGTGGTGACCCTCTCCATCACCGTCTTCGGCTTTGTTGGTGAGTAAGAAAGCTCAGGTGACACGGGAGGAACTTCTTGCCCCAGGAAGCCACGATCCTCTGGACTCTGGTTGGGGGGAGAAGGTGGGCTTGAGGTGGGTGGGCAGGTCCAGAAGGCCTACAGGTAGTCCTCGACTTACAGCCATTTGTTTAGCAACCGTTCAAACCCATAACTCCTGTTGTGGACCAGTTAAAAGCTACTCTGTCCTTTCAGGCTTATTGTGCCTTGAATTAAAAACTTCCTGCTTGCAGCTTCCGATTCTTAAATCTCTTCCCCTGTTGTTTTACTTTTCTTAAAATATTTCTTTTTTACATCATGGAGGCTTGAAAAAGAAACAAAGGGAGACGATTTATTAGTTTCCCCCTCACCAGTTAGTGGGGAGTAAAAGAGTTAAGGGTGATGACAGCTGAGCTGTAGCCATCTCTAAATTGCTAAGGAGAAGCTACTAATTAAGGTTACAAGAGACCCAGAAATAATAAAGTCTGTTGCTTGTAGGTAAACTTCCTAGAAGGAAAACATCTTTTTAGGAACGCCATTGTTGGTAATATATTCTAGCAGCAAACAGAGGGTGTGTTCTTCCAGTCAATTACGCCAAAACACCCTGCATAACACACAATTACTCACAAGCATGCACAAAAACATGACTTAAAGAGGCTGCAATTGACTGTGGTCCATAATCTGCAAAGTGACCCCAGGACGCAGGAAGGATAACAAGGCCAGGAAAAGAGGGAGGTACATGAGGTACGGACACGGTTTGAGGGCAGGCAGGCCTCCTCTTACTCCTCTTCTTCCTCCAACTCCTCCTCCTCCTCCTTCTCCACAGGGAGCAAATACTCCACCACCTTGCGGAAGATGCAGGAAGATTTGAAGGCCCTCAACCGCACAATCGGCGTGGAATTAACCGCTCTGCAACAAAACGGTAGAGTCACGAAATGCCAGGTTTGGGGTGTGTGTGTGAAAAAGGACCTGGCAATCTCTGGGTTTTCTTTAGGGCAATTCTTGGGGGTGGGGGTGCATTGCTGTAGGCTTGGCAGGTACCAAGATGGAGGCACCTTTTGAGGACCACCGTCTCTCTCTCATTCCTGGGTTCTGTTCTTCTATGAATGTTTGAGGCTCAAACCCAGGAATCTCCAAAGGGGGGCACTTTAAGCCTTGTGGACTTCAATTCCTGGCTAGTGGGGAATTCTGGGAGTTGAAATCCACACAAGTCTGAAAGTGGCCAGGTTTGGAGACTCCCTGCTCTAACCCAATGTTTCTAAACCTTGTATGCTGGAGGCTTGGGGAATTCTGGGAGTTGAAGTCCACCCATCTTCCAGCAAACAAGGTTGAGAAACATTGTTCTGTTTTGTTTACATCTTTCCCAGAGAGCAACGATTTGAAAACTCTCCAAAAAATCGACCAGATGATGAAAAACCTCACTGAAAAAACAAAGGAAGGTAAATTTGGGAGTAAGGCAGGTGTTGAAAAGTCCCCCTTTGGCCCCTGCATTTGGGAGAGACCCTCCCTCGCCCAGACACAACGCCAAGGAGTGACCCTCCCCTTCTCCACCGCCAGTGAAGTCCCACTTCCAGGACCAGATCCAGAAACTTCAAGGGACTCTGCAGCGGATGAATTGCAACTTGGAGGACACAAAACACAAGCGGACAGGTGACCAAGGTGGGGGGTGGATGGGGCGGGGCAGGGGCGGGGGGACCTTCCCAGGCCAGCTCCCTCCAGATCTCTGGGTTGCACAGGGGGTCCTCGCCTTACGACCCCAATGGGGCCCCAAATTCCCACTGCTAAGCTAGACAGTTGGGTTTTGCCCTACTTTATGACCATTCTTGCCACAGTTGTTAAGGGAGTCACTGCAGTTGTTAGTAACAGGGTTGTTAAGCGAAGCTGGCTTCCCCCATTGACTTTGCTTGTCAGAAGGTCGCAAAAGGGGATCACGTGACCCCAGGGAGACACAGCAACAGTGATAAGTACATGCCAGTTGCTGAGCCTCTGAATTTTGATCAAGTGATCCCAGGCAGGCTGCAATGGTCGTTAAGTGTGAAAAAAAGGTCATAAGTTGCTATTTTCAATGCCGTTGTAGCTTCGGTCATTAAATGAACTGTTCTAAGTCGAGGATTATCTATATTGTTCTCGATATTATTATTATAAAACTTTTATTCATTAAACATGAAACTCAGTCAACTGAACCCTCAAATTGACTGGCGCTAATGGTTGACACAGGTTGCTGCCAGCATCCTAGGTATCAACCAGGGATCTCCTTAAAATGTAGGATGTTCCGAGTAGCCCAGTTTTCTGTAGCTTTGCTGGAGTTATGGCAGGAAGCTGCAGTTTCTTGATGTATTTTGCAAAGTTTTTGGACATAGTTCCCAGTGCCCTGATGACAATGGGTATCACTGTTACGCGTTTCATCCATAATCGCACAGTTTCGATGGCCAGGTCATTAAATGAACTTTTGTAAGTCGAGGATTATGTATATAGTCCTTGATATTATTATTATTATTATTATTATTATTATTATTATTATTATTATTATTATTATTATTATTATTATTATTATTATTATTATTATTATCACAGTCAGCCAGATGTTCAGACTGGATTTGGCATTTTTGTCTACCTATCGAGTCCTTGCCAAGGATCTGTGATAGGCACATGTGGATGTTTGATGGTATTACAGATATTATTATTATTATTGTTGTTGTTATTGTTATTATTATATCATGGATTGGCCCCTGATGGGACCTGCTGCCCACTGCGTCCCAATCCCCCACCCCAGCTATAACGGTGCCCCCCTCTTCTCCCCCCTCCCTCCTCCAACTCCCCACCCCCACCCCACAGGGCCGGCGAAGGCCTGCTGTCCCCGCGACTGGCATCTTTTTCAGCAGAGCTGCTACTGGCTTTCCTCTACGCAGAAGATCTGGAACGAAGCCAAACAGGATTGCGAAGAGAAGCAGGCCCACCTGGTGGTCATCACCAGCTACCTAGAGGGGGTCAGTGTCTCCATTTCCCTATTCATCGCAGGGAGGTGGGCCAAGCCTGCCGGAAAGGCAAAGGACCGAAACACTCGGTGTCCGGCTGATGCCTGCTCTGCCTTTTTGTCTCGCGTAGCAATTTGTGTTCCAGCTCACAAAACCACACAATGTTTGGATCGGGCTGAAGTACGACGGCCAGACCTGGAAGTGGGTGGACGGGACCCCCTACAAAGTGCGCAGGATGTGAGTCTCCCCACTGGCCTCTCTTCTACCTCCCCGTGTTGGGCTTCTGCAACCAGGCGCCCTCCAGGTGTATTTCGGTTGCAGCATTCGCACCTAGCAGGTCCTCCTCCAGACTGTAGGCTTTGTGTTTGCACACTTGCACACTTGTCCACCTGGGGTGGAGGTGGGAGGTCTTCAGATGCTGAAACCCCCTTGTGCTAATGGACTCCTGGAAACAGACAGTCGGGGGCTTCATTGCACAGCGCAAGCCCCCTGGCACCCTGAGTCCATGGGGGTCCCGGAGAAGCCCTCCAGGCACTCAAAGCACTGATGTGGGGATTACGCAGCCGGCCCCACATCCTCGGTGGGATCCTGCCGAACATGCAGGAAGCACATTGTGGGATCCTGGGGCCCACACACTGCCCTACACAAGGCAGCTGTGCCCCATGCGTTCTGGATATTCTCTTACAGGAATGTTTCTCAACCTCAGCCACTTTAAGAGAGGCAGAATTCCACTCCCAGAATTCCCTTTAAAATGTCGGAACTTCAGTTCCCAGAATTCTCTTATTTAAGATATCTGGAGTTCAGTTCCCAGAATTCCCTTTAAGAGGTCTGGACTTCAACTCCCAGATTTCCTCAGCCAGCATGCCATTAGGGCATAGAGGGTGCTCACTCTTCACCCCAACGCCCGTGTAGACATTTTCACCTGGACATGGGCTGTCCTGTTGCACAACACTCCTGCAAGCCCTTTTTTCCATCAGTCAAGTCTTGATCTCCGAGTGGTGCTCTTTCTCCTGTTCACCTGCCCAGCTGATGCCGGCTTGTTTGCCAGAGACGGAATCGAGGGTAGTCATTAACTGATTTCTCACAATAGGTTCACTGCTCAACAGGCCTTCCTAACATTATAGCTGTTATAACCCAGAATTCACTAACCGGTTTCCTCAACTGATCCATCTTGGCATCCACTGCAGCACAAATGAGCCAATTTGCACAATTCCCCGGCCTAGGAAACCTGTCTCACTTGTGACCCCACCACTCCCATCACCCTTGCAGGGGAAAATTGGATGGCTGCTGCGGGTCGGGGGTGGACTAGATGACCTCAGGGATCCTTCCAAATCTCGCCTGGCTTAGCTGCCACTTCCAGACAGATAGAAGGGGGTCTTCCTCCCACCCGTGGGCTGACACCCCCCCTCTTCTGCTTTGCCCCTTTCTAGCGACTGGAGGCCCAACCAACCAGTGCCTTACAATGAATTTTGCACCAAGATGTACCTCGACGGGCTCTGGAGCGAAACCTTCTGCCAGGTCCACTTAAACTGGTTGTGTGAAATGCAGGCACTGCAATGAGTCCCAGGGGAGGCACCGCCAGCCGGACCTCGGGAAGCAGCTGCCCGACATTTCTTGGAGGAAATAAAACGAATCTGGGACAAAAATCTACGGCAGAAATTGGCCTTTTCTCTGCATCCCGGATGAGTGGAAGGTCGGGCAGCTCCCATCGGTCAGCAGGCAGGCCTGAGCTGGGTGGGGGGAGGGGGGTGGGGAGGGTCCAGCCTGGGACCCCAGTATGGCCTTCGCACAACACGCTGAGCCGGTGGTGTTCTGTCTTTGTGGGGCTTTGTGGCTTATCCTATTTTATATTTTTATTAAGAAAGCATATGTGGGCACCAAATGTATCGTGGGTGACTCTGGACTGCATCCATTCAGCCATCATTGTCTGTCTGTCTGTCTGTCTCTAGCTCTATCAGATTTCTATTTCTATTTTTTCTATTATTATTTCTGTCTGTCTGTATCTCTCCCTCTCTGTCTCTCATCTATCATTATCTATCACCTGTCTGTTGCTCTCTCTCTCTCTGTCTCTCTCTCTCTCTCTCTCTCATAAAAAAGAGCAAAAGCAACCTTGGCAGAGTCTCCAGGGCCGGAAGAGACCCTCACCCAGCAGAGCTTGCCCACTACGTCCTCAAGGACCCCAGCCCGGCCCTCTGCCCACCTCGTCCAGGGCCAGCTGCTGCAAGGACTCTGCCTCGAAGCGGAAGGAGCGCCAGCCGTTGGTGACCATCAGCCACTCGCTGGGAGTAGAACTCGACGGCCGTGCGGTTCCAGTCCAGCACCCCCAGCCTCATTTGTGTTCAGCCTTTCTCCAAGGCAATTTGGGGGCCAAAGCAGAGGGGCTTAGCTCCAGGGGAGATGATTCCCTAGGATGAGACTGGGGAGGGCAGATGAGATCTGGAGGGGGGCAGAAATTGGGTGGGTGTGGAAATGAGATTGTTCCAATTATGATGTTTTTGGGACATAATGATGTGTCTCTTGACTGCTTAATCGTCTAATGCAGGGGTCTCCAAACCTGCCCCTTTCAGACTTGTGGACTTCAACTCCCAGAATTCTTCAGCCAGCTAACACAGCCGGCTAAGGAATTCTGGGAGCTGAAGTCCACAAGTCTTAAAGGGGCCAGGCGTGGAGACCCCCGAGTCTAATGATTCCAGCTTCGAGGGGACAAGGACTGGGGCTTGTAAACCCCCCTGTTCCCTGGGCAATGCCCCCTTCCCACTCAGACAGTGTTTGTTTTTGGCAACCGGCAACTGGGGAGCGACACTTGTATTACCTTCGTGATCTCACTCAGGAGCTTCCGTCTCACTCCTTTCTCTATAAGGAAATACAAACACAACACAATGCAACTTGGCAACAGACCTGGAAGGGTTCAAGGGCAGCTCATGAGGTCAGCATCAGTGGTGGAGTTTAAGGGGGCAGTTCAGAATTCCTCCCCTCCAAAAAACATGTAATGACAGTCCTCAACATACAACGCTATTTACATTTGATGTTACAACAGACTGAAAAAGGAGCCTTAAACCCAGATCTGAAGTCCTGGCAGCCTGGGGGAGGGCCGTGGTCACGTGACTGCATTTTGCACACTCCTCTTTCCAACATACTTAGAGCCATTTGCGATGTTCTGAAGCCAAATGACCATCTTTCACAACCTTTCTGCCAAAAACCACCATTTATTTCTGGTTTTCAGCACAACTGTACCACAGCAACATTGAGCTTGCTTAATGACTGTGGCATTTGCTTAATGGCTTCCACAAAGAAAGGTCATAAAATTGGGTCATTCACATGAATGCCATTTCACGACCGTTATAATTTGGTAACCAATAATGGGTAGGCCTTGATTATACATAGATAGATAGTTAGACAGACAGATAGATAGAGATTTAGAAATAGATAAAGTAAAGGTAAAGGTTCCCCCGCACATGTGTGCTAGTCGTTTCCGACTCTAGGGGCCGGTGCTCATCTCCGTTTCAAAGCCAAAGAGCCAGCGCTTGTCCGAGGACGTCTCTGTGGTCATGTGGCCGTCATGACTAGATGCCAAAGGCGCACAGAAGATAGATAGAGATGAGAGATAAATAGATATGTAGATATAGATGGATAGCTATAGCTATCTATCTATCTAAATGGATAGATGTATGTAGATAGATAGCACACATTAAAAATGAAATTTAGTTGCTTGCTCTCCAAGTGTACACATACATAATGTGCTGGACCACTATATAGCCATCTATATAGCTAGCTTAGGAATTAAGAATTGTGTTAGAGCATTTAGCATTTAAAGGGTTAAATGCTGTCTCCTTAAGAGGTGGCCTCTGGGAAATGTAGTCTAGTTGTTAGTCCTATATTTTATCTAGTCAGTGGGAGGGGCTTCAAAGTTTATTACAGGAAGTCCTGGCTATGTGCCCAGGTTGAAAAAGCCTTTGCTTAATCAAGTATTGCGCACACATCAATTGGCATCCGTAACTATGCCTAGCTGAGATGGGGAATTATTCCTTTTAACCTACAAGAATGGACAGATATGAATATGACTGGATGTATCTACTGCTGAAGTCTTTACCCACGCAGACCGTGCACCCTGGTGGCCAAAAAGTCCCACGCAGACCGTGCACCCTGGTGGCCAAAATGTCTCTACCCGTGCAGACAGTGCACCCTGGTGGCCAAAGAGTGAACTTTGCTGTAGTCTTTATCCACACAGACAGTGCACTCTGGTGGCCAAAGAACAAAGTTCACTGAACTCATTCAAAACACCTAAGAAATTCTCTGGGCCTGCCCTAGCCATGGCAGAGTGTCCTATTGGTTCAGAAGAGCTGGTCCAGCCAACCAACCTTATTTGTGCGCAGAACCCAATGTCAAAGCTTCAGTTAGGCCAAAGACATCTCAGAAACCCTATGACCTGAGGCAACAAAGAAAACCTACGGACGTCATGTGGTCGAGCCTGATGGAGAAATGGAATGTGCTCCATCAGTATCATGAAAGATACTGGGAGAAGCTGCAGAAACTCTGTGAAGCATCCAAAGAGGAGCTTTCTCCCGAGCGCACTCTCTCATTAAAGGAGTTTTTCTTCAAGTGGAAAGGCTGTCTCGAAAAGGACCACTCTCATCTAGGGGATCTGATGCTCAAAAAGAAAGTGCAACACCTCAAGCTAAAAAACAAGGTGTACGATCCGTAACGGTCCTAGGTTTAACCCCTCTACCAATCACAGTGGAAAAAACACCAGGAGACCACGATACAGGAACACAAAGTTTAAACAGACGCTAAAGAAGCAAAGAAAGTTAGCACTGGGAGTGGTTTTGCTCCCAATGCTCTAAATATCCTGCCCCTGCAGCTCCACCCAGCTCCACCCTTCCCTTCCCAACAAGCCAGCATCCTGGTGGGTGAGTATAAATCCCTCCCCCTTCCCTAAATACAGCCTTTTGGCTGTCCCCTGCTGTCCACACAACATTTTTTATTTATTTTATTTTATTTTAATTCCATTTATATCCCGCCCTTCTCCGAAGACTCAGGGCGGCTTACAAGCTTAGCAGTAGCCTTCATTCTATGTATATGCCTGCTTATTAGGGCTTTCACACACACCCCAAGCGGCATTATTACAAAGTCAGCTTAATTGCCCCCAACAATCTGGGTCCTCATTTTACCTACCTCGGAAGGATGGAAGGCTGAGTCAACCTTGAGCCTGGTGGGACTCGAACCTGCACCTGCCGTCAGTTTCACCTCTCAGTGAGTTCTTTTAGGGTCCTTTATTGTCCACTTTAAGAGGAAGGATAATCCGTCTCCCCCAGATAACACAGCTCCAGCCTATCACCTCTGTTTTTAGGGTGTCTCTGCAGTTCCGGTGGCTACTGCGACCTCTCACAGCCTGCCGGCTGCTTAGCTGTCCTTTAGAGACCCAGTTGTCCATTGGAGCTCCCAGCTGAGTGGCAGGACTTCCTGGCATCCCAGCTGTTTGGTGGAGCTCTCAGATGGCAGGCAGCATCAGCTGCAGCTCCCAGCTGAGACGCAGGGCTGCACACAGCCAGCATGACAGGCGGAGGCAAGACAGACAGCTTTCCCCCCCCAGTGGAATGTCGAGCCTGGGGCTTGACAGGCGGTCCCCCTACCAGGGGTCCACCTGGAAAACAAGAAGACACATTTAGGGATGTGTTAAGGGACTGGACGGCCACCATCCTTCCTGGCTTACCCGGGTATCGCGATGGAACCTGCGCACTAAGCAGGTGGCATGTACATCTGGTTCCCGTACCCAGGAATCGTCTGTTACAGGATACACCACCCATCTCACCAGGTATTGCAGTTGCCCCCTTCAGTACCAGCAGTCCAAGATTTCCTGTACCTCGTACTGATCCCCTTGGACTGGACCTGGTTTTCCCACCCCGGGTTCCCAGGGGGTGTTCCCAGCCGGCTTTAAGAGGCTACAGTGGAACACCAGGTGTATCTTTCCTAGGAGTTGGGGCAAGGGCAGTCTAATGGTCACCGGGTTAATGATCTTTGTAATACAGAAGGGACCCAGATATTTAGGAGCTAATTTCTTACAGGGCAACCCAGTCAGCCTGCTGTTAGGAGATGTAACTTTGTAGATACCTCTCCACCATTGCATTGGCACACTTCGCCGCTCCATTGGTACTGGGGTGGTACGCAGAACTGAGACCTTGCGATGACCCAATGGTAGTTTGTGGATAGGTAGACTTGGTCCCCCACCCGGAACTCTTTCTGGAGCTTCCGTTTCTTGTTGGCCTGGGCTTGTGCACTGGCCTCTGCTTTAATCAAAGCTTTTTTCACATTATCCCACACAAACACCACGTGGGTTATCCAGTCCTGTGGTTGGTAGGATGTGGGGTCTCTTTGTTGATACTCAGGGATGGCGACGAAGTCCTGCCCATGCACTACTTGGAAAGGGGTGTAGCCAGTACTGCTGTGGACCATGTTGTTATAAGCCACCTCCGCAAAACGGTAGGAAGCCTGCTGGTAGGAGATGTAACTTCATAGATACCTCTCCACCATCACATTGGCATGCTCCGCCGCTCCATTGGTACTGGGGTGGTACGCAGAACTGAGACCTTGCGATGACCCACTGGACAGAATGAAAGTACGCCAAAACTTAGCCGTGAATGTCACCCCCCGATCCGAAAGGATTTGCCAGGGCACCCCTTGTAGGTGATAGACATGCTGTATGAACAGTCTAGATAGCCTTCAGGCTGACAGTAGCTCTTTGCATGGGATATAATGGGCTTGTTTTGAGAACAGGTACACAACTGTCCAGATCACTGTACCCTCTGCTATCTGGCAACTCTACCACAAAGTCCATTCCAATGTCCTCCCATGGCCGGGTCGGGTCTGCCACTGACTGTAACAAACTGGCTGGCTTCCTCGTTTGGTGTTTTGTGGTGGCAGAAATATGACAGGCCCACACATACGCCTCTATGTCAGTTTTCATATGTGGCCACCAGAACTGGCGTCGCACGAGGTGCAGGAATCCGAAATGGCCAGCTTGTTTGGTGTCGTGGCATCGTGGCATCGTTTGAGCACCCCTTCCCATAGAGTTTGTGGGATGTACAATTGTCACCCTTCCAGGCCATCACGTCTTATCAGGAGACCTGGGTGTTCTAGTACCCAGGAATCACCCTGGACTGCCTTATGGAGCTCCTGAATCATGTCAACGGCCATGCTCTGTGGTACTGCTCGTGCTGCTGTCTCTTGTTGGGACGGTATGAGTGGTTGCACTACCTCTTCCCTTTTATTCTTATATTGTGCCATCCACGAGAGAGCGTCAGCAAGGAAGTTCTTGCCCCCTGGTACGTATCGTAGCTGGAATTTGAACCGCTGGAAATATTGTGCCCAGCGGACGTGTTTGGGAGACAGGCATCTGGGCGTTTGCAGCACCTCAAGGTTTTGTGGTCTGTCCACACCTCGAACGGTACTGTTGCCCCCTCCAGCAGATGCCGCCAGGTCGATAACGCCCATCGAACCGCAAATTCCTCCTTCTCCCAAACAGCCCAGGCTCTCTCAGTGTTTGTTCATTTTCGGGATGTGTATGCACTAGATTGTAACATCCCCTTCGTGTTCCTCTGCAGTAGGACTGCCCCTACCGCAACATCGCTGGCATCGGCCTGAACCATGAAAAGCTCTCCGGGATTGGGATGCAGTAAAACTGTTTCTTTAGCGAATAGGCCTGCCCTCTGGAATCAACTGCCTGTTGAGCTCTGGACGGCTCCCGACCTTCGCTCTTTCCGCCGTGACCTGAAGACTTGGTTGTTTGAACAGGCCGGCCTGGACTAAGGGTTTGGGTTTATTTTAACTATTTATTGTTAGGGCTAATTAATTTAATTTTCTTTTTAACTTTTGTATGTTGCATTTTATTGCCCTGTACACTGCCCTGAGTTCTTCGGGAGAAGGGCGGTATAGAAATTTAAATAAATAAATAAATAAATAAATAAATAAATAAATAAATAAATAAATAAATAAATACAATCCACCACCTTCTATACAGACAGTAAGGTGGTGTTAGGTTACATCCACAATTGAAGCAGATGCTTCTACGTCTATGTAAGCAATAAAGTAGAAAGGATCAGAAGATCTTCAAATCCTGAACAGTGGCGATATGTTCCAACAGATCAGAATCCAGTGGACCAAGCTACGCGGTCCATTTCTGCATCACAGTTGGCAGACTCAATCTGGCTAAAGGGTCCTGAGTTCTTAGCTCGTCCAGATAGCCAGACGTCAGAAACCAGAACATCATGAGCTTCTAGACCCAGATCAAGATGACGACGTTCGACCTTAGGTACCCATGAGACCGCTCAAACAGAATGAGAAAACGAACATTCAGGTCATCTGTTTGTCAAGAAGGGTTGAGGAGATAGAGAAACCATCTCCAAATCATTTCCTAGAACCGACTCGCTTTGAATGCTTCTACAGATGGAGACCTCTCGTAGTGGGCGTAGCAGTGATCATTCGTTTCCTGCATTATGAGATGAGCTTCCGAGACAGCTATCTCCAAGCCAAGAGAAGGATTTTTCAAAGTGTGCAACAAGACGCATACCCAGTGGTTTTTGAATATCTGGAAGCTAAAAAGACTGTCCCAAAGTCTAGTGCACTGCTGAAATTGAATCCGTTTTTGGATAGTCATAACTTACTCCGAGTAGGAGGGTGTCTAGATAAGACTGAACATCAAGTTCAGGCATCAAGCACCCTATCATCCTTCCTGCCTGTCAACATGTCACACACCTGTTGGTCCAACACCACCACAAAACCGTCCATCACCAAGGCAGGTATTTCATGGAAGAGGCCATCAGAGTGGCTGGTTTCTGGATCGTGGGAGCCAAAAGGTGCATTGCCACTGTTTCGTACAGATGCCTGCATTGCCGTAAACAAGGAGGTGCAACACAACACCAGTTGATGGCCGACCTACCACCCAAGCGCCTTATTCCAGGACCACCGTTTACCAACGTAGGCCTAGATGTATTTGGGCCTTGGTCCGTGTCTGCTCGTCGGACCAGAGGTGGTCAAGCCAACAGCAAACGTTGGGCCGTTCTTTTCACATATCTCAGCATTCGAGCTGTCCACATTGAAGTCATCGAATCTATGGACACTTCTTGTTTCATCAATGCTCTAAGAAGGTTCCAAGCCTACAGAGGCCAAGTTAAAGTGCTTAGATCCGACCGTGGAACTAACTTTGTGGGAGCCTGCAAGGAACTGCAGATTGATGAAGGCAATTCATCCTGTCTCAGCAACTGGCAAGTACTAAAGGCCCAAAATTGTGTTTGGACATTCAATCCTCCCCATGCATCCCACATGGGAGGAACATGGGACCACATGATTGGCGTAGCCCGCAAAATCCTGGACTCTATGTTGACAAAGATACCCACACTGACACATGAGGTCCTCACTACCCTCATGGCAGAAGTAGCAGCTATGATCAACGCTCGGCCTTTGGTTCGAGTTTCCTCGGATCCTGAAAATCCAACTATCCTCATGGCAGCCACCTTGCTAACCCAGAAGACAGGTGATTGGCCAACACCATCGGGGAACTTTGTTCACAAAGACATGTATAAACAACAATGGAGACAAGTTCAACTGCTCGCCAACACCTTCTGGAAGCACTAGAAGCAAGAATACTTGTCTACCCTTCAAGATGGCCACAAATGGAAGACCAAAGAGCCTAACCTTGAAGAAGAAGACCTTGTCTTGCTGAGAGACAAAGACCCACATTGGAACTCTTGGCCTATGGGACTTGTGTACCAAGTCCTACCCAGCTCCGATGGACTAGTTCGCCAAGTTGAAGTCCAGATCGTGAAGCCACAAGATTCGGGTTGTGACTCACAGACTCTCGTTAAAAGGCTTTACACCAGACTGATCACTGACTTGGTCCTCTTGCTGAAGAAGACTGAACTTGAAGATTGAACCTTGAATTATGCATAGTGTGTCTACCTCATAATTGCATTGTTTGATGTTATGCCTTTGTTTATCTTAGTTATAGTTATGCATGTTTTGTATTTACCTCATGATTGCATTGTTTTGATGCGGTTTTGCCTATTCTAGTTAATTGTCAGTTAACAGTGAAAATTGCATGTTTTGATGCTATGTTTCTTGCTTATTCTAGTTAATGGTTAGTTAATAGTGCGGGGAGTGTGCTGGACCAGTAGGTAGCCATTCTGGCCATAGCATATACTTAGCTTAAAGAACTGTGTTAGAGTGTTTAGCATTTAAAGGGTTAAATGCTGTCTCCTTAAGAAATGGCCTCTGGGAAATGTAGTCTAGTTGTTAGTCAGTCCTATATCTTATCTAGTCAGTGGGAGGAGCTTCAAAGTTTATTACAGGATGTCCTGGCTACGTGCCCAGGTTGTAAAAGCCTTTGTTTATCTTAGTTATAGTTATGCATGTTTTGTATTTACCTCATGATTGCATTGTTTTGATGCGGTTTTGCCTATTCTAGTTAATTGTCAGTTAACAGTGAAAATTGCATGTTTTGATGCTATGTTTCTTGCTTATTCTAGTTAATGGTTAGTTAATAGTGCGGGGAGTGTGCTGGACCAGTAGGTAGCCATTCTGGCCATAGCATATACTTAGCTTAAAGAACTGTGTTAGAGTGTTTAGCATTTAAAGGGTTAAATGCTGTCTCCTTAAGAAATGGCCTCTGGGAAATGTAGTCTAGTTGTTAGTCAGTCCTATATCTTATCTAGTCAGTGGGAGGAGCTTCAAAGTTTATTACAGGATGTCCTGGCTACGTGCCCAGGTTGTAAAAGCCTTTGTTTAATCAAGCCTCATGCATGGATCAATTGGCATCCGTAACCATGTCTAGCTGAGATGGAGAAACCATTCCTTATTTACATTACGAGAATGGACAGATATGATTATGACCAGATGTATCTACTGTAAAGTAAGTCTCTGCTTAGAATTCCTGGACAATAAATATTTGTTTTAAACATTTTCGTGAAGTTTATGCTGTCTGGATCAGAACTACAACGCATCTCTAGTTCGTGGTTCCAGAAAATTCCTCTTTCTTTCCTCCTTCATTCTTTTCTTTCTTGAGGACGTAGTGGGCCAAGCTCTGCTGGGCGAGAGTCTCTTCCGGCCCCTGAGAATCTGCCCAGGCTGACTCAGGGTGTCAGAAACTGGCAATAAATCTGAATTTCTATTAAATGCCTTGAGATTCACTGGATATTTTTTTAATCTCAATGTACACATGTTGTACTTTGACAATAAAAGGTTTATTATTATTATTTTCATTTGGTTTGCTGTGGTTACGACCTGAGTAATCTTTTCCCCTGTTTTATGAGAGAGAGAGAGAGAGAGATGGATAGATGCATGGATAGATAGAAAGGGTGGATAGATAGCCACAGACAGGTGATAGTGATAGATAGATGCAGAGATAGAGAGGGAGAGATAGAGATAGATTGATAGGGATAGAGACAGAAAGACTGACAGGTAGATAGGTAGATAGAATGAATAGATAAGATGATAAAATGGACAGATGGAGTGGATGGATGGATGGATGGATGATGGATGATGAAATTGATAGAGATGATAGAGAAACAAAAATAGTTAGATGATAGACAAACAGATAATAAAGCTAGAGAAAGAGATGATAGATGAGAAGGATGGATGGATGGATGGATGGATGGATGGATGGATGGATAGATAGATAGATAGATAGATAGACAGACAGACAGACAGATAGATACTTCTTAAGAAGTAAATAAAACAGGATAATTTATTTATTTATTTATTTATTTATTTAATTCCTTTTATATCCCGCCCTTCTCCGAAGACTCAGGGCGGCTTACAAGCTTAGCAGTAGCCTTCATTCTATGTATATGCCTGCTTATTAGGGCTTTTGCCCCCCCCCAAGCGGCATTATTACAAAGTCAGCTGAATTGCCCCCAACAATCTGGGTCCTCATTTTACCTCCCTCGGAAGGATGGAAGGCCGAGTCAACCTTGAGCCTGGTGGGATGCGAACCTGCACTAATGGCAGGCAGCTGGTGTTACTTAAGGAGGCATTAGCCCACTGCTCCACCAAGGCTCTTTAAATAAGCCACAAATAATAAGCCACAAAGCCCCCAAAGACAGAACACCACCGGCTCAGCATGTTCTGCGAAGGCCATCCTGGGGTCCCAGGCTGGACCCTCCCCACCCCCCACCCCCTGCCCAGCTCAGGCCTGCCTGCTGACCAACAGGAGCTGCCCGCCCTTCCACTCATCCAGGATGCAGAGAAGAGGCCAATTCCTGCCGTAGATTTTTGTCCCAGATTCGTTTTATTGGCTCCAAGAAACGTCAGGCAGCTGCTTCCCGGGGTCCGCCCAGCTGGCGGCATCTCCCCTGGGACTCACTGCAGTGCCTGCATTTCACACAACCACCTAAAGCGGAACTGGCAATCGGCTTCATTCCACAACTCATTGAAGTAAGTTCTGGTGCAGTATTCGTCATAATAGATTAATTCGTAGCGCCACCAGTCGCTGAAAGGGCAAAGCAGAAGAGGGGGGGTCAGCCCAGGGGTGGGAGGAAGACCCTCTTCTGTCTGTGTGGAAGTGGCAGCTAAACCAGGCAAGATTTGGAAGGGTCATCCTGAGGTCATTTAGTCCAACCCCAGCCCACAGCAGCCCTCCTAAGTTCTCCTGACTAGGGTGATGGGACTGGTGGAGTCACAAGTGAGACGGGTTTCCTGGGCTGGGGAATTGTGCGAATTGGCTTCTTTGTGCTGCAGTGGATGCCAATCTGGGTCAGTTGAGGAAACCTGGTTAGTGAATTCTGGGTTATAACAGCTATAATGTTAGGAAGGACTGTTGAGCAGTGAACCTATTGTGAGAAATCAGTTAATGACTACCCTCGATTCCGTCTCTGGCAAACAAGCCGGCATCAGCTGGGCAGGTGAACAGGAGAAAGAGCACCACTCGGAGATCAAGACTTGACTGATGGAAAAAAGGACTCGCAGGAGTGTTGTGCAACAGGATGGCCCACGTCCAGGTGAAAATGTCCACACGGGCATTGGGGTAAAGAGTGGGCACCCTCTACGCCCTAATGGCATGCTGGCTGAGGACATCTTAAAGAGAATTCTGGGAGTTGAACTCCAGATATCTTAAATAAGAGAATTCTGGGAAGTGAAGTTCCGACATTTTAAAGGGAATTCTGGGAGTTCAAGTCTGTCTCTCTGAAAGTGGCTGAGGGTGAGAAATATTGCTGTAAGAGAATATCCGGAACCCATGGGGCTGTGCAGTGAAGCCCCCGACTGTCTGTTTCCAGGAGTCCTTTAGCGCAAGGGAGTTCCAGCATGTGAAGACCTCCCCCCCACCAGGAGGACAAGCGTGCAAGTGTGCAAATACAAAGCCTACAGTCTGGAAGGGGACCTGCTAGTTGCGAATGCTGCCCCCCAAAACACCTGGAGGGCGCCTGGTTGCAAAAGCCCAATACGGGGGGGGGGAGGAGAGAGGCAAGTGGAAAGACTCACGTATTGCGCATCGTGTAGGTGGTCCCATCCACCCACTTCCAGGTCTGGCCGTCGTACTTCTTCAGCCCGATCCAAACATTGTGCGTTTTGGCGAACCGGAACACAAATTGCTGCGCGAGAGAAAAAGGCAGAGCAGGCATCAGCCGGAGACGGTGGCCTTGGCCCACCTCCCTGCGACGAATGGGGAAATGGATACACTGACCCGCTCTAGGCGGCTGGTGATGATCACCAGGTGGGCCTGCTTCTCTTCGCAATCCTGCTTGGCTTCGTTCCAGCTCTTCTGCGCAGAGGAGAGCCAGTAGCAGCTCTGCTGAAAGAGACGCCAGCCCCAGGGGCAGCAGCCCCTCTCCGGGCCTGTAGGGTGGTGTGGGGGGGTGTTGGAGAAGGGAGTGGGGAGAAGAGGGGTGCACTGTTACAGCTCGGGCGGGGGATAGGGAGACGGTGGGTAGTAGGCACCAGTAGGGGCCAATCTAATAATAATAATAATAATAATAATAATAATAATAATAATAATAATAATAATGATAATGATAATGATAATGATAATAATAATAATAATAATAACAACAACAATAACAACAACAACAAAACAACAACAACAACAACAACAAAACAGTAATAATAATAATAATAATAATAATAATAATAATAATAATAATAATAATAATAATAATAATAATAATAATAATAATATCGAGGACTGTATAGATGCTTACAATAGTTCATTTAATAACCGAAGCTACAATGGCATTGAAAATAGCAACTTATGACCTTTTTTCACACTTAACGACCATTGCAGCCTGCCTGGAATCACTTGCTCCAAATTCAGAGGCTCAGCAACTGGCATGTACTTATCACTGTTGCTGTGTCTCCCTGGGGTCACGTGATCCCCTTTTGCGACCTTCTGACAAGCAAAGTCAAGGGGGGAAGCCAGCTTCGCTTAACAACCCTGTTACTAACAACTGCAGTGACTCCCTTAACAACTGTGGCAAGAATGGTCATAAAGTAGGGCAAAACCCAACTGTCTAGCTTAGCAGTGGGAATTTGGGGCCCCATTGGGGTCGTAAGGCGAGGACCCCCTGTGCAACCCAGAGATCTGGAGGGAGCTGGCCTGGGAAGGTCCCCCCGCCCCTGCCCCGCCCCATCCACCCCCCACCTTGGTCACCTGTCCGCTTGTGTTTTGTGTCCTCCAAGTTGCAATTCATCCGCTGCAGAGTCCCTTGAAGTTTCTGGATCTGGTCCTGGAAGTGGGACTTCACTGGCGGTGGAGAAGGGGAGGGTCACTCCTTGGCGTTGTGTCTGGGCGAGGGAGGGTCTCTCCCGAATGCAGGGGCCAAAGGGGGACTTTTCAACACCTGCCTTACTCCCAAATTTACCTTCCTTTGTTTTTTCAGTGAGGTTTTTCATCATCTGGTCGATTTTTTGGAGAGTTTTCAAATCGTTGGTCTCTGGGAAAGATGTAAACAAAACAGAACAATGTTTCTCAACCTTGTTTGCTGGAAGATGGGTGGACTTCAACTCCCAGAATCCCCCAGGCAGCCTGGCTAGTGGGGAATTCTGGGAGTTGAAGTTCAACCATCTTCCAGCAAACCAGGTTTAAAAATGTTGGGTTAGAGCAGGGAGTCTCCAAACTTGGGCACTTTAAGCCTTGTGTGGACTTCAACTCCCAGAACTCCCCACCTTGAATAGCTAGTGGGGAATTCTGGGAGTTGAAGTTTATTTATTTATTTATTTATTTATTTATTTATTTATTTATTTATTTATTTATTTATTAGTTGAATTTATATACTGCCCTATTCCCGATGGACTCAGGGTGGTTCACAGGGCAGTTAAAACAGTACAAAAGAGAGAATAAAATGGAATTAAATTAGTACAAGCCCACAATTAATAATAACAGTAAAAATTAAAATTTTAAAATTAATTTAATTTAATTTAATATGATTTAATTAAATTAGTTTAAAATGTAAAATCCCTCAGTCCAGGCCAGACAATTCAAACAAACAGGTTTTTAAGTCCCGGCGAAACGAGCGAAGGTCGGGGGCAGTCCGAAGCTCCATCGGCAGTTCGTTCCAAAGGGCGGGCGCACCCACAGAGAACGCCCTCCCCCTTGGAATCACCCGCCGGCAATCTCTAACCGGCGGAACCCTAAGGAGTCCCTCCCTGTGGGCGCGCACAGGATGATGGGAAGCTGATGCTGGTAGCAGGTGCTCCCTAAGGTAATCCCGGACCCAAGCCATTTAGGGCTTTATAGGTCATCACCAGCACCTTGAATCTCACCCGGAGGGCAACCGGAAGCCAATGCAGCTCGCGGAGAAGAGGTGTTACATGAGAGTATCGGGACACTCACATTACTACTCGCGCAGCTGCATTCTGCACCAGCTGAAGCCTCCGAGTGGTCCTCAAGGGCAGCCCCATGTAGAGAGCATTGCAGTAGTCTAACCGGGAGGTCACGAGTGCATGAGTGACTGTACACAGGGCATCCCGGTCCAGATAGGGCCGCAACTGGCACACCAGGCGAACCTGGGCAAAAGCCCCCCTGGTCACGGCTCCTATATGATCTTCCAAACTGAGCCGTGAATCCAGGAGGACGCTCAAGTTACGAGCCCTATCGATGGGCGGGTAACACCTCACCCCCCATCATTAAAGATGGAGAAGAATGATTCACTTGAGATGCCGATACGCACAGCCACTCAGTCTTGGCAGGATTGAGTCAGAGCCTGTTTCTCCCCATCCAAACCTGAACCGCCTCCAGGCAACAGGACATCACGTCCAGGACATCACGTCGAGGGCATCACTGAGTTGGTTCGGGGTGGAAAGAAAAAGTTGGGTATCATCGAGAGGCCTCGGGGTGGACCTCTGCCCTCCCATCAACACCGACTGCGAACGGCCCAGGAGGTAGGAGGAGAACCACCGTAAAACAGTGCCCCCCACTCCCAACCCCCTGAGACGTCGCAGCAGGATACCATGGTCGATGGTATCAAAAGCCGCTGAGAGATCTAATACGACTAGGACAGAGGAACAACCCCTGTCCCGAGCCCGCCAGAGATCATTCATCAGCGCGACCAATGCCGTCTCCGTGCTGTACAGTTTCCTCCAGGAACAGAGGAAGATGATGTGCTACCACACTCTCAACAACCTTCGCCAAAAAGCGGAGGTTGGAGACCGGACGATAGTTATTCAAAATGGTTGGGTCCAGGGCAGGCTTCTTGAGAAGGGGTCTCACCACCGCCTCCTTCAAGGCGGCAGGAAAGACACCCTCACTCAAAAAAGCAGATATCACTGCCTGGAGCCAGCCTCGTGTCTCCTCCCGAGCTGAATAAACCAGCCAGGAGGGGCACGGGTCCAATAAACAGGTGGTAGAGCTCAGCCTCCCCATAATCCTGTCCACCTCCTCGGGAGTCACAGGATCAAACTCAGTCCAGATAATACTACTCTCAAGACTGCTCGATTTCTCCCCGTCAGACTCTGCCCAGTCAGAGTCCAAACCGGTCCGAATCTGAGCAATTTTGTCCACCAGATACTGGCTGAACTCCTCGGCCCGCCCCTGTAAGGGCTCCTCCCTCGCTTCCTGATTAAGGAGGGAATGAGTTACCCTAAACAGGGCAGCCGGGCGATTATCTGCAGACATGTTGAGGGCCGCGAAGTAATTAGACTTCGCCATCCTCATCGCCGCGAGATAAGACCTAGTAAAAGATCTTAGTCGCAATCGGTCAGATTCAGATCGGCTGGACCTCCAACAGCTCTCCAGACTCCATCTCCGATGCTTCATCTCCCGTAGCTCCACAGAAAACCATGGAGCCCATCGGGATCTGTGCCGGGTGAGGGGTTGCAAGGGTACAACACGGTCAAGTGCCTCGGTGGCAGCCCTCTCCCAAGCCTCCACCAAGGCATCGGCCGGGCTGTGAGTGAGGGAGATAGGTATAGACCCAAGCGCTGTCTGGAATCGTTCTGGATCCATCAGGCGCCTGGGGCGGAACCACCTGGTCGGCTCCGCAGCCCAGCAGCGAGGGGTAGTGTATTGGAAGACCAGCCATAGGAGGTGATGATCGGACCATGACAGGGGGACAATATTTGGCGAGCCCCCTCCCAGATCATCAAACCACTGCCCAGATAGGAAAACCAGGTCGAGAGTGTGACCCCCTCCATGGGTCGGACCCTGAATTATCTGGGTCAGGTCCATGGCCGTCATGGAGGCCATGAACTCCCGAGCTAACTCTGATGACCCCGCCCAGGGATGGAAGGTTGAAATCACCCAGAACCATAAGTCTGGGGAATTCAACCACCAGCCCTGAAAGGGTGTCGAGAAGCCCGGGCAGGGCCGTTGCGACACAGCTGGGCGCCAGGTATGTCAGCAACAAGCCCAATTGAGCCCCAGAGCCACACCTCAGGAGGAGCGACTCACTCCCACCAATCTGTACGACAGTGGTCTCCCGTGGGTATAAAGTCTCCCGTATAACCACCGCCACACCCACACCCCTACCCTGAGCCCGCAGCCGGTGTAGCACACAGAAACCTGGAGGGCAGAGCTCAGTCAGAGGGACACCTCCCTCTGAGCCCAACCAGGTTTCCGTAATTTATGCCAGATCCGCACGTTCCTCCTCGATCAAATCTTGGACGAGGGGAGCTTTGTTCACCACGGATCTGGCATTAAAATACACCAGTCTAAGCTCAGGGACCCATCTTCCAGCAGACAAGGTTGAGAAACATTGTGTTAGAGCAATTTAAGACTTGTGGGCTTCAACTTCAATGGCTGGCTGGGGAATTCTGGGAATTGAAGTCCACAAGGCTTAAAGTGCCCCCCTTTGGAGATTCCTGAGTTTGAGCCTTAAACATTCATGGACGAACAGAACCCAGGAAGGAGAGAGAGACGGTGGTCCTTGAAAAGTGCCTCCATCTTGGTCCATGCCAAGCGCGCAGCAATGCGCCCCCACCCCCACGAATTGCCCTAAAGAAAACACAGAGTTTGGCAGGTTCTTTTTCACCCCCCCAAACCTTACATTTCGTAACTCTACCGTTTTGTTGCAGAGCAGCTAATTCCGCGCCAATTGTGCGGTTGAGGACCTTCAAATCTTCCTGCATCTTCCACAAGGTGGTGGAGTATTTGCTCCCTGTGGAGAAGGAGGAGGAGGAGGAGTTGGAGAAGGAGGAGGAGGATGCTTGCCTGCATGTCTGCCTTGAACCCGTGTCCGTGCCTCCATGTACCGCCCTCTTTTCCTGGCCTTGCTATCCTTCCTGCGTCCTGGGGTCACTTTGCAGATTATGGACCTCAGTCAATTGCAGCCCCTTTAAATCATGCTTTTGTGCATGATTGTGAGTAATTGTGTGTTATACAGGGTGTTTTGGGGTAATCGACTGGAAGAACACACCCTCTGTTTGCTGCTAGAATATATTACCAACAACGGCGTTCCTAAAAAGATGTTTCCCTTCTAGGAAGTTTACCTACAAGCAACAGACTTTATTATTTCTGGGTCTCTTGTAACCTTAATTAGTAGCTTCTCCTTAGCAATTTACAGATGGCCACAGCTCAGCTGTCATCAGCCTTAACTCTTTTACTCCCCACTAACTGGTGAGGGGGAAACTAATAAATCGTCTCCCTTTGCTTCTTTTTCAAGCCTCCATGATGTAAAAAAGAAATATTTTAAGAAAAGGAAAACAACAAGGGAAGAGATCTAAGAATCGGAAGCTGCAAGCAGGAAGTTTTTAATTAAAGGCGCAATAAGCCTGAAAGGACAGAGTAGCTTTTAACTGGTCCACAACAGGAGTTATGGGTTATAAAGGTAGTCCTCAAATTACAAGCACAGCTGAGCCCACACTGTCCACTGCTCAGCAAAAAAAGTTCTTAAGTGAGTTTTGCTCCATTTTACGACTTTCCTTGCCCACAGTTGTTAAGTGAATCACTGCCGTTGTCAAGTAAGGAACACGGTTGCTAAGTGAACCTGGCATCCCCGTTGCCTTTGCTTGTCAGAAGGGCACAAAAGGGGAATCACGTGACACACCCTGGGACACTGAAACCGTCGTAAGTACATGCCAGTTGCCGAGCCTCTGAATTTCGGTACGCTGATCACAGGGAGGCTACAACGCTCGTAAGTGTGAAAAAAGGTTGTAATTCACTGCCTTTGCAACTTTGAATGGTTGTTAAATGAACGACTGTAAGTTGAGGATTACCTGTAGGCCTTCCAGACCTGCCCACCCACCTCAAGCCCACCTCCCCCCAACCAGAGTCCAGAGGATCGTGGCTTCCCGGGGCAGGAAGTTCCTCCCGTGTCACCTGAGCTTTCTTACCCACCCACAAAGCCAAAGACGGTGATGGAGAGGGTCACCACGGCCAGCAGCCCCATCAGGATGAGGCTCACCCGCCGGGCAGAGCAGACACGCTGGCGCCAGGAGTCCTGGGGGGCAAATCCCGCCATGCCTGGAGGGGACACAGAACAAAAGGTGGCCAACGGCCAATAATAACAACAACAACAAAAACATTGGAAGGGACCTCGGAGGTCATCTAGTCCAGGGGTGTCAAACTGCTGGCCCGGAGGCCAGAGGCATCAAAGCAAAACTGCGCTTATCTCATTGACGTCAATAGGAAAAAAGTTTGACACCCCTGATCTAGTCCAAGAACCCTCTACCATTTCAGACAAATATAACAAGAACAACAACAATAGTTTTGGAAGGGACCTTGGGGGTCATCTAGAACAACCCCTGCTCAGGCAGGGACCCCTGTACCATTTCAGACAGATGGTTCTCCAGTCCCTTCTTGAAAACCTCCACTGAAATTAACCACAATGGCTAAGGAAAGAGGCAGGGATGCGTCATTAAGCGGGGTTTTTTTTTGGGGGGATGCATGCAAAATAATTTAAAATTGTGGCTTGATTGCCCTTTTTTACCTCCTTTTTTAAGATCTGCAGAGCCGGAGCTGTGGGTCAACCGCCTCTCCTGCCGCCACTGTCTCCGGATGCCCCAGGCCGGTGATCTTTGGACTGCCAAACCGTCCCTCTGCCAGGTTCGAAAATTTCAAAGTTTTCCAAAGCTGCCGAAGCTGCCTGGCAGAGACCCCACAGTAGTGACTGAAAGCTTTAACTTGAACTTTATGTTGTTTCACAATACGGACGTATTGTTTGTAATCTGCTGAGCTTTGTGTAATATAAAATTGCAAAGTAGGCAGTTCACTCTCTCTATATATATATTTGGAACATAAGTATTGTAACGGTGGAAAAAGAGGAAGTGAAAGTAGCAGAGGGATAGAGGATTCAGATGTACACTGGTGCAGGTGGAAACTGTGGGGCAGCAGATAAGAACAAGGAACTGCTTTTGCAAAATAATGATTATGCGTGTGGGTGGTCGTTAGAAGAAAAGCATTAAAATGTTAGTTTAAGTCCAGCTCGGGGCCAGTGGCTTATTGCTGTCCTTTGCAATTTGCTATGCCAGTGGATCTCATTGCAATGGTTTGTTAATGTGAGCGATGTTGTGATTATGCTATGTTCCAAATCACGGGTCGGCAACCCGCGGCTCCGGAGCCGCATGCAGCTCTTTGAGCCGTCTCCTGCGGCTCTTCGAGTGGGCAGTGGTGTGCGCGCACCTCTCCAAATGGAGAGTGGCAGCGCCCGTTCCGAGAGGTGTGCGCGCACCTTTCCGAAGGGCAGAGGTGCGTGCGCACCTCTCCAAGCCGCCGCCGTCCTGTCCGGAGACCTGCCGCGTTCCTCAAACATTGACGAACACGGCAGCTGTGCAAACGGGATGGCGGAGGTTTGGAGAGTGTGCGCGCACCTCTCCCAAGCTGCCGCCATCCGGAGACCTGCCGATGTTTGGGGAGGTTTGGGGAGGTGCGCGCGCACCTCCCCAAACATCCCCAAACGTCGGCAGGTCTCCGTACCTCCGCGCGAACGGGCAGCGGCCCCGCTTCTTGTGAAAGCTGCCGCGGCCCGTCTGCGGCAGCTTTGCAGACGGGCCGCGGCAGCTTTCCCAAGAAGCGGGGCCGCTGCCCGTTCGCGCGGAGGTACGGAGACCTGCTGATGTTTGGGGAGGTTTGGGGAGGTGTGCGCGCACCTACGGTCATTCGGAGAGGTGCGCGAGCACTTCTCGGAATGGGTAGCGGCCCCGCTTCTTGGGAAAGCTGCCGCAGCCCGTCTGCAAAGCTGCCGAAAGCGGCAGCTTTGCAGACGGGCCGTCGCCGTCGCACAACCGGGAACCGGTTCCATCACACATTTAAAAAAAAAAGGCAACCTCGCGCGTCCGCACATGCGCAAGAAAAACCCGTTTTGCGTATGCGCAAAACATTTTTTGTGCATGCGCGTGCATGGACGCACGCACGCGGCTCCCACTTTTTTTTTACGTGTGATGGAACCGGTTCCCAGTGGCTCTTTTCCTTTTTCGGGTTGCTGACCCCTGTTCCAAAACAATAGCAAAATAAACCTCTGAATCTTAAAGTAAGAATTATTGTTTCGTGTTGCTGTCTTTTGTCTTTTTCCTTGGGTTTTTCCACAACAGTTTTTGGTGCGCTGGCCGGGAAGAGACAGTTGCTGGGAGAGACGTGCTGTCCAACCGGGATTTCTGACCGCTTCCTGGCTTTGGGCCACAGGTAACCAGCCCGCTCTCTCCGGTCACTCCCAATCTGCTTTGGATCAGAGATCAGAAGAAAGCCGACTCCTCCCCTTCGGAGACCACCAGCGCTATGGGGCAGTTTCCTTCCAAGCCGGACCTCTGCTGCTGCTTTGGAAAACCCTGGAATTTGGAAACCTGGCAGAGGGACGGTGTGGGCAGTCCAAAGATCACCAGCGTGGGGCGTCCGGAGAGAGTGGCAGCAGGAGAGGCGGTTGACCCACAGCTCTGCTCGGAAATCCTAAAAAAGAAGGTAAAAAAGGTAATTAAGCCACATTTTTCATTTCTTTTGCACTCATTCTCCCCCCAAAAAAACCCATAATGGAACGAGAGAAATTTCCACCTCTACCCTCTTTGCTCCCTGCCTTTTTCCTTAGTAATTGTGGTTAATTTCAGTGTTGATATTTTACTATTTTATATTGTCTTTTTTAAGCCACCTAGTGTCACCGGATGGGGAGATAGGCACTACGAACACTTAGTAAATAGAATGAAATAATCTTGGCCAAGGGTGCAAGCTTAGTCAGAGAGGATGATCTGAGAAGTTCTTCTGGTCCAGCCCCCCACTCAAGGCAGGAGACCCTTTCCCATTTCAGCAAGGGGCCGTCCAGTCCCTTCTTGAAACCCTCCAGTGTTGGAGCATCCACAGCTTCTGGAGGCGAGGAGTTCCACTGGTTAATTAAGTTAAGTTTAAGTTAAGTTTAAGTTTAAGTTTATTATATTTGTATAACGCCCTTCTCCCGAAGGACTCAGGGCGGTGAACAGGGCACATATAAGGCACATATAAGGTTGCTTCTCTCCTTGATTCATCCATTGTTTCTCTTCCTCCCCTCTGATGCTCTGGAGAATATTTTATTTTTATTTATTTTTTTTATTTTAATTCCATTTATATCCCGCCCTTCTCCGAAGACTCAGGGCGGCTTACAAGCTTAGCAGTAGCCTTCATTCTATGTATGTTGTTGTTAGTTGCGAAGTCGTGTCCGACCCATCGCGACCCTATGGACAATGTTCCTCCAGGCTTTCCTGTCCTCTACCATCTTCTGGAGTCCATTTAAGCTCACGCCTACTGCTTCAGTGACTCCATCCAGCCACCTCATTCTCTGTCGTCCCCTTCTTCTATTGCCCTCAATCTTTCCCAGCATTAGGCTCTTCTCCAGTGAGTCCTTCCTCCTCATTAGGTGGCCAAAGTATTTGAGTTTTAGCTTCAGGATCTGGCCTTCTAAAGAGCAGTCAGGGTTGATCTCCTCTAGGACTGACCGGTTTGATCGCCTTGCAGTCCAAGGGACTCGCAGGAGTCTTCTCCAGCACCAGAGTTCAAAGGCCTCAATTCTTTTGCGCTCAGCCTTTCTTATGGTCCAACTTTCACTGCCATACATTGCAACTGGGAAGACCATAGCCTTGACTATACGCACTTTTGTTGACAGGGTGATGTCTCTGCTTTTTAGTGTGCTGTCTAGATTTGCCATGGCTTTCCTCCCGAGGAGCAAGCGTCTTTTAATTTCTTGACTACAGTCCCCATCTGCAGTGATCTTGGAGCCCAGGAAAATAAAATCTGTCACTACCTCCATTTCTTCCCCATCTATTTGCCAGGAATTGAGAGGGCCGGATGCCATGATCTTGGTTTTCTTAATGTTTAGTTTCAACCCAACTTTTGCACTCTCCTTCTTCACTCGCAACAAGAGACTCTTCAGTTCCTCTTCACTTTCTGCCATTAGAGTGGTATCATCTGCATATCTTAGGTTGTTGATATTTCTTCCAGCAATCTTAATTCCAACTTTTGATTCATCTAGCCCTGCCTTTCTCATGATGTGCTCTGCATATAAGTTAAATAGGCAAGGCGACAGTATACAGCCTTGCCGGACTCCTTTCCCAATTTTGAACCAATCAGTGGTTCCGTGTCCAGTTCTCACTGTTGCTTCTTGGCCCGCATATAGGTTTCTCAAGAGACAAATAAGATGTTCTGGTACTCCCATCTCTTTAAGAACTTGCCAGAGTTTGTTATGATCCACACAATCAAAGGCTTTAGCATAGTCAATGAAGCAGAAGTAGATGTTTTTCTGGAACTCTCTAGCTTTCTCCATGATCCAGCGTATGTTGGCTATTTGATCTCTAGTTCCTCTGCCTCTTCGAAATCCTGCCTGTACTTCTGGTAGTTCTCTATCCACATACTGCTGGAGTCTAGCTTGTAGGATTTTAAGCATAACTTTACTAGCATGAGAAATGAGTGCAATGGTGCGATAGTTTGAACATTCTTTGGCACTGCCTTTCTTTGGAATTGGAATGTAAACTGATCTTTTCCAATCCTGTGGCCACTGTTGAGTTTTCCAACTTTGCTGGCAAATTGAGTGTAGCACTTTTACTGCATCGTCTTTTAAGATTTTGAATAGCTCAGCTGGAATACTGTCACCTCCACTAGCTTTGTTGTTGCTCAGCTTTTCTAAGGCCCACTTCACTTCACATTCTAGGATGTCTGGCTCGAGGTCAGTGACCTCATTGTGATTATCAGGGACATTAAGCTCATTCTTGTATAGTTCTTCTGTGTAATTTTGCCATCTCTTCTTAATCTCTTCTGCCTCTGTTAGGTCCCTGCCATTTTGGTCCTTTATCATGCCCATTTTTGCATTGAACGTTCCCTTCATCTCCCCAGTTTTCTTGAAAAGATCTCTGGTCCTCCCTATTCTATTGTTTTCTTCTATTTCTTTGCACTGTTCATTTAAGAAGGCATTCTTATCTCTTCTAGCTATTCTCTGGAATTCTGCATTCAATTGGGCGTATCTTTCTTTTTCTCTCTTGCCTTTTGCTTCCCTCCTTTCCTCAGCTATTTGCAAAGCTTCCTCAGACAGCCATTTTGCTTTCTTGCATTTCTTTTTCTTTGGGATGGTTTTGGTTGCTACCTCTTGTACAATGTTGCGAACCTCTGTCCATAGTTCTTCAGGCATCCTGTCTATCAGATCTAATTCCTTAAATCTATTTGTCACCTCTACTGTATATTCAATGGGGATATGATTTAATTCATACCTGATTGGCCTGGTGCTTTTCCCTACTTTCTTCAGTTTAAGCCTAAACTTTGCAACGAGAAGCTCATGGTCTGAGCCACAGTCAGCTCCTGGTCTTGTTTTTACTGACTGTATAGAGCTTCTCCATCTTTGGCTGCAGAGCATATAGTCAATCTGATTTCTGTGTTGACCGTCTGGTGATGTCCATGTGTAGAGCCGTCTCTTGGGTTGTTGGAAAAGAGTGTTTGCTATGACCATCGTATTCTCTTGACAAAATTCTATCAGCCTGTGCCCTGCTTCATTTTGTACTCCAAGGCCAAACTTGCCTGTTATTCCGGTTATCTTTTGGCTTCCTACTTTAGCATTCCAATCCCCCATGATGATAAGGACATCATTTTTTGGTGTTAGTTCTATAAGGTGCTGTAGGGCTTCATAGAACCGGTCAATTTCATCCTCTTCAGCACCGGTGGTTGGAGCATAGACTTGGACTACTGTGATATTGAATGGTTTGCCTTGGATTCGAACTGAGATCATTCTGTCATTTTGAGGATTGTATCCCAGTATTGCTTTTCCTACTCTTTTATTGACTATGAAGGCTACTCCATTTCTTCTGAGGGATTCTTGCCCGCAGTAGTATACCTGATGGTCACCTGAATTAAATTCACCCATTCCTGTCCATTTTAGTTCGCTGATACCTAAGATGTCGATGTTCAGTCTTGTCATCTCTTGTTTGACCACGTCCAGCTTGCCTTGATTCATGGATCTTACATTCCAGGTTCCTATGGAGAAAAAATCTTTACAGCATCGGACTTTCCTTTCACCACCAGACATATCCACAGCTGAGCGTCCTTTCGGCTTTGGCCCAGTCGCTTCATTCTTTCTGGCGCTACTAGTACTAGCCCTCTGCTCTTCCCCAGTAGCATATTGGACGCCTTCCGACCTGAGGGGCTCATCTTCCAGCGTCATATCGTTTTGCCTTTTGGTACTGTCCATAGGGTTTTCATGGCAAAGATACTGGAGTGGGTTGCCATTTCCTTCTCCAGTGGATCACGTTTTGTCAGAACTCTCTGCTATGACCTGTCCGTCTTGGGTGGCCCTGCACGGCATAGCTCATAGCTTCATTGAATTACGCAAGCCCCTTCGCCACGACAAGGCAGTAATCCATGAAGGGGTCATTCTATGTATATGCCTGCTTATTAGGGCTTTCACACACACACCCCAAGCGGCATTATTACAAAGTCAGCTTAATTGCCCCCAACAATCTGGGTCCTCATTTTACCTACCTGGGAAGGATGGAAGGCTGAGTCAACCTTGAGCCTGGTGGGATGCGAACCTGCACTAATTGCAGGCAGCTGGTGTTACTTAAGGAGGCATTAGCCCACTGCTCCACCAAGGCTCTTGTGATCAATAGCGTGATCCCACCAATAGCGTGATCCCCTCTTCTTTGGGGCAGCTCCCCAAATACTGGAACACTGCTATCATGTCTCCCCTATTTCTCTTCTCTAGACTAGCCAGACCCAAGTCCAGGGCACCCCTTGTAGGCGATAGACATGCTGTATGAACAGTCTAGATAGCCTTCAGGCTGACGGTAGCTCTTTTCATGGGATATAATGGGCTTGTTTTGAGAACAGGTCCACAACTGTCCAGATCACTGTGTACCCTCTGCTATCTGGCAGCTCTACCACAAAGTCCATCCCAATGTCCTCCCATGGCTGGGTTGGGTCTGCCACTGACTGTAACAAACCGGCTGGCTTCCTCGTTTGGTGTTTTGTGGTGGCACAAATATGACAGGCCCACACATACGCCTCTATGTCAGTTTTCATATGTGGCCACCAGAACCAGCGTCACACGAGGTGCAGGGTCTTGAGGAATCCAAAATGGCCAGCTTGTTTGGTGTCGTGGCATCATTTGAGCATCCCTTCCCGTAGAGTTTGTGGTATGTACAATTTGTCACCCTTCCAGGCCAGGCCATCACATCTTGTCAGGAGGCCTGGGTGTTCTAGTACCCAGGAATCACTCTGGACTGCCTTATGGAGCTCCTGAATCATGTCAACAGCCATGCTCTGTGATACTGTTCGTGCTGCTGTCTCTTGTTGGTGTTCTGTACCAGCCTGCTACAGGCCCTGCAGAAAAGGCAGGGACAACCCCTTTACAAACGGCAAGAGGCTGGAATTATGCCTGCCAAATTTATTGCAACAAAAACAAACGGAACAAGACAAACCAAGAAACAGGAGCTTAAAGAAACATGAACTATCCGAGCGGTTGCCTTCAGCAAACCAGCCCTCCCCACACATTCCCCTTATATAGAGTTCAGGGCGTGGCTTCTCTCTGCCTCCTTCCGAGAAGCCCCATTGCCTTCCTCTGTTTACTCCTAATTGACTGCCTCCTGCATCGGGCGTCCTTGAACAGGGCCAGCTGTGGGTCATCTTCATCCACGCTGTCAGGCTCACACAGCTGGGTCTCCGTGGTGACCAAGTGGGAGGGGCCTGGCTGAGGGCTCTCATCAAGCTGTCCAATCCCCTCAGCAAGCTCTTCAACACCCCCCTCCTCCTCCTCTGAGTCGTCCGACCCAACTGCCGAACCCACAGGCTGACCCTGAATCACAACACTTGGGATGGTATGAGTGGTTGCACTACCTCCTCCCGTTTACTCTTATATTGTGGCATCCACAAGAGAGCGTCAGCAAGGAAGTTCTTGCCCCCTGGTACGTATCGTAGCTGGAATTTGAACCGCTGGAAATATTGTGCCCAGCAGACATGTTTGGGAGACAGGCATCTGGGCGTTTGCAGCACCTCAAGGTTTTTGTGGTCTGTCCACACCTCGAACGGTACTGTTGTCCCCTCCAGCAGATGCCGCCAGGTCGATAACGCCCATCGAACCGCAAATTCCTCCTTCTCCCAAACAGCCCAGGCTCTCTCAGTGTTTGTTAATTTTCAGGATGTGTATGCACAAGATTGTAACATCCTCTTCGTGTTCCTTTGCAGTAGGACCGCCCCTACCGCAATGTCGCTGGCGTCGGCCTGAACCATGAAAGGCTCTTCAGGATTGGGATGCAGTAAAACTGTTTCTTTAGTGAATAGGCTCTTCAAGTCCTCAAATGCCTTTTGGCACGCCATGCTCCACTCTACTGGCTAGTTCGGTCGTGGTTTTGTTGAAACATGTTTCGTTTGGAGTCGGTCCATCAGGGGCAAAGCTACTGCTGCGAACGATGGTATAAAGTTCCTGTAAAAATTAGCGAACCCCAGGAAACTCTGCAACTGGCGACGAGTGCAAGGGGCTTGCCATTCCAACACAGCCTTTACCTTGTTTGGGTCCATCTCTATGCCTGCCCTTGATATCCGATAACCAAGATAGTCGAGTTGGGTCTGGTGGAACGCACACTTGGGAAGCTTGACAAACAGGCGCACCTTCAACAGTTTTTCCAGCACCTGTCTCACCAGTTTCACGTGCTCGTCTAGGGTGTCAGTATAGATCAGAATATTGTCCAGGTAAACAAGCATCCCACGGTACAAATGTTCATGCAGCACATTATTAATCAATTGCATAAACACCATGGGGGCCCCCTGCAAACGAAAAGGCATCACCCGGAATTGATAACTCCCAAGTGGGCAGTTGAAGGCCATTTTCCACTTGTCTCCTCGTCTTATACAGACTTGGTAGTCGGCCTCCCTCGGGTCTAACCGGGTAAACACCTTTCCTTTTGCTAGATGCGCCAGTAGATGTTTTGTGAGAGGCAGGGGATAAAGGTTCTCAACACAGACGCCGTTAATGCCACGGAAATCCACACATAACCACAATAAGCCGTCTTTCTTCTCTCTGAAGAGAACAGGAGCTGCTATTCAGGAAGGGGCTGGCTGGATAAACCCCCTGGCCTGGTTCTGGTCTATATACTGTCATAGTTCCTCCAGTTCCTGAGGTGTCATGGGGTACATACGCGGTTTTGGAAGTTTGGCCCCGGGCACAATATCGATGGCACAATCAGTCGACCAGTGAGGCAGCAGGATATCACATTCCTGTTTGCTAAATACTTCCACTAGATCCGTGTACGCTGCCGTATAGGACCCCCTCTCCTCAACACACCCCTGACTCCCATTGGCTACCTCCCCCTCTATCTTACTGTTCCTTTTATCTTCTTCGTTTGGGGGCTGGGGACCTGTCCCAATTCTCAATTTTTGGTGTCCCCCCTCCCACCAAATTTTGGGGCCCCATTTATCCAACCACACTAGTCCCAAGATCACAGCCTCAGTTATGGAAGGCACCACAATGAATCGGAGCACCTCCCAATGTTCCCCCATCTCCAGCCAAACAGGCTCCTTCACATGGGTTACCGGAGCCCCCCCCCCAGGAGGGACCCATCCACCTGTTCAAACCTAATGGGGCTGGCTAGCCGGTGCACTCTAATCCCGACCTCTGCCACCACGGCCTGGCTGATCAGGCAACGGGTGCATCCAGAGTCAATCAAAGCTTTGTGTTCTACCCACCTGCCTGTTTGCGGATTCATCAAGACAATTGGCAGCGCAAAAGGCAGTATGGGCGCGCTTACCATAGAATCATTCATGGGTTCCTCCTCGCTCTCGGACTCCAACAGTCGGCTTCGAGTGGCTGTCCGTGTCTCCTCTCTCTCCTGGACCTTCTGTCGAGGTGTGATCCTCTCCATCTGTTTGGCTGCCCGTGACCTCTTGGGTCCTTTCTTTGGTGGTGGTGGGGGCCGCCCTTCTGTGGGGTTGGTGCAGGGCCCCGTAGAACAGGAATGGGACATTCCACCAATCTGTGACCCGGCCTTTCACACCTGAAACACCTGAACGTCGTCCAGGAGGGAATCCCAGAGAGACCCATACCGAGGACAGGGATCTTGCGTGCTTCATCCCTCGGGTTTTCTCTACGGGGCGTGACCTGTTCCTCCCCTGAGTTCCAGAACTCATGCAGCCCTGCATCGAGGTCCACCACCCCCCGATACCACTCCGGTAGCCTACCGAGGACCCCCCTAACCACACACGCTTGAAGTAGGTCTCCGTCTAGACCTGCTCAAAACTGGTGGAGTAACAGCCTTTCTGGCCAGGACCGCAGTCTACTGGCAACTCGTCTGAAGTCCCGTACGTACTCTGCTGCAGGCCGGCCTCATTTTATGGTCAGGATCTCCGCCTCAGCCCGCTGGATTCTTGAATCATCTTCAAAACGGGACCTCAATGCTTCCAGGAAAAGCCCCACATCAGCCAGTTCCCTGGCATGTTCAGTATACAAATCAGCCGCCCAGTCTGCTGCTTTGCCCTGCAAACCCGCTGTCAAAGCCTCAACCATGGCCCATTGTGATGGCTAGAGGTTGGCGTACCGGTCTAGGTGATTGACAGCTTGGCTCAAGAACATGGCCAGGCAGTCTGGGTTACCATCAAACGTGGTTGGAAAAGGCGGAGGACCGCAGGCCATCCCTGGACCCCATGGACCACCAACCATCCCCGGACCCTCAGGAGCAGAGCGTTGGCCTGTTGTTTGCTGGCCCCAAAACCCATGGAGTCTGGTTGTTGACGCCGTATTCTCTCTGCCAGTCTCTGTCACTGTACTGCCTCCACACAAAGGCCTAGCTTCCGCAGCTGGACCGCCTGCTCCACCATGCTGGATCCCCAGTCGGAACCTGGGACTGGCCAATCGAAACCGGGACGGGCCTGACTTGGCTGATGGTGCTTCCATGCCTGACCATGTGGCCGTACCATGCCCGGCCTCCACCTGGACCATGATGGTGGGTCCTGGACCCCAGCTTCACCAAACCTTTCTCTAATAATGTCCATGGTGGTTTGTCCAGGCGTTGTGGAATAACTCCAGTCCCCATCATCCTCGTCAGGGACTCGCCTCTCTCTCCACTCCATCAGGGGTCTTGGAGGGGCCAGTGTGTGGGCCAGTGTGTGTCACCAGATTGCGCAGGCGCACCTGCTCCTTGGCCCTCACTCACCGGGACTGTTGGTTGTGCATCCCTGGTTTTCAGTCTCACCACTGGCTGAGCCTCTCCTCCCTCAGTAGGAGCCACTGGCTGAGCTACCTCAGCTGGACTGCAGCCACTGGTGTGGCCTCTTAGTGTTAAACAGACGCTCAGTGGGTTAGGACGCTGAGCTTGTCGATCAGAAGATCGGCAGTTTGGCGGGTCGAATCCTGAGTGCCGCGTAGCAGAGTGAGCGCCTGTTACTCGTCCCAGCTTCTGCCAACCTAGCAGTTCGAAAGCACGTAAAAATGCAAGTAGAAAAATAGGGACCACTACGGTGGGAAGGTAACAGCGTTCCGTGCGCCTTTGGTGTCTAGTCATGCCGGCCACATGACCACGGAGACGTCCTCGGACAAGCGCTGGCTCTTCGGCTTTGAAACGGAGATGAGCACTGGCCCCTAGAGTTGGAAACAACTAGCACGCGTGTGCGGGGGAACCTTTACCTTTACCTAAAGAAGCAAAGAAAGTTAGCACTGGGAGTGGTTTTGCTCCCAGTGCTCTAAATATTCTGCCCCTGCAGCTCCACCCAGCTCCACCCTTCCCTTCCCAACAAGCCAGCATCCTGGTGGGTGGGTATAAATCCCTCCCCCTTCCCTAGATACAGCCTTTTGGCTGTCCCCTGCTGTCCACGCACCATCCCAGCCTGCCATCAGTTTCACCGCCCGGTGAGTTCTTTTAGGGTCCCTTATTGTCCACTTTAAGAGGGAGGATAATCCAGCTCCAGTCTCCCCCAGGTAACACAGCTCCAGCCTATCACCTCTGCTTCTATGGCGTCTCTGCAGCTCCGGTGGCTACTGGGACCTCTCGCAGCCTGCCAGCTGCCTAGGTGTCCTTTAGAGACCCAGTTGTCCGCTGGAGATCCTGGCTGAGCGGTGGGGCTTCCCGGCGTCTCAGCTGTTCGGCGGAACTCGCAGGTGGCGGCAGCTGCAGCTCCCATATGAGCAGCGGGGCTGCACATAGCACGGCTTCTCCCCCCCCCAGTGGAATGTCGAGCCTGGGGCTTGACACAAGGAACGTGAGAAGTTCCTAAACAGTAGTAACTGCCTCCCTGAGGTCGAGCTACACAGGAAAGAAACCCCGAGAAGGCCGAGTCTGAAGTCTCCCATCCTTCCCAGGCGTCATCCCAGCGGTCACACGTATCTTCCTCTCACTCCTCCAAGAAAGCTTCGTCCTCGAGTCCGAAATTACCACGACCCGAGGCACACGGCAGCGTGTCACAGGCGCCTCCTGCCATTCTAAAGCGACTTCTTGCCATGTAGGAAACCTGTGATATTTCCACCTTAGGCTCACATAAAATGGCGCAGGTCTGGCTCAGGGCAGAGACAAGTTTCGTTTCTGTTCATAAGTTGCAGTTTACCAAAAATCAGATGACCTTGCTACGTGCAGACGGACACCCGTTGGAACACGTACAAGAAAGTAACATATACAAGATCGTTACAGGAACAAAGACATTCCATACAGAAATGTAGCTGATTTATAACCTTAAGATAATTGCTTGATGCATAGCTGAAATGTAACCATTTGTAACCTTAAGATAACTGCTTGATGGATAGCTGAAATGTAAACATTTAGATAATTGCTTGTTGCTGATTGCTTGTTGCTGATGCGTTGCTGGTATCTCAATAAAAGAGAGCTTGGGACTTCGGTCTTAGCCCTCATCCCGAGAACGCTCAGAGAGACGTGTCCTCATTTATTGGCAAGTTCATGAGGAGCCCGCCCCACATTGCCACAGCCGCGCATCCCGAGTTCCATGGGCAGGGAAACTTGCCGCTCAAGCTGCCCAAGCACAAATCAAAGCTGAAGCAGCCAAATCGCTGTATAGGTGGCGAAAGCAGAGCAGCCGCAGAAGGAAGAAATGGCCAAACTGGAGGCAAAAGCGAAAGGAATCTATGGCCAAAGTGCAGGCCAAACATGAGGAAGAAATGGCTCAGGCCAGGCTTGAATTTCTACGGCATCCACAGGTAACAGAAGAGAAAGCGGCAAGAGCGGAAGCTTTACAGAAGAAGCTCCCAGGTGCGACCTTCCTGCCCAATTTGGGGAGGCCAGAAGGTGGAAGATTGCACAGCTGTGTCGAGGCCTATGTAGATGACCAGAATGCACTAGGTCAAGAGTGGGAGAAGGCGACGCAGTCGGTCACAGATCTCCTGAGGCCAAGTGGAGCAGAAGCCGACGGCCGTGCGGTTCCAGTCCAGCACCCCCAGCCTCATTTGGATGCAGCCTTTCTCAAAGCGGAGGGGCTTAGCTCCAAGGGAGGGGACTCCCTGGGAGGAGACTGGGGGGGGCAGAAATTGGGTGGGTGGGCAAATGAGGTGGTGCCAATTGTGATGTTCCTGGGACATAAGGATGTGTGTCTTGACTGCTTAATCATCTAATGCAGGGCTCTCCAAACCTGCCCCTTTAAGATTTGTGGACTTGA
The DNA here is from genome assembly GCF_964194415.1 of Vipera berus. Taxonomy (NCBI): domain Eukaryota; kingdom Metazoa; phylum Chordata; class Lepidosauria; order Squamata; family Viperidae; genus Vipera; species Vipera berus. The sequence goes on along the minus strand of NC_138205.1, from coordinate 946,763 downwards.
ACTCCCAGACACGGCCGGCTGAGGAATTCTGGGAGCTGAAGTCCACAAGTCTTAAAGGGGCCAGACTTGGAGACCCCCTAATCCAATGATTCCAGCTTCAAGGGGACAAGGAACGGGGGAGGGGAGGGGAAATGAGGCAAAGTCTTAAAGGGGCAGGCTTGGAGACTCCCTAGTGACTGAAGCAGCGAGTTCAAGTCTCCCTTGAGTAGAGCTGGTCATTTTCGCAGCCACAAATGGAATGTGGTTTGCCTCCTTTCCGAGGGGGAGGGGGAAGGCTTATGGGGGTGGGAGGGGACTGCGGCTGAACCTACAGGAATGTGATCCCCTGGTGGTCTCCCATCCAAGTTTAAATCAGGCCTCGTCCTCCTGGTTTTTCCCCAGATCCTCCTAGGTCAGGTAGGATTTCCAAAACCTGGGGAGGGGGGAACCGTCCTGCAGGAAAACTAAAAGAGAGAACCCCCCCCAGGGGTTGAAACCTCTAAGCCTCGACCCATCGGCTGGTGGAGAAGCCAACCGTCGCAAAGAGGTGGACCCCTAAGTGGAAGACGGAGAGGCGGCTACTTTAAAAGAAGCTTTATTGTCTTAAAAAGACCTCTGATCAGGGCGCTTTGCTTTCAACCCTCCCAATGTTCCAACAGCTTTGAAGCCAGCTCTGGGTCCCGGGTGCGAGACTTTGCCCGACATCTTTCAGCTTTGCAGGGAAGTCGCACGAGCCTCCCAAGGACACGGGTTGGCTCTCAGCCCCCCCGATGGTCAACCTGCCTCATGCACACACAGGCACGCACACATGCATGCAGAGAGAGGCCGGCCCAGTGAGGTGGGAGGGGCCGTGGTGGTGTTTAGATGCCCAGCTCCATCTCGCAGACCCAGGTGAAGCTGCGGGAGCAGTGGTTGTCGTTCCACAGGCCGTTCCCAATCATGTGGGCGCAGTCCTCTCCTCCCCCAAGGCCGTGGCCGTACCAGTGGTCTGGCTGGCCGGGGGCCCAGTCCCTGAAAAGGAAAAAGGAAGAAAAAGGAAGTTGATCCCAAGTTGATCCCCCCCACCCTGCCATGTGTTGGACTACAACTCCCATCACCCCCAGCCAGCCAGGGCCTTCTGCTCCTACTTTCCCTGCTTCTCCCTCTGCCTGAACTGGATTTTCCCAAGAGGCGCCCAGAGGCTGGCCAGCCTGCGGATGCTCAGAGGGCCCCCCCTCCAGTGAAGGCAGGCGGAGGCCGTCCAGCAGGATGATAGCCCCCTTCAAGGAGGGAATAAAAAGGATATCGCTGACACCCCCTCCCACTTTCCAGAGGTATCCCCCCCCATGAAAATAGACTCTGCAGTCTGCTGCCAGAAAATGAGGGTGGGGGCGCTTTAACCCTCTTTGGGGGGTAGAGGGCCAACGGTCAAGCGGGACTCACTTTGGGTCAACCTCGTACGCAGAGCCGTCCACCCACTTCCAGGACCCGCTCTCGTCGGTCAAGCCGATCCAGGTGTCGCTTCCGTGCCTGCCGTTCTTCACAAAGGCCTGGCGGGAGAAAAGACGCATTCATTCACATGCTGGCATCTCCCCAAAACCATTCGTAGCCAAAATCCTGGACTGACACTTCTGCAACATCCATGCGGAGTTAGGGAGCGTGGTGGGAAGCCCGCACGGAGATGTACAGCACAGGTCCTCGCCTTAGGATGGCAATCAAGCCCCAAATTTCCATCGCTAAGCGAGACATGGCTTAAGTGAGTTTTGCCCCGTTCGAGACCTTCCTTGCCACAGCGCTTAAGTGGATACCTGGCGTCCTTAAGTGAGTAACATGGTGGTTAAGCGAATCCCCATGGACTTGGCTTAGTCGCAAAAGGGGACCGATCGCGTGACTTCACGGACGCTGCGACCATCATAAATACAAGGCAGTTGCCAAGCATCCGAGTTTTGACCACATGACCACAAGGTCTCAGTCACTTGTCTGAGAAGGTATAGGTCCTCCTGCTTGAGTAGGGGGCTGGACTAGAAGACCCCCAAGGTCAGCTCTATTTTGTTCTAAGGATGTGTCATGGTTCTGACAAATGCAGTACCTCAAAGAACTTCAAGGCATTGTTTACCTTAAAGAATCTTTTAATGGCGTACCATAGCTTTGGCAGATACATGGTCGAAGCCAAGATCTGCCCTAAACACATCATATCAAAGCACAATTCCCTCCTTTAATTGAACGTCCTAAATCACATTCTCCAATTAGTTTAAAATGCAAACTTTCCCTCCCTTCTTCAACCCAATTCTTATCTTCTCTTATTACAAACAGTCTTGAGATACACTCTCCCTAAGTTGTCAAGCAAGAACATCCGATGTTAGCAGCATTGACAGGATGCTGCGACGTTCATCAATGTGAAAAACAGCCCTTAACTTCGGTCACTAAACAAACTGTCATAAGTCCGAGGACTGATTGTAAGGGCCGAGTGTTCCAAAGTCCGGGCAGGGAATGGCGGGGAGCCCATGAGGAGCAAGGGCGGTCACCCTGCCCTCTCTCCTGCCCCCTGCTGGAGACCCAGCCCAGCCCACCTACTTTCTCTTCTGCGGAATTGATGATCACCAAGTGGGATTTCTTCTGCTGGCAGGCTGTTTTGGCCCCCTGCCAGGTGTCCGTCGACTGGGGTGTCCAGTAGCAGCTGGAACGAAAGGTCAGCCAGCCTTTGGGACAGCAGCCGCTTTTGCTCCCTGTCAGCGGAGAGGAAAAAACCAGAGCAAAAAAAAAAAAAGACGTTGAGACTTCGGAAAAAGTGCAGAGAAGAGCAACAGAGATGATTAGGGGACTGGAGGCTAAAACACACCAAGAAGAACGGCTGCAGGATTCGGGAACATCTGGTCTAGAGAAAAGAAGGACTAGGGGGGACATGATAGCGGTCTTCCAGTATTTGAGGGGCTGCCCCAAAGAAGAGGAGGGGGGTCCCCCAATTCCCCAAAGCACCTGAAGGCAAGAGAAGAAGCAACGGATGGAAACTCATCGAGGAGAGAAGCGACCTGGAATTAAGGAGGATTTTCCTAACAGTGAGAACAATTAACCAGTGGAACGGCTTGCCACTGGAAGTTGTGGGGCCTCCAAAACTGGGAGTTTTTAAGAAGAGACTGGACAACCATTTGTCTGAAATGGAATAGGGCTTCCTGCCTGAGCAGGGGGTTGGACTAGAAGACCTCCAAGGTCCCTTCCAACTATTCTGTATTCTATAGATGTAAGTAGAAAAAGAAACGAATGAAGAGAAGAGAAGAAGAGGAGAGAGGAGGGGAGGGAAGGGAGAGAAGAGAAGAGGAGAGGAGGGGAGGGGAGAGGAGAGGAGAGAAAAGAGAGGAGGGGAGGGGAGGGAGGGAAGAGAAGAGAAGAATAAAATATAATTAAATAAATAAACCAGTTTTTACCATTGCTCTTAATTTCAATAATTTCACAGCGCAAAGCCCTGGAATTCTGCTCTATGGTATCCAGTTGGGTCTCGCTCAGTTTCATTACTGGAAGAAGAAGAGCAGAAAGCAGCTTCGCACAGATACACACAGACACATAAACACACACACGGCAGGATCCCAAGAGAAAAACTGGATCCCATCGAGTCCATGGAAGACCTCTCTCCTTGCCCTGATGCCACCCTGTCTCCGTCTACAAAAAAGCACCTTTATGGTGCCAGACGTTGAGTTTAGTCCAGTGTTTTTTAAGCTTGGCAACTGGAAGATGGTTGGACTTCAACTCCCAGAATTCCCAGCAAGCACAGCTGGCTGGTTGCCAAGTTTGAAAAACAATGCATTAATCAATGGTGCCAAAAAACCCATTAAGACATCTGATTCAGAGGCAGGTGCTTTCATGAGCATTAGCAGTTCCTTTCATCCGTGCAGGCTAGCTGGGGAATTCTGGGAGAATTCTTGAGAATTCTGGGACTTGAAGTCCACCCATCTTCCAGTTGGCAAGTTTGAAAAACACTGTGCTAATTGATGGTGCCAGAAACCCACCAAGGTATTTCATTCGGAGGTGGGTGCTTTCATAAGCAGCAGCAGCACCTTTCATCGGTGTATGCTGGCTGTGGAATTCTGGGAAAATTCTGGGGCAATTCTGGGAGTTGAAGTCCACCCATCTTCAAGTTGCCAGGTTTGAAAAACATTTTGTCAATCAATGGTGCCAAAAAAACCCTAAGCCATTTGATTCCAAAGCGGGTGCTTTAATGAGAAGCTGCAACTGCATCAGCTCCCTTCATGGATGCATGGGGAGGCTAAGCTGATTGGGGGGGGGGGGTTGTTAATTTGGGATGGAGGAAAGGGAGGGGGAAACAGGTTGGCTGGGCACCTGCAGATGCCAGGTGAGCTGGCTCATGAAAGCAGCTGCCTTGTAATAAAAATTGCTTGAATTCTTTCCTAGACACCTCCTGACATTTACAGCAGCCACTGTGTCCCCTTTCTCTTGCCAGGGATTTTGAGACTGGAGAAACACAGCAAGGAGCATCCCTTATTCCTCTGTGGAGACCCCAAGTCACCCCCAAACTGCAGCCAGCTGGAAAAAGGCTTTTTCCAGGGGTGAAAAACGCTGACCTTTCGAAAATTTATCATTTTCCTGTAGCAAAATTTTCTCCAGCGCAGTCAGTTTCGACGTGGTGTTTTGCCCTAAAGAGGACAAAAACGAAGGCCCCGTGAGAGCGGGGCCAATTCCCACTGGCCCCAAAGAGTCCTTGATTCGAGGACAGTGGGAAGAGGCGGACCCCTTCCTTGGCAGGAATCGCACCAGCAGCCTTCCCGCCCTCTTCCTATGACAAATGTTGCTCCCCATTCTCCAATAAGATAGGCACCCCAGCGGATGCCTATCACACCTGGGAAAGTGTAGCCCAAGGGATGGGGCTGGCTCGGGGAAGAGGGGGTGGGGGGCTTGCACGCTGCTTCCCGCCCCCTCTGGCTCCTTACTTTTGCCCTTGAGCGTGGTGACCCCCTGCTGGATCATCTGGCTAATATTTTGCACGCCCTTCTGGGTCTCTTGGAGCGTTTTGGTGAACCAAAGGCCTGGAACAGAGAGAGAGGGAGGGAGGGAGGAGAGCCGAGGGAGGGGGCAACCCATAACCTTATCCCCAGGCTGTAGAAGCTGACCCTCTCCTCCTTTGGCACAGGGTGGGCTCTTTTCCACACATGCAAAAGCTCCGTTATTCTCTTATTCTCTCTAGTTTTGTCCCATTCCTACAACGCTCAAAACCCAGGTTAAAAACAAAGGAAAAAAACCCAAACCCACAGCAGTTGTCTGGATTGATTGCCATCATATGGGAGGTCTCAGCAAGTTTGGGCTTCGCACATGGACCCACCCAGCTTTCTCTTCTTCCTTCACTTCCCATTTCCAGTTACGACTGAAATTGTGGGCTCGATTAGGGCTGTAAATCAGGGACTAGCTGTAGCTGAGGTTGGACTAGATGGTGTGCAACAGCCCTCTAGCTTTAGCCAGTTCCTACGACACCCGAAACCCAGGTTTAAAAAACAAAGAAACACAGTGTCTTCCTGCATTTCCATCACTTAGATCACATGTCAAGGATGACACTTTGGCAGCTACGTGCCTCTCCATGAGAGTCTGAAACCTTTTCAAGGACACAAGAACAGGTGTGGATTTGAAGCAGACGGTTCCCATAACAAAGTGAACTTGTTGATGTGGACGAAGTAAGACGTCGGGGGGGGGGGGGCGTGGAGTTGGCTGGGAAAATTATTGTTGAAGTCTATGAACTGGTGTGGGAACCTCAGTTTTGCTTCGACATACTCATGCAGTGTATTCAATAAACAGTAAGATTTTCGGAGACGGAATAAATCCGGAGTTGGATTCTGGAGCTGGATGTTGACACCACAGTGGCTTTGGTTTTCTCATGGACCAATCCACGTTTCTCTTCTTCTTTCACTTCCCATCTTGTACGCTTGTTCTCCAACTCCAGGTCTGCCCCCACGCTTCCTCCTCCCTGTGGGCTTGCACCCCACGTCTCCGCTCGCCTGTGTGACACACTCACCTTGAACGCCCAGGATACTGACTGAGAGGATCAGAACAGCACAGAACACCATCAACACCAGAAGGAGACGGTTGGTGGGACAGACACGCCGGGAAATAGAGTTCGACAACGGGAAGTCTGTGCAAAGAGAAGGATGTCCTGAAGACCCCCACCCACCCTTCAAGGATCAGAAGGGTAGGGGGCTTTCCTCTGGAGAAACAAGTGCAAGAAGCTCTGAGACACCCACCAGAGGTGGCACTTTCTGGACTTGCAGCCCTTACTTGACCTCAGGACCGTGACATGGCTCCCCCAAGGGAGGAGACTGAATTAGAATTATTAGCATTAAAATTAAAATTATTAGAATTAGAATTAGAATTATTAGCATTAAAATCAGAATTAGAATTATTAGAATTTTAGAATTTTAGAATTTTAGAATTTTAGAATTTTAGAATTTTGGAATTTTGGAATTTTGGAATTTTAGAATTTTAGAATTTTAGAATTTTAGAATTTTAGAATTTTAGAATTTTAGAATTTTAGAATTTTAGAATTTTAGAATTTTAGAATTTTAGAATTTTAGAATTTTAGAATTTTAGAATTTTAGAATTTTAGAATTTTAGAATTTTAGAATTTTAGAATTTTAGAATTTTAGAATTTTAGAATTTTAGAATTTTAGAATTTTAGAATTTTAGAATTAGAACTAAGCTGGAAGGGACCTGCTCAAGATTTCCAGGTTTCCACCCTACCTGCCCACGTTCCCCCCCCCCACATACACACACTCAGGGCCCGTGCACGATTCGAATCTGCTTCCAGATACCTTTTTCAAAGTGTTTTTTGTATTTCTCCTCCCCTTTTGCAGACTGGAATTCCTCGTATGTCTCGGGCGTAGTGGGGGGCTCCGGAGCCTCCATGCTGGGGAAAAAAAGGGGCAGAGGTGGGTGGGTGGGAGATACTGGAGGGGAGGGGGAGGCAATGGGGAAGGGGCTATCACAGGGCACATGGGGGATCTCGGAGATAGGGACCAAGAGGCAAGCCTCTGCAGACCAGGATCCTCAACCTTGGCCACTTTAAGACGGGTGAACTTCAGCTCCCAGAATTCCACAGCCAGCCATGCCTGTTTTTTTTCACCTATCCCTTAAAGCGGAGAGATTGGAGAGGAAGGGATTATAAGAGTGTAAGCAGGGCCACAATGAGTATGCTGGCTGGAGAATTCTGGGAGTTGAAGTCCACCCGTCTTAAGGTTGCCAAGGTTGAGGATGTTGGTATGTAGAGACAGCTTCACCTCTCAAAAGAAGCAACCCGACTTCACACACACACACACACACACACACACAATGTCTCTTCTTTAGCTGTAAATTGCCAGGGGTCATTTTACTAGAAGGATAGTCCTTACTTTACAACTGTTCATTTAGTGACCGCTCGTAGTTACAACCTCACTGGAAAAAGGGACTCGTGGCTGTTTTACACACAACCATTGCAGCGCCCCCCTCCCCCGTGGCCACCTCATCAAAATTCGGCAACTGACTCCTGTTTGTGACGGTGTCCCGGTGTGTGTGTGCGTGTGTCCCGTGATCTCCTCTTTTGCGACCGTCCGACCAGCCGAGTCAGTGGGGAAGCCAGACTCGCTTAAGGACTGTGTGACTTAATGACGGCGGGTGTTTCATTTCAAAACCACGGCAAGACAGATCGTCCGACGGGGCAGAACTCATTTAACAACCCATCTCGCTCGGGTGCAATCATAAGTCGAGGACTGCCTGTAGAACGGTACGGAAGTACTGTCAATCAAGAAACTAAATAAAAGGGGTTTTTTTCCTCTTTCTCCAACATCGCAATTCAGGATACTAATTTAAGAGGGAGGTGGGGTGTGGACCCCCGCCCCAGCTGGTGTCAATTGGGGTCTGTAAGGAGAGCTTTGGTGAGTTCAGCTCGGCCTTCCCCACCCTGGTGCCTACCCCTCCCCTATCCCTCCCCTGTGCAGATAATATATACTGTAATATATATTATATATATTATATCATACAGGTAGTGTTAATACCGCTTTACAAGGCCCTGCAATACGGCATCCAGTTTTGGTCGCCACGACGTAAACGAGGTTGAGAGTTTGGAAAAAGTTCAGAGAAGAGCCACTAAAGAGGATCCAAGCCCTGGGGGCCAAAACATATGAAGAAGGGCTGCAGGAAGGGCCTATGTCCAGTTTAACGAAAAGAAGGATTAAGGGGGACATGAAAGCGATATTCCAATATTTGGGGGAGGGGGTTGTCCCAAAGAAGAGGGGGGGGTGGTCACGTTATTCTCCAAAGCACTGGAGGAGAAGCAACGGATGGAAACTCATCAAGGAGTGAAGCAAACTGGAACCAAGGAGGAATTCCCCGACAGCGGGGACAGTTAACCAGTGGAACCGCTTGCCACTGGACGTTCTGAATGCTCCAACACTGCAGGGTTTTAAGGAAGAGCCGGGGGTTGGACTAGAAGACCTCCGAGGTCCCTTCCACCTCTGTCATTCTGTTATTCACCCCGAGGCAACTCTCTCTCTCTCTCTCTCTCTCTCTCTCTCTCTCTCTGACTCGGTGGAGGAAGCCCCTGACCACGTCCTCGGCTACTCACTTGACCACCGAAGTCGCCATGCTGTCCGGCGGAGCCTTCCACCCCCTTCTCTTCCTTCATGGGACTCTCTGCTCACCCGACCTCGGTTAGGAGGCTGCCCTGGGCAAAGTTTGGCCACAGCGAAAGTCCATCGCCCAATTCCTCCCCCACCCACCCACATTCCTGGCTACCAGGAAAGCAGGGCCGGCCGGAAGAGGCTGGACCAGGCTGTAGGAGCCAGCAGTGGGGCCCTTGCGGTCCTTCACCCCATCCCGGGCAACCTTTGCTCCGTCAATATTGTCTCTCCCCAGAGCAGCTGAGCGCACCGTTTGCTTGATCGACGCTATGCAAGTCGGAAATGGGTCAGCGCTTCTCAAGCTTGAAGGTGGGTGGACTTCACTTCCCAGAATTCCCCAGCCAGGAGAAGAATTATGGGAGCTGAAATCCACCCGTCTTCAAGTTGCCGAGGCTGAGAAACCACTGCAGAAGTGGGCATTAAGGAAGGCGGAATGGAATGGAATGGAATGGAATGGAATGGAATGGAATGGAAGGAAGGAAGGAAGGAAGGAAGGAAGGAAGGAAGGAAGGAAGGAAGGAAGGAAGGAAGGAAGGAAGGAAGGTGGGTGTTGTGTAGTGGGTTCTGGAGAGCAGGAATGACACCAAGACGATGACTACAGCATGGCAGATCTTTATTAGGTGGAAGTGACTGTACTGGGGAATAGGGGTTACCTGCCCTCCTTTTATACCTGGCCAGGTGAGCAGCCGGCCAATCGGTTTGAACCTCTGTTTCCCGCCGAAACTGGGTTCCCGCCAAAACAGTTACAGTTCAACGCCCCCTGGTGGTGACTGCTATGTAAGTGTGTATGAGTTCTCTTCATCTGGATACATAACAGAAGGAAGGAAGGAAGGAAGGAAGGAAGGAAGGAAGGAAGGAAGGAAGGAAGGAAGGAAGGAAGGAAGGAAGGAAGGAAGGAAGGAAGGAAGGAAGGAAGGAAGGAAGGAAGGAAGGAAGGAAAGGAAAGGAAGGAAGGAAGGAAGGAAGGAAGGAAGGAAGGAAGGAAGGAAGGAAGGAAGGAGATGGAAATAAGAAAAAGGAGGGAGGGAGGAAACAGGCAGGAGGGAGGAAGGGAGGGAGGAGGAAGGAAGGAGATGGGCATAGGACGGAAGGAAGGAAGGAAGGAAGGAAGGAAGGAAGGAAGGAAGGAAGGAGATGGAAATAGGAAGGAAGGAAGGAAGGAGATGGGAAGAAGGAAGGAAGGAAGGAGATGGGAAGAAGGAAGGAAGGAGATGGGAAGGAAGGAAGGAAGGAAGGAAGGAAGGAAGGAAGGAAGGAAGGAAGGAGAGTGCTTGGTTGAGACCAAGGCCACCCACGTGCCTGGCTGAGGAATGCTGGGAGTTGAAGTCCACAAGTCATCAAAGGGCCAGGTTTGAAGGCACCTGCCTGTGGACTTCAGCTCCCAGAATTCCTCAGCCAGGGACGCTCAGCCAGGGCCACCTTTGAAGACCCCTGGAAGGAAGGAAAAAGACTGCCTGGCTGAGACTGAAACCCACTCTCTACCATGGAACTACTTCCTGCTTCAGTATAATGGGCAAACCAGGGGCGTGAGGTTGGTTCAGCCAACCACGCTTTGGTTAAAGCAGCGTTCCACCCCCAGTGATGAGCGCAGTCTAGCTTGGCCTTTTCTCCCTCTCTTTCCTGATCCTCTGATCCATCCTGTGGCTTGCCCTGTTGATTTCCAGCCTGCCACACCTTCCTGGCTGGGCGGGGCCAGGCTTAATTGCTTGGGCCAGGGAGCCACAGGTGAGCAGCTGGCCCCAAACAGCCTCACCTGCCAACGTTTCCCCGGCTGGGCTGAGTCTTTGGGACCAGCCATGGCTGCCTGGCTCTTTCTCCCCTTGCTGGCTCTCTTCCTGCGGGGGTGCCCGGCCCGGCTGCCCACCTATGCCCACCCCTCGGTCCAGGTGCAATGCGAGCCGCACCGGATGGTGGTGACCGTCCACCGGGACCTCTTTGGGTTGGGGAAGCTGGTGGAGCCCAAGGAGCTGGCTTTGGGGCCTGCCGCCTGCCCTCCTTCCAGTCTGGAGGCTGCGGCAGGAGAGGTGGTCTTCGAGGTGGGACTCCATGAGTGTGGCAGCGTGGTGCAGGTATGCCTGTCGAGGGGAGGGGGGCTCTGGAGGAAGAAAAGGGGGGCTGGGGGGGCTGGAGATCTGCCACCAACTCTGAAGGACCTCCCGACACCAGGCTTTCCCAACCGTGACCACTTGAAGATGCAAAGCTGGCTGGGGAATTCTGGGAGTTGAAGTCCAGGAATCTTCAAGTTGTGAAAGTTGGATTAAAGCAGGGGTCTTCCAACTTGGCCCTTTGATGACTTGTGGACTTCAATTCCCAGGATTCCTCAGCCAGCGTGAGGGAACTATGACACTTTGATGACGTGTGGACTTCAACTCCCAGAATTCCTCAGCCAGGGTGAGGGAACTATGACACTTTGATGACGTGTGGACTTAAGTTCCCAAAATTCCTCAGCCAGCGTGAGGGAACTATGATCTTTTTGTGACTTGTGGACTTTATCTCCCAGAATTCCTCAGCCAGGGTGAGGGAACTATGACCCTTTGATGACGTGTGGACTTAAGCTCCCAGAATTCCTCAGCCAGACACGCTGGCTGAGGAATTCTGGGAGTTGAAGTCCACACGTCATCAAAGGGCCAAGTTTGAAGAGCCCCGGATTAAAGAAAAGAAGCCAGTTTTCTTTCTACCTGGAAACCCCTTCTGGACTTTTCTCGTTGAGGTGGGGGGAAGAAAGTAATGAAACTTTGGTTTGGGGTTTTGCTGATGAGGAAGATCTAGTGTTCTAGACTAGAAATGGCTAGGGCACAGTATGATATTTATATATTTTATATAAATATAAAAGTAAAAAGCTGAGGTTTTATGTCATGACCTCATTCTACTGCCCCAACTGGAGTCAAAGCTTTTCATTTTCTTTTTTCCCCCTTTTAGTCCCTGACTTTCCCCTTACTTTCCTTTTATTATTTTGATAAACTAATAAAATATTCGAAACCGGGAGAAACGCGGTCCTGACCCGACTGTCCGGACAGTTTCCTTGTCGCCCCGTTTTCCCGACACTTGGCACCTGCGCCTTGTGGGTCGGTGGGTGCAGCCTGCGTTTCTCCCCCCCCCCCGCAAAACCGACCTGGCTCCCCTCTTTTCAGATGACCCCTGACTTCCTGGCCTACCGGACGCAGCTGTTCTACAAGCCTTCGCTGGCCAGCCACCCGGTCATTGCCCGAAGCCGCGGGGCCACCATCGGCCTGGAGTGCCGTTATCCCAGGTGAGGGTCAGCTGTGGCTAGGCAAGGCGGGGGGGGGGGGGGAATGGCAGGTGAGGGAGAGGACTCTGCCCACTGGGGCCTTGCTCCTTGCTGCCTTGAGGAAGGCGGTGGCTGCTCTAGAGAGGTTGGCTCAAAGGGATGGTGAAGGGGGGAGGGAGAAGAGGAAAGAAAAAGGGAGGGAGGGAGGGAGGAGATGGGAATGAGAAGAGGGAGGGAGGGAGGAGGAAGGAAGGAAGGAAGGAAGGAAGGAAGGAAGGAAGGAAGGAAGGAAGGAAGGAAGGAGATGGGAAGAAGGAAGGAAGGAAGGAAATGGGAAGAAGGAAAGAGATGGGAAGGAAGGAAGGAGATGGGAAGGAAGGAAGGATGGAAGGAAGGAAGGAAGGAAGGAAGGAGATGGGAAGAAGGAAGGAGATGGGAAGGAAGGAAGGAGATGGGAAGGAAGGAAGGAAGGAAGGAAGGAAGGAAGGAAGGAAGGAAGGAAGGAAGGAAGGAAGGAAGGAGAGTGGCCACCCACGTGCCTGGCTGAGGAATGCTGGGAGTTGAAGTCCACAAGTCATCAAAGGGCCAGGTTTGAAGGCACCTGCCTGTGGACTTCAGCTCCCAGAATTCCTCAGCCAGGAACGCTCAGCCAGGGCCACCTTTGAAGACCCCTGGGTCATATGAAGCACCAGGTTGCCGTGACATGGGAAGCCAGCACGAATCAAGAAAGCTGGGGGGGGGAGGGAGGGAAAGAGAGAAACTGGACCTCCCCCTCCCCCCTTGTTCCTCGTTTCTCTTCCTTCTTGCAGGAAGGACAATGTGACCAGCAAAGGCCTCCAGCCCACCTGGTACCCATTTGAGTCCACGGAGTCGAGGGAAGCAAAGTTGGGGTTCTCCTTGAGGCTGATGAACGGTAAGGCAGCCTGGAGAGGACCAAAGTCTGGAGGGGTTCGGCTGAGGGATTCTGGGAGTTGAAGTCCAGAGCTCTGAAATGTCGCCAAGGTGGAGAAGCTCCGAGGAGAGTTGATCGCCTTGTTTGACGCTTCTGCGTTGGCCAACCGGCCAAGCTGAGGTTGGTTGACCATCTAGGGTGGACCTCTTGTGACATCTCCTGGGGCTGCTCTCCACTGGGGTACACTTTCATGCCAACTGATCCCCATGAGCTGTTGGCATCCTGGTAGCCATCGTAACCGGTGGTGGCCCAATCAACCGTAGCTTGATGTCTTCCTTGGCTCAGATGATTGGACGGCCGAAAGAGCTTCTGACCGCTTCCTGCTAGGAGAGCCCTTGCGCCTCCAGGCCGATGTCCAGGCGGAGGACCACCCGCCCCTGAGGCTCTGGGTGGAGAGCTGCAGAGCCGGCCTGAGCCCTGGGCCCACCTCCGGGCCCCAGTATGACCTCATCGGGGCCAGCGGGTAAGAGCTGCGCCATGGCAATGATGAAGCACGGGAAAGCCACCCCCAGCCCTCCCCCGCAGAGATTGTGGGTGCTCCATCACTGGAGGCTTTTGAGAAGAGACTGGACAGCCATTTGTGGGGGAATAGTATGAGATCTCCTGCCTCGGACAGGGGGTTGGACTAGATGACCTCCAAGGTCCCTTCCAGCCCTAGGCTTCTATGATGTCTCTCTCCCTCCCCCTTTCTCCATCTGTCCATCCATCCATCTCTATTTATCTATTTCTTTCGCCATCCATTCATTCATCTGTATCTATCTGTTATCTATCTATCTATCTCTCTATTTATGTATCGATCTATCCCTTTCTCCATCCATCCATCCATCCATCTGTAACACTCCACTATCTATTCCTTCATGCATCCATATCTATCTATCCTTTTCCATCCATCCATCCATCTATGTCTATCTGTCTATCTATCTCTATTTATCCCTTCATCCATCCATCCATCTATGTCTGTCTATCTATCTATCTATCTATCTATCTATCTATCTATCTATCTATCTATCTATCTATCTATCCCTTTCTCCATCCATCCATCCATCTGTATCTCTCTCCATCTATCCCTTTCTCCATCCCTATCTATCTATCTATCTATCTATCCATCCCTTTCTCCATCCATCTGTCTGTCTGTCTATCTATCTATCTATCTATCTATCTATCTATCTATCTATCTATCTATCTATCTATCTATCTATCTATCCCTTTCTCCATCCATCCATCCATCCATCCATCCATCCATCCATCCATCCGTATCTAACTCTATGTCTGTCTGTCTATCCCTTTCTCCATCCATATCTATCTATCTATCTATCTATCTATCTATCTATCTATCTATCTATCTATCTATCTATCTATCTATCTATCTATCTATCTATCTATCCCTATATCACTCTATCATTTATATGTCTGCATTTCTTTATATCTATGTCCCTATATCTATCTCTCCATCTTCTCAAGAAAAGGTCAGGCAACCCTTTTTCCTGGAGGGCCGAAGGCCTCGGGGCCCTGGAGCTTGGACTAGAAGAGGTTGGCCATCACCTTGCAAGGCTTGAAGCCGCCTGCTCTCCCTCTGGGTTGGGAGGGACCACAATTCCCAGAGTTCCATTCTAGCTGGGAATTATGGGAGTTGCGCCTTAATTCAGAAGAAATGGCGGCTGGCTCATCCTGGCAAGCAGCAAGGGGGAGTCCTGGACTTAGGACCACAAATGAGCCCAAAATTTCTGTCACTAAGCGAGACGGTTGCAAAGTGAGTTAAGTACCCCAATTTACGGCCTTCCCTGCCACTGTTATTAAGCGAATCACTGCGGATGTTAACGTGAAAAACACGGCTGTTAAGCGAGTCTGCAAAAGGGGAATCACGTGACCCCCTCTGGAACGCTGCGACCGTCATAAGTATGAGTCGGTGGCCAAGCAGATGAATTTTAATCGTGGGAGCAGGAGGATGCTGCGACGGTCCCAAGTGTGGAAAACCAGCCCTAAATCCCTTTTTCCAGAGCCGTTGTAACTTTTAGTAATGGTCATTAAATGAACTGCTGTTAAGTCGAGGACCGTCTGTACTCTGGGAGAGCGATGGGTGGGAGGAACTGGGGGGTCTGGCTAGTAGCTGATACCCCCCCTCTCCCGCAGATGCCTGCTTGACGGGCGGGGAGAAGGGGTCTCGTCCGCCTTCCTCACCCCACGGCTGCACCAGGAGACCCTGAGGTTCACGGTGGACGCCTTCCGATTCGCTGGAGAGGCCCAGAAGCTGGTCTGTCCTGCTGTGGAGGATGGGTTGGGGTGTGGCGGGCAAAGGGCTCATGTGCCTGGATGGATTCTGTTCATTCACACGCACGCACACCAGGAATTGCAACACTTGGGGGGTTGGGGGCTCCCCAACAGCTTTTTAAAAAGCTTCAACCCCCCTCCCCTCCATTTCTCTCTTCCCTGATGACCCGAAGCCCACCGTAACAGCTCACTTGGTAGGGCTTATTAAGCCACAATTCACAGGCTAAGCCAGCGTTTCTCAAACTCGGCACCTTTAAGACGAGTGGCCTTCAATTCCCAGGCTTCCCCAGCTAGCAAGGATTTACTTACATTCAGGACAATGAACAAATGTGGCTAGACCAGGGGTAAGCCACCTTGGCTCTTGTATGACTCGTGGACACCATGCTGGCTCAGGAATTCTGGGAGTTGAAGTCCACGAGTCATAAAAGAGCCAAGGTTGCCTACCCCTGTACTAGACTATGCACGTTTGGTTTGGGGTGGGTGGGTTGTAACTTAATAGATGGTGGGAATACAGTAGACATAATATATCTTCTGCAAAGTGGAAAAAAACTAGTTGGCTGGGGAATTCTGGGAGTAAAATTGCCCAGCCTGAGTAATACTATGTGAAGCCAAACCCAGACACACTAAATTATAGTATCGTGTGAAGAGTGAAACCTGAATAAATCTGAACGGCTGCATTCACACACTTTTTCCTCATCCTGGTTCAGCCGTTTCTGGCCCAGTAGCCGAAACGGCAACCCTCCCCCCCCAAAAAAACCCAGTTTCGCACACAGTGTCTTTACAGACCCAGGAATCCAGGATTGGCGTCAGACATATCATGACATCATTGCTGAGCCTGGCACACAAAACCCGTTATAAAATTGAGCCCTTCGGTTTATTCGTCGTTTTGGATTTGGCCCGAACGATGATGCTTAGCTGGCCAGGGAATTCTGGGAGTTGAAGTCCACCCAACTTCAAATGACAAAGGTTTATGGTGAGGGAGGAAAATGTGGATTTAAAAAAAAAAATCCTTTTTTCCCCAGATCTATATCACCTGCCGCCTGAAAGTTACCCCAGCAGAGCACCCTCCGGATGCCTTGAACAAAGCCTGTTCGTTCGATGCCACCAGCCATTCGTGAGTGCACCCCCCCCGGCCCAGCACACACCGTCCTCAACTTATGACCACCTTTCCGTCGCTAAGCGAGACGGCCCTTAAAGTGAATTTCACCCCATTTTACGTGCTTTTTGCCACCGCGGCTAAACGAGTTACTCTAAAGTTGTGAAGTTAGGAACACGGGAGGGTGAAGGGAGCCTGGCTGCCCCACCACTGGTCAGACCGTCGTGTAATCTGAGTCAGTTGCCAAGCTTTGGATGTTGGATCACGCGATCGTGGGGATTGCTGCAGCGGCCGTTAAGGGTGAAAAACGGTCTGAAGGTCCCTTATTTCTATGCCGTTGCCCCTTTGAGCCGTCACTAAGTGGATTCGAGGACTGCCCCTATTAGCCCTGCTCTGTCCTGCAGTTTTGTTAAGTGCAGTGTGGGAGTCGTAGCGCGGCACCCGCAAAGAGCAGTGGGATTGCGGGTGGCTGGGAGACCCCCTAGGAATCTTGGCCACCCGCCCTGTGAGGTCTGCAGCCTTCCCTTCTCCGGGGTCCCCAGCGGTTGAGCCCCCACAAGGGAATAGAGCAGGGGTTCCCAACCCCAGGGGGTGCGAGACGATATTCCAGGGGGTGCAAGAAATTATAGCATGCGTGCATAATTCGTTGCTGTCCTTTTGAACTTTTGTAAGGGGGGACGAGAATGTACCAGAAGGGTCCGAGGGATCCCGGGGGGGTGTAGAAAAGGTTGGGAAGACCTGGAATAGAGGCTGGGTCTCCTTCTACAGCCAGCTGTTTCCCCCTCCTCCCCCCCCGCCCTCACCCTCGGTAGGTGGGTCCCTGTGGAAGGACCGAGCGCCATCTGCGGCTGTTGCGAGGCCCGGCGCTGCAGTGGGGCAGTGGAGGGACTGGACCCCGAAGGCTCTGAGGACGGAGAGATCCCCGGGCAACGGAGCTTGACAGGTAAATACCGAGGGGATCAGCAACAGCAGAGGTGATTTACGGCTTCTGCGTTTGAAGTGAGAACAGGATACAGCTGGAAGGGACCTTGGAGGTCTTCTAGTCCAGCCCGCTATACAGAGGTTGTGTATAGAGCACGCTTACATGCGTGTTATGTATGTGTACACTTGGAGAGCAAGCCGCTAAATTTCAGTTTTAAATGGATGCCGTTGTGCCCACAGTAAAAAATGACAATAAAGGTTATCTATCTGTAACAGGAATCTTCAAACTTGGCCCTCTGATGACTTGTGGACTTCAACTCCCAGAATTCCTCAGCCAGGCAGAGCCTGGCTGAGGAATTCTGGGAGTTGAAGTCCACAAGTCATCAAAGGGCCAAGTTTGAAGACCCCTGTTTTACACAATCTGCTCTGCTGCTGCCCTCTGGTGGCCATGTGTGGTCCTGCAGCCCTTTTCTTAACTGGTAAACAGCCAAAGTTTGCTGGTTTTCCCCCCCATTCCGTTCCCCCCCCCAAAAAAAATAACTCCCCATTGTACAAAACATTCCTTCTCTAAAGAAGCCAGAACGGGCTGGGTTTTCCAGTTTCCAGACTGGAAGATCAAACCCAACCTCAGGATGGTTAAACGAGGAACGCTTGCAGGATTTGGGTACGGCTAGTCTAGAGAAAAGAAGGACTAGGGGTGACATGACAGCAGCATCCCAATTTCTAAGGGGCTGCCCCAAAGAAGCAGAGGGAGGGTCCCCCTATTCCCCAAAGCCCCGGAAGTCAGGACAAGAACCAACGGATGGAAACTCATCAAGGAGGGAAGCAACCTGGAACTAAGGAGAAACTTCCTAACATTAGCCGATGGAACTGCTTGCCACCAGAAGGTGTGGCTGCCCCAGCACTGAAGGGAATAGACAGCCATTTGTCTGAAGTGGTACAGACAAGCAGGGAGAGGGTTGGACTAGAAGACCTCCAGGGCCCCTTCTGATTCTGTTATTCCGCTCTTCTGTTAATTAATCGGTGGAATGGCTTCCCTCCAGAAGTTACGGCTGCTCCATCACTGGAGCTTTTCAAGAAGAGAACAAGCCTTTTGTCCGAAAGGGTATAGGGTCTCCTGCTTGAGCAGGGGGGGGTGTGTTGGACTAGAAGACCTCCGGGGTCCCTCCCAACTGTGTCATTCTGATAAACCACCATCTTCACTTCGTGGTGCTCTCTCCGCAAAGCCTGCTTTAGCTGCCGTTGGGTTCCTTCCAAGCTGGCTAGGTTGACATTCAAATGGGGAAGCTTGGGGGTAGGCGGTGGGGGGGGAATAGCTCTCCCCATTCTTGCCAAAGGGGTCCGAGCTGAGAGTCCCGAAGGAAACCGAGAAGGGCTTAGCTAAGGCTCACCTTCTTATGTCCACAGAGGAGACGGCTGGTCCCGAGGTTGCTCTGGCCCTGGGGCCCCTCTTTGTCTTGGACGCTCAGCGAGGAAACGGCGGTCAGTTTCCTGGAGAACCGGCCGAGGAGGAGATGGCGAGCGAAGGTGAGGGGGTTTCTCTCCTTATGAGCACTCAGGGCTTCAAGGAGGGTCCCGTGAGGCGAAAGGCGTTTCCCGACCTGCGGTTGGGGAAGAGAATTTTCTGGAGTTTCACTTCTCCTTTGATTCCTGGAGATCCGCGTCAATCACTTTCTCTGCAACTCTATTTCTGACTCAGCACCGGTTCCTACGAAGCCACGTTCCCCTTATTAAATTATTAATTAATTTAATAATAATAATCGGGGCACTGGGAACGATGTCCAAAACCTTTGCAAAATGCATCAAGAAACTGCAGCTTCCTGCCATAACTCCAGCAAAGCTACAAAAAACTGGGCTACTCGGAAGATCTTACATTTTAAGGAGGTACCTGGTTGGTACCTAGGATGCTGGCAGCGACCCGTGTCAACCATTAGTGCCAGCCAGTTTGAGTGTTCAGTTGACTGAGTTTCATGTTTTATGAATAAAAGTTTTATATAATAATAATAATAATAATAATAATGCTACTTGGAATGTCTTAGATACCTGGTTGATACCTAGGATGCTGGCAGCAACCCATGTCAACCGTTAGTGCCAGTCAATTTGAGTGTTCAGTTGACTGAGGTTCATGTTTTATGAATAAAAGTTTTATAATAAGAAGGAGGAGGAGGAGAAGTAGTAGTAGTAGTAGTAGTAGTAGTAGTAGTTGGAAGGGAACTTGGAGGTCATCTAGTCTAACACCCTGCCCAGGCAGGAAACCTCCGCCTGAAGTGAACCGTTCAAAGTCGCAAAAAGAGGCCGAAATGGAGGCCAACGTTTTTGTTGCTGCGTGAGAAATGCGTTGGGTTTTGCTCTGTTTTACAGCTTTCCTTGCCGCCCTGGTTAAGCGGGTCCCTGCAAGATGTTCAGTTAGTAACGCAGGTTGTTAAGTAAATCAGACTTTGCCTGTCAGGAGGTGGCAAAAGGGGCAGATCGGGTGTGTCCTCTCTGGGACGCTGCGAGCGTCGTAAATACGAGTCGGTTGCCAAGCGTCTGAATTCACCACGCTGCAACGGTCGTTAAGTGTGAAAAACGGTTGTCGTTGGCTTGTTTTCAGCGCCATTGTATCTTCAGTCACTAAATGAAGTGTTGTAAATCGGGAGTTAGCTGTAGGTACTTACGACCTGGATTTAAAGTTCCAATGGCTGGCTTCCTCTCCTCCCCCCCCCCGCACCCCTTAATTTGTTTAATTGTATTTTGGGCACTTGGTAACCAGCTTGTAGTCATTTGCAGCACACCCACACCCCAGTCATGTGAGATTTACGATTTTACACCAGGGGTCTTCGAACTTAGCAACTTTAAAACCCCTGTTTTACACCAACAGGCAAGCCCATAATAACTCATTCACTAATTGTAGTATCACCACACATTCTCCTGACTGCTTTTGTAGCATCGAGGTGTAGTTTCCTAAAGTTGGTGCTTTTAAAAAAACAAAAAAAAAATGAACTTTAATCTTGATGAAACCTTGCAGATTTCAATAATAAATGCATTGGGTGTTTCCCCCCCCCCAGAAATCAATAGCTTTAGTTTTGACTCGGAATTTGCCAGGTATCAGATTTCATTTTCCTTGTTCTGAAGACCAGAATCCTTCCCATCTTCCAGTAGTTTAGCACTTTTACTTATTCCCCAGAGTTTTTCAGTGCGTAGAGATAAATCTTGATCTCTCTTTAGCAAAGGGTTGGAAGTGATTACCACTTTATTACCAATTCATTATGCCTGGGTAAGGCGTCCAGTTTGGGTCACCACGATGTAAAAAAGATGTCGAGACTCTAGAAAGAGTGCAGAGAAGAGCAACAAAGAGGATCAGGGGACCGGAGGCTAAAACATATAAGGTTGCTGGAATTGGGTATGGCTACTTTAATGAAGAGAAGGACGAGGGGGGACAGTCTTCCAATATTTTTGAGGGCTGCCCCAAAGATGAGGGGGTCAAGCTATTCTCCAAAGCGCCTGCGGACAGGACAAGAAGCAACGGATGGAAACTAATCAAGGAGAGAAGCAACCTGGAAGTTAGGAATTTCCTGACAGTTACAACAATTTAATTAGTGGAACGGCTTGCCTCCAGAAACAGTGGATGCTCCATCACTGGAGATTTTCAATAAGAGACTGGACAAGCATTTGTCTGAAATGGTGTAGGATTTCCTGCCTAAGCAGGGGGTCGGACTCGATGACCCCCCAGGTCCCTTCCGGCTCTTTTATTCTATTATCTTCATAAAGGGCTACGATATCCTCTGGATTGTAAATAGCTCTGCAAGTAATTTAGCATTCCCCTCTCCATCAGCCCCAATCCAATTCCCCCTTTTCCCTCCTCTGCCCAATGGAACAAGAGCACTTTGATTAGATTAGAGATCAAAGTGGATTTGAATCAATCTGCCTTTTCTTTGCCACCTCAAAGTATTTTGCTGCTTTCACGGAGCAGCTGTTTGATTCCTCCCCTTTTTATTTTCAACACGTAGAAAAAGACTTTTTATGTTTTTGTTAGTTAGCATCCTTTGCCAAATTCAGCTCAAGCCTTTCCATACAGTTCTGGGCAATTTGAGCCGTCCTTCGTCCATCATCATCTCCTCCTTCTTCACTCACTCGAGTTGAATCCTGCAAAAAATCTTTAAAGTCAGCTTTGACAGCTGGGGAGGAACTCTGCCAGGGCGAAGGAAGCATATACTAAATAATGCCAAGGCAGCATTTTAACTCTCGGGGTGGCTGAGTGCATAGGGACGTTTGTGGATGTGGGGAAAATGTCACACGGCCTCAGTTGACTGCGGCCAAAGGTTTTCGTTCCGATTCACGAAAAGCTGGAACAAAACAAGTTACAAAGGCGCTGAAAAACAGGGACAGTTTTCCACCCTTAACGACGGCTGTAGCATCCCCAATGGTCGCCTGAATTAAAATTCAGACACTTGGCGACTGGCTCACATTTATGACGGTTGCAGTGTCCTGGGGGGAAACCCCGTGACCCCCTTTTGCCACCTTCTGACAAGCATAGTCAATTTTGGGCTCAGCTTGGGCCATAAGCTAAGGAGTTTATGGATATCGGTGCATGGACTTGGGGTATGGGGGAAGGAGATGTTAACCAAGAAGTCTGAAAAGGTCAAAAAGGGGGGAGGGGAACCTTGGCTCTTTTATGACTCATGGACTTCAATTCCCAGAATTGCTGAGCCAGCATGGGGGAACTATGCCCCCCCCTTAGGACTCGTGGACTTCAACTCCCAGAATTCCTGAGCCAGCATGGGGGAACTATGGCCTCCTTGATGACTTGTGGACTTCAACTCCCAGAATTCCTCAGCCAGCATGGGGGAACTATGCCCCCCCCCTTTAGGACTCGTGGACTTCAACTCCCAGAATTCCTGAGCCAGAATGGGGGAACTATGGCCCCCTTTAGGACTCGGACTTCAACTCCCAGAATTCTGGGAGTTGAAGTCCACAAGTCATAAAAGAGCCAAGGTTCCCCACCCCTGGTCTAGGTTCTCCTGCATTTCGCTTACGGCCATCGCAGCATTCCCCCGCGGTCACGTGATCAAAACTCACGATGCTTGACCACCACTGACTCATATTTATGACAGTTGCAGCCTCCCAGGATCAGGCGATCCCCTTTTGCGACCTTCTGACAAGCTGGATTCACTTAACGACCGTATTAGTCCCTTAACAGCTGCAGTGATTAATTTAATAACGGTGGCAAGAAAGCTTGCAAACGGGGGCAAAACCCGTTTAACTTGCTTAGCGATGGTAACTTGGAGCCAAGGACTACCTGCGTTCACAGTGTCTGAATTTTGATCACGTGACCACAGGGGTTCTCCAACGGTCAGCCATCACTCACTTTTTTTTCAGTGCCGTTATAACACCAAGCGTTGTAAGCTGAGGACTGACTTGTACTGTAAACTGATTTGTGTACATCTAACGGGGGCTCTTTCTACTCCTGACAGAATTGATCCCAGCTGTGTCAAAGATGACCCAACCCCACTTCAGAGAGCAGCAGGGGTCTTCCAACGTCCCAGGGGATCGGAAAGATCACTTGGGGCTGTCCTTGGAAGGTAAGTGGCTGATAAGCCCCGGGGGGGGGGTCTCCCACCTTGGCCCACTTTACAGCTTGTCAACTCCCAGAATTCCCCAGCCATCATACTCTCTGTGGCCCTGCTTACTCTCCTATACTCCCTTCCTCTCCAATCTCTCCGCTTTAAGGGATAGGTGAAAAAAAACCAGACACGGCTGGCTGGGGAATTCTGGGAGTTGAAGTCCACCAGTCTTGAAGTCCACCAGTGGCCAGGTTTGAGGACTCCTGCTTTATAATAATAACGGAAGGGACCTTGGAGGTCTTCTAGTCCAACTCCCTGCTCTGCAAGGAAACCCTATACCCTATTCCAGGGGTCTTCAAACTTGGCCATTTTAAGACTTCAACTCCCAGAATTCCTCAGCCAGCTGGCTGAGGAGTTGAAGTCCACAAGTCTTAAAGTGGCCAAGTTTGAAGACCCCTGCCCTGTACCATTTCATTGCCGAAGTCAAGATATATTACCTCTTACTGCATTCCCACCGTCTACTAAGAACGTTAACCAATCAAAAAAAAGTGATATTTGTTCTTATGCTGTCCATGCTGAATTCTGATAAACCCTTGCTGGCTGGGAATTCTGGGAGTTGGAATTCCACAAGTCTTAAAGTGGCCAAGGAGGCAGACCCCCGGGATAAGGAATCCTAGCTATACTGGCCCTCTGTTTTGTTCCAATGGGCAGCTTCCAGTTGTTGGATCACAAAGCCGATAATTCCCCGGGGGGGAGGGGGTTGATACAGCGCCCTCTTTTGACTTCTGGAAGGGCCTCCGAAATGGCATCAGTGTAAAGCATCAGCCTCAAGGCCTCTGCCTTGGTTTCCTCATCCATGCCTGGGTTGAGCTCACGGATAGGCGAGCAAGCAAGCAGAAGAGAGAACAGAACAAGCAGAGAGCAGCCCCTTGAGCAGAGGTATTTATGGGGGGGTCTCAGCCCCTCCCTTACCATAAAACTCTCTGGGGCTGCAGGGACCGGGAACCCCTGACCCACCAGTGGGAGCAAAGAAGCCTCTTTGCTCCCATCTGATGACCTTTTTGGGGAACTGCCATGGCTGGCACAAAGCATCTAACATGGCCAAATCCAACTCCCACGGCCGTTCTTCATATGTTTTGGTCTCCAGGCCTTTGATCATCTTAGTTGCTCTTCTCTGAACTTTTTCCAAGGTCTCGACATCTTTTTTGTGATATGGTGACCAAAACTGGCTGCAATATTCCAGATATGGCCTCACTAGGGTTTTACAAAGCGGTGCTAATAATAATAATAATAATAATAATAATAATAATAATAATAATAATAATAATAATAATAATAATAATAATAATAATATAATTTTATTTGTATACCGCCTTTCTCCTGAAGGACTCAGGACGGTGTGATCTTGAGTCTAATACTTCGTGTGATCTTGAGTCTATGCCTCTGTTTATGCAACCCAGGATTGTGTTGGCTTTTTTGGCTGCTGCCGCACACGGCTGGCTCCTGGTCAAGCGATCGTCCACTCGGATTCCGAGGTCCCTCTCACCGTTGCTGGTTTTGACCCAGGTCAGCTGACGGGACCACCACCTCGGGTTGGACTAATGCTTCTTCCCTCTTCGCAGCTTTTGTCCAGCAAGGCCCCATCTTCTTCACTGGGGCAGAAGAAGGATCGGGGTTCGGAGACCCAACAGAAGCAGTCACAGGCAGCATGCATCGTAAGCAGCCGATGGCCTCCTTGCCCCAGCCAGCGATTGCTCCGGCATCGGCGTTGACACCGGTTCGCCAAGCAAAGGCCCGCTTTTCTGCCACAGAGAGATCAGCACTGTCAATCGAGGCAGAGGGTCCGCCCAGCCCCCTGGGGGACATGGTTGCCCCCACGACTGCGAAGGTCCCCAAGGAAGCGCTAAACATGGCAGCAAAAGGTCAGATGGTCACAGTCAAAGAAGAGTGGCGGAAGGATTTGGCCTGCTGTGGGGGGGGGAGTTTTTAACAGAATGACAGAACCGAAAGGGACCTTGGAGGTCTTTAGTCCAACCCCGTGCTCAGGCAGGAGACCCTATACCAGGGGGTCTTCAAACTCGGCTCTTTTATGACTCGTGGACTTCAACTCCCAGAATTCCTCAGCCAGGCACGCTGGCTGAGGAATTCTGGGAGTTGAAGTCCACGAGTCATAAAAGGGCCGAGTTTGAAGACCCCCTGCTGGCTGAGGAATTCTGGGAGTTGAAGTCCATGAGTCATAAAAGAGCCGAGTTTGAAGACCCCCTGCTCCAGGCATGTCAAACTTGCAACGTCACATGACGTCACGCGACGTATCGGAGCTTTTTCCCCATTGCTGGCAATGGGGTGGGCGCGCTTTTGTTGCAATGCGTCCAGCCCACAGGCCGGCAGTTTGACACCCCTGCCCTGCTCTATACCATTTTAGACAAATGACTTGTCTCTTTTTAAAAGCCTGCAGGGATGGAGCACCCACAACTTCTGGGGAGAAGTTCTTCCACTAATTGTCCTCTCTGTCAGGAAGTTTCTCCTTAGTTCCAGGTTGCTCCTCTGCTTGACTGGCTTCCATCCGTTGCTTCTTGTCCTGCCCTTCTAGGGCATTGGAGAATAGGGTGACTCCCTCTTTGTGGCAACCCACAGCTTACGCTAGGGGCAAACTTACACCCCATGCTTTGGAAGTCATGCAAGTCCAGTTGTCTTGGTCAGGTCAACAGACTGTGTAACGTGAGTAGCCTGTCACTAGTCTAGGGAAAGTCCTTGTGCTAAATTTGCAGTGTTTCTCAAACTTGACAACCTTAAGACCAGTGGACTGCAACTCCGAAAACTGCAATTGCAATCCACAGGTCTTAAAGTTGCTGGCTCGGGCATTCTGGGAGTTGAGGTACACATCTTAAAGTTTAGATGTGTAAAGCTGGAAGGGACCTTGGAGGTCTTCTAGTCCAGCCCCCTGCTTAAGCAGGAGAACCTATAGTACCATCTCAGACAGGTGACTGTCCAGTCTGTTCTTGAAAATCTCCAGTGATGGAGCGCCTATGATTTCTCGTGGCAAGCTGTTCCACTGGTTGATTGTCCTCACTGTCAGGAAGTTTCTCTTTAATCCCAGGTTGCTTCTCTCAGTTTCCAACCATTGTTTCTCATCCTTCCCTCTGATGCTCTGGAGAATAATTTTACCCCCTCCTCTTTGTGGCAGCCCCTCAAATACTGGAATGTTGCTATCCTGTCTCCCCTATTTCTTCTTTTCTTTAGACTAGCCAGACCGAAGTCCATCAGCCGTTCTTCGTTTGTTTTAGCCTCCAGGCCTTGGATGTCTTAGTTGCTCTTCTCTGAATTTTTTCCAAACTCTCAACCTCTTTTTTCGTGATGTGATGACCAAACTTGGCTGCAGTATCCCAGGTGTGGCCTTACTAGGGCTTTACAAAGCGGTGCTAATATTTTGCGTCATCTTGATTCTCTGCCTCTGTTTATGCAACTGGGATTGTGTCGGCTTTTTTGGCTGCTTGGTGAAGCATTCTTGGGGTTCGGACACCCCACAAGCTGCCTCTCTCTCTGCTTCTCCTTCAGATGGGAAGCAAGTGCCGAGCTGGCTGCTGCCGCTGTTGCCGACGGGCGCTGCGGTGGTGGCCCTGCTGTCCCTCATGGTCTGGCTCCTGGTCCGAAGACGCCACCGACGACGCCTTGCCCAGGCATCGCCCGTCAGCCTGGAACTGCAATGCAAATAAAATTGTGATTGCCTCGCATGCCTGGGCTTGTGTCTCTTGGGGGGGGGCTGCCCAGGGACTGAGGGGCCACCCCGCATGAGGCCCTGTGCCAGGCCTCGACCAGGCCTGGCCTGGCCATTGGGGCTTCTTGGCAGGCGGAGGGGGGGCAATGCCCATGCCAAACAGGGTGCCAGCTGGTCAGGGCACCGAGGCGGGGCGCCCCTGTGGGAAACAGGGCTGCTGGACAGCCAAGGCCCAGCGAACAACCCCCCCCCATATTCCCGCTCGGGACTACAACTCCCGGCATTCCTTTCCCCCCAGCCCAATCCCGTCGTTCCCCGCGCGAGGTGGGACGAGGATGACGCGCCCGCGCGGCGGCGGGAAAGGCGGCCGCCGCGTGACGTCACGCGCCCGAGCGGCCGCTCCCTCTCCCTTACGTCGAGCGCGGCCCCGCCCTCTCCTCAACGACGCCGCTTGATGACGCCATTGGGCGGCGCCGGCAGCCGCGGCAGTTTGTGAGGAAAGGAAAGGAGGAGGCGGCGGCGGCCGGGAGGGGAGAGCGAGCGCGGGGCCTCCCTGGCTGCCCGGCCTCTTTCCGCGGGGGCCGCGCCCGGGCTCGCTGCGCAGACGGTGAGGCGCGCCCGCGAGGGTCCGGACCCCTCCCCTCTTCTTCCCCCCTCCCCGGCCTCTCGCCCCCCCCCCGCCCCGGGCGCCCCTCCCGTCGTGCCCCGCGCGCCATGCGGCCCCCTCAGGCGGCCCCCGGCCCTCCCGGCCACGCCCCTTCGCGCGCGCGGCCCCGCCCCTCCCGCCTCGCGGGGGTCTCCTGGGCCGCCCCTCAGGCCGCGGGGAGGGGGAGCCCCCCCGGGACCCTGCGCTGCCCCTGGGGGGGAAATTGGGGGAGGGAGGAGGTCCAGTCTTGGCCACTGTAGGACTTGTGGACTACAACTCCCAGCATTCCCCGCCCTGCTTTAAGGTATCTGGACTGCAAGTTCCAGCATTCCCCGCCCAGCCCTGCTTTAAGGTATCTGGACTGCAAGTCCCAGCATTCCCCGCCCAGCCCTGCTTTAAGGTATCTGGACTACAACTCCCAGCATTCCCTGCCCAGCCCTGCTTTAAGGTATCTGGACTGCAAGTCCCAGCATTCCCCACCCAGCCCTGCTTTAAGAGGGGTGAACTACAAGTCCCAGGATTCCTCAGCCAGCCGGCCCTGCTTTAGGGTATCTGGACTGCAAGTCCCAGCATTCCCTGCCCAGCCCTGCTTTATCTGGACTGCAAGTCCCAGCATTCCCCGCCCAGCCCTGCTTTAAGAGGGGTGAACTACAAGTCCCAGGATTCCTCAGCCAGCCAGCCCTGCTTTAGGGTATCTGGACTGCAAGTCCCAGCATTCCCTGCCCAGCCCTGCTTTAAGGTATCTGGACTGCAAGTCCTAGCATTCCCCGCCCAGCCCTGCTTTAAGAGGGGTGAACTACAAGTCCCAGAATTCCCAGCCAGCATGTTGAAGTCCAATCACACTTAACTTTTTTTTTTTATTTGCCAAAGTCAGGCTGGCCTGACTGTTCCTGACGCTTGGCCTAACTTCCCAGATGCCTCAGCTGACCCACTGGAATCCTGGGAGTTCCCACCCTCAGCCTGACCGTTTGGGAAGGGTTGACGGTTTCCTGGGCATGTGCCGAGTGTCTAAGCCTAGGACGAGGCTTTAAGCAGGGTCAAGGCTCTCTCTTGTTAAGGAGGTGGAGAAAGGCTGGGGAATTCTGGGAGCTGAAGTCTGCCGGTCCTAAAAGCGGCCAGGGTTGGGCACTCCTGCTGGTCCTTCTCCGGAGAGGCTGTTCAAGGCAGTTCTGGTGCACTTATACAGGGAGTCCTCCACTTACGATCGCAATTGAGCCCAACTTTCCTGTTGCTAAGGGAGACGGTTGCTAAGTGGGTTTTTCTTCATTTTACTTGCCGAGGTTGTTAATCACTGCACTTAAGTTAGTAATGTGGTCCTTAAGTGGATCTGGCCTCCCCGTTGACTTGGCTTGTCAGAAGGTCACAGAAGGGGATCGTGTGACCCCTCCCCCCCAGGACGCTACAGCCGTCATAAATACGAGTCAGTTGCCAAGCGTCTGAATTTTGATCACATGAGCCTGGGGACGCTGCAAAGTTCGTAAGTTTGAAAAACACATCTTTCAGTGCCGGTGTTAACTTCGGTCACTGAACGAACTGTTGTAAGTTGAGGACTCTGCACGGGCAGCTCAGGGCAGCGGGCAGGCAAATGTCATAGCCCCCCCCCCAAGTGAAGCATCTTCTCTGGATGACTGTGTGCAGTTTAAAAACAAAGCAACAACAGCGCGAGGCGTCCCGACAGTCTTTGAACAGCCAAGAGGAGAAATGCAGAAGTGGGTTCCTCTGCTTCTGTCCGGAAAGTTCTCACAGGCAGGAGAAGCCTGTTGACTCCTTGGAAGCTGTCGTGAAAGAGGAAGACGGGTCGTTCTCCAAAATGCTTTCGACTCTGCTGAGTTTTGGGGGGGGCTGTTCTGTTTTTAAAGTGGATGCGGCCATCCGCCGGGAGAAAATGTAGAGAAAAGGGCTGAAAATTGGGCGAAAGCCGGGGTTAGGGAGCCAGTTTGGCCTAATGATTAAGGGAGAACCTAGGAGATGGTGAGTTCTAGTTTTGCCCTAGGCACGAAAGCTAGCTGGGTGACTGAGTCAGTCATCAGGAGACTGAGTTCTAGTCCCGGCAATCATCAGGAGTCTGGGAGCTCTAGTCCCGCCTTAGGCATGAAAGCTGACTGGGTGACTTTGGGCCAATCACCGGGAGACGGTGAGTTCTAGTCCCGCCTTAGCCATGCAAGGCAGCTAGGTGACTTTGGGCCAATCATTGGTAGATGGAGAGTTCTAGTCCCGCCTTAGGCATGAAAGCCTGTTGGGGGACTTTGGGCCAGTCCCCCTCTCTCAGCCCCACACACCTCACAGGGCGGGTGGTGTGGGGGAAAAGAAAAGAGGGCAGAGTATTATGCATGTCTGCCACCTCAACTTACTTACAAGAGAATAAAGGTGGGGTGAACACCTGAGGAATAATAAAAGGAGGTTGCACTAAGCAGGGAACGGGCTGAAGTCCCTTAACTGTGGCGTTTGTGGTTCTTTTGTCCTCCGATCTGCACAAAGCACCCTTTGGGGTCACCCGTGAGCCAATGAGCAGCCGGTCAGTTTCCGATCGATCCGCTGAGAAGCGCCCCCTGCCCCTTCCCCCTGATCAGGACTGCGTCTCTCTCTCTCTTCCCCCTCCAGCCCGTCGGAGCGATGAAGGAAAGCCTCCAAGAGAAGAGCTACTGGGGGGCCTCCACCAGCCTCCACGACCCCATGGGACACCCTGACCGGTTTTGCAGGCCTTCCCGGGAGTGGCGCGGCCCGGAGCACCAGCGAGGCGGCTGCTTCGAGGGGAGCCGGCGCCTGGCCTGCACCAAGAAGCCGCTTCCCAGTTTCAACCCTTCCTGCTCCAGCAGCGACGAGGGACGCGAAGGCCAATGGGATCTCTCCTGCGTCCCCAGCTGGGGGGTGGCGGGGGGCCCCTCGGAGCTCTCCCGACAGAAAGCCCCCCGGGGGAAGTTCTCCAGGAGTGGGGGGCACGCCTGGCCCTTCGAGGTGGTGACCGGCACTCAGGCCAGGAGGCCGGGCACCTCCAGACACTGTTTCCGCCGTAAGCGACAGCGGGCTCTGCGCGCCTTCCGGATGCTTCTGTATTCGAAGAGCTCCTCCCTGGCTTTCCACTGGAAGCTGTGGGGCAAGATGGCGGCCAAGGGGCGCCGGCGAGGAGGCGCCAAACGGGCCCAGTCGTCCATGTCCCTCTCGCCCGGCTCCCAGCCAGACGACGACCACCTTCCGGTCGTCTTTAAGAAAAGCTGCCCTTTGGGAGCAGAGACAGAGGACTGCCAGAGCGCGGCCAAGGGCCGTCCCCGCCCGGCTGGCTTCAAGGCTTCTTCGTCTGAGCCCCGCCTGGACTACGAATTGGGGGGAGCCTTACCCCCGTCTCCATCCACGCCTCAGCACTCCCGCCTCAGCTTGCTGGGGGCCCTGATGGAAGAGGCCTCCCCCTTCCCTCACTACATGGAGGTCCAGCGGGCGGGCTTCGAGAAGGACGCTGGCGCGATGGAGCTGGAGGAGGAAGAGCCGGCCCCCCCGCTCAAGTACCCTGCCCGGGGGGCCCAGTTGTCCCCCAGGACTAGGAAGATGGGAGAGCCACAGCATGGTCTGGACGGAGATGGAGGTAAAAGGGAAACGGGGGTCCCGCTCTAGAAGCCTAGATCCAACCTAGAACTAAGGAGAAATTCCCTGACAGGAGAGCAGTTAACCCGTGGAACGCCTTGCCACTGGAACCTGAGGGTGCTCCAGCACTGGAGGTTTTTAAGAAGAGGCTGGGCAGCCATTTGTCCAGAACGGAATAGGGCAGGAGGGTGGACTAGAACAGTGGTCCCCAACCTATGGGACGTGGCCCATACCGGGACGTGGCCGCTTGGCCAACGGGCTGTGTGAGTTGCTGGCCAGCGTATGCGTCCATATGCGAGCACTCACCCCCTTTCCATGCGCTGGTGCTAGCCGAGCCGTGAGTCTCTCACTGGTGCTAGCCAAGCTGCGCTCCGGCGCTAGCACTCCCATTTGCAGAGCGCAGATGCTCACGGCCCCGTTGATGCGCACATGGGCACATGTGTGCATAAAGGTGCCCGTCCCTCCCTCTCCCACCAGGCCGCCAGCCCAGAAAGGTTGGTGACCTCTAAGGTCCCTCCCAAGTCTGTCCTTCAGGAACTTTGCAGTTTCTTCAATGTGCT
This sequence comes from Vipera berus, assembly GCF_964194415.1. Taxonomy (NCBI): domain Eukaryota; kingdom Metazoa; phylum Chordata; class Lepidosauria; order Squamata; family Viperidae; genus Vipera; species Vipera berus. The sequence continues at coordinate 915,651 of NC_138205.1, read as the reverse complement.
AATTTATTTGTGGGGCTTTCCTAGAAGTAACCCATTAAGATGCTGGGCATCCCCCCCAGTCTGTAAACAAGCAGGTTGGGTTGGTATCCTAAGCAGAAAGACCCCTGTTCCACAGTGCTGCCCTTAGGCAAGGTGTCTTTTCAAATTTATTTATTTTTTTATTTGAATTCCATTTATATCCCGCCCTTCTCCGAAGACTCAGGGCGGCTTACAAGCTTAGCAGTAGCCTTCATTCTATGTATATGCCTGCTTATTAGGGCTTTCACACACACACCCCAAGCGGCATTATTACAAAGTCAGCTTAATTGCCCCCAACAATCTGGGTCCTCAGATGGCAACCTTTATTGGTGGTTCTCTGCCTCACGACATTGATTGATTTGGGCAAGATAAGTTAGAAAGTCCATAAAATGCCACCAAAATGTAAAGGGGCGTATCTCAACCCCAGCAACTTTAAGAGGGGTGGACTTCAACACCCCCACACACACACGTCTCCCCAGCCAGCATATCAGTTTCCCTTTTAATTGTCATGCCATGTGCCCATATTTAACCTGTTCGTTAATTTAGCTTGTCGTGGGTTATTTTAGCACTTCGCAGAACTCGAGGTATATTACGTCAACTGCGTTCCCGCCGTCTATTAACAAAGCTACCCATTAAAAAAATGCAGTGAAGCTGCTCCAGCCCCAGGTGTCCTTGTCCCCTTTCCATGCTGAATTCTGGTAAACCCCAGTCTGAATTCCTTCTGGCTGGGGAATTCTGGGAGTTGAAGGTCCACCCCTCTTACCGTAAAATTACTCAGGTTGAGACGCAGGGATACAGAGGGTAACGGGAAAGGTTGAAAAGATAAGGCAGGGCGGTTTGGGTGTATATTCTTTGTGGTGTGATGTCAGAGGCTGTTGGGGCTTGATGTGCAGTGGTTATACGGGCCTCTCGGTGCCTCAATTCATGGTTTAGAAAACGCCAGGCAAAACAGCTGGTGATTGTCTTCGTGGTAGCAGAGGGAAAGTCTCCTATTTTATTTAATTATTAAATTTTCATGAATGAAGGCAAATCTATGTGTCCCCGCATAATGTTGCAGGATCCAATCTGGGTCGGTCCTCGGGACTGAAGCTTTAGTTTTCTAAGCTTTTGAACTCATGCAGAAAACTTCTCTCTAGCAGACTTTGTGCTTTGGGCTTTGCATGGGACATACATTCAATTTTGTAGCTACTAAGATTGAATACTAATATTCAAACACAGCTCAACTATGATTGTCAGACGAGCATGGACAAAAACAGCCAGGGAAGTGACTGAAGCCTGGGAAACGGGGCCCTGGTCGGTCAACTGGAGGGATGATTTACCACCAGCTTATCAAGTACTTAGGAGGAGAGGGCTGGGTAGCACAAGGAAACAGCAGCCAACGACTTAATAGCCAGCCTCAACACCCCAATCAACAACTAAAAAGCCACACACAGAGTAGGCCAAGGCACAGGCTCCGCCGGAGAGAAACTCCCCAAGGACGGGCTCCAGAATGAGTCGGAAAGCTCGGAAGACGAAACCTTTGGTCCCAGTGACTGACCCAGATTGGACCCTAGTATATTTGTGTACTGCCGGACTGCCAGAGACTCCAGACAGTTCACAATTAAAAGCACAATTGTTGTTGTTCGGCTGCTAAGTCATGTCCGACTCTTTGCAACCGCACGAAGCACAGCACACCAGCCCTCCCCCCCACCTCCACTGTCTCTCGGAGTTTGCCCAGATTCACATCCATTGCGTTGATGACGCTATCTAACCATCTCCTCCTCTGCTGCTTCTCCCTTCTCCTCTTGCCTTTAATGGTTTGTTAAAAGCACACAAAACAATAAAATAATATACAGTGATCAGAACAACAAAGAGAAGACGGCACCAGTTGGGCAACCAAAGCAAAGCTACCTTACTCAGAAGGAGGCTTCAGTAACCCTCACCAAAGACCATCCGGAATGACAGAGTTGGAAGGGATCATGGAGGTCTTCTAGTCCAACCCCCTGCTTGAGGAGGAGACCCTAAATGAAGTTCTCCTTCAGATCCGGATCCTTTCCTGGCTCCGTTCAATCCAGGGGTCTTCAAACCTGGCCCTTTTACGACTTGTGACTTCAGCTCCCAGAATTCCTCAGCCAGGCACATGCGTCGAAGTCCACAAGTCGTAAACGGGCCAAATTTGAAGACCCCTGAGCCAAAGCCATGTTTCTCTCAACCTCGGCCACTTGAAGATGGGTGGACTCCTAGAATTCCCCAGCCAGCCTGCCCACCTTTTTTAATCCTTCCCAGCAGGGCGGAGAGATTGCAGAGAAAGAGATTATGAGAGATTAAGAGGGCCACAAGGGATGTAATATCAAAGATCCCAAAGGCCCAGCACAACCTTCCCCCCCCCCAGGGCTAGGAAGTAATGGGAGTTAAAGTCCACCCATCTTAAAAGTGGCCAAGGTTGAGAAACCCAGGTGGACGCAGGAGGAGGATCCAGCCCAGACGTGTCGGATCCAGTACTTGCTCCCAAATCTGGCCAAATTTACAGAACTTTGCAGGGCAGGGATGCGTTTGCCCCTCGGGGCAGTTTCTCCTCGCTTCCTACGACTGCAGCGAGCAGATTGGTTGAAGGCCCCGAAATCTCCTTTCCCTCCCCTGCAGACGCCCTGGATGCCCTTCCCAACGGCTTTGCTTCCCTTCTGCCGGACAGTGACCTCTGCTCCCTGCCCGGCGTGCCGGATGCCACGATCCTCATCAGCAACGTCTGCAGCATCGGAGGCCACGTGGCCGAGGAACTTTTCCAAGGGCCCCGAGACAAGGACCGGCTGCCGGATTCTTTGGCTGTTCAGGGGGAAGCTGGGAGCCAGCCAGCCGAGGCGGTTCCTGAGGAGGCCGAAGAGAGGCTGGACGAGAGCGCGGGTCAGCCCAGCCTGCTGCGGGAAGAACACATCGCCTGCGTGCACAGTAAGAGGGGCGGGTGTGGGTGATGGGTGTGTTTGTGGAGAGCGTTTGCCCGTCAAAGTCGCCGGTTCTCTCCTTAACAGGTAGTCCTCGATTTCACGACCGCACATTTCTGTTGCTAAACGAGGCGTTTGTTAAGCGAAACCAGCTTCCCCCCGTTGACTTTGCTTGTCAGTAGGTCGTAAAAGGGGATCACCTGACACACACACCCCGGGACACTGCGACCGTCATAAATATGGGACCGCTGCCAAGCGGCAGAATTTGGCTCGTGACCGCAGGGATGCTGCAGCGGTTGTAAGTGTGTGAGAAACCGTCGCAAGTCCCTTTTTGGTAACTTGAACAGTCGCTTAACGAACTTGTTTTAAGTCGAGGACTACCTGTTGCAAAATTCACAGTTTACAAAGGCACAGCTGGGTTAAAGATTGGCATTAAACGTTGGTTTAAAAGCCTGTTTTTCTCAGCAGCCTCAGAGGCAGGCCCCCCCCCCACTTTCCTCTCGCCCCTCATTGGAACCCTCCCCCCCCCAAAAAAAAAGGTTGATTGAATTTGGTGGCTTCAGCTTTTCTTCCGTTCTTCCTGCCCAGATATTTTGGACGAGTTCCTGCAGACGTACGGCAGCCTCATCCCCGTCAGTGTGGACGAGGTGGTGGAGAAGCTGGAGGACATCTTTCAGCAGGAATTCTCCACCCTGCAGAGGTACGATTCTCCCCCCTCCCCCCGCTCACCCCTCTCCAGCAGCTGAAAGGTGAATGTCACGGTTCCGACAGATGAAACTCTTCAAAGAACGTCGAGGCGTTGTTTTCCTTAAAGGATCTTTATTCGAGAAGCATAGCATTGGCACTAACACGGTGGAAGCCAAAACCGAGTTCCCCTCTCCTGGGCTCATAATATCAAAGCACAATTCCCTCCCCCAATGAACAGTCCTAAATCACATTCCCCAATTAGTTTGAAATGTAGGCTTTCCCTCCAGCCCGCCAATTCTTTATCATTTCTTATTTCAATAACCTTGGTTCTCACGCTAGGTTCGGTATCATTAGGTCCTCACACGTGGCTCATGGCAAGCTGGCGGCTTCAAGCCCTGCAGGCTGAAGGCTCTGGGAATCACGGTTGAAAAGGAGAGAGAGAGAGATGGATGGATGGATGGCTGAGGAATTCTGGGAGTTGAAGTCCATGAGTCCTAAAGGGGGCCATAGTTCCCCCATGCTGGCTGAGGAATTCTGGGAGTTGGAAGTCCACAAGTCATAATAAGTTGGAAGGCACCTTGGAGGTCATCTAGTCCAACCCCTTGCTCAGGCAGGAAACCCTAGACCATTTCAGACAAATGGCTGTCCAATCTCTTCTTTAAAACTTCCAGTGTTGGAGCATTCACCACTTCTGGAGGCAAGTTATTCCATTGGTTAATTTGTCTCAGGAAGTTTCTCCTTAGTTCTAGGTTGCTTCTCTCCTTGACTAGTTTCCATCCGTTGCTTCTTGTCCTGCCTTCAGGCGCTTTGGAGAAGAGCTTGACTGCTTCTTCTTTGGGGCAGCCCCTGAGACATTGGAACACTGCTATCATGTCACCCCTCACCCTTCTCTTCGTTAAATACACATACCCAATTCCAGCAACCGTTCCTTATATGTTTTAGCCTCCAGTCCCCCAATCATCTTTGTTGCTCTTCTCTGTACTCTTTCTAGAGTCTCAACATCTTTTTTACATTGTGGTGACCAAAACTGGATGCAGTATTCCAAGTGTGGCCTTACCAAGGCCTTGTAAAGTGGTATTAGTACTTCACGTGATCCTGATTCTATCCCTCTGTTAATGCAGCCTAGCACTGTGTTGGCATTTTTGGCAGCTGCAGCACACTGCTGGCTCATATTGAAGTGATTGTCCACTAGGACTCCGAGATCCCTCTCACAGTTGCTACTCTTGAGCAAGATACCCCCTATACTATACCTGTACATTTGGTTTTTCCTGCCTAAATGTAGAACCTTACTTTTTTCACCATTGAATTTCATTTTGTTAGATAGCGCCCAGTGTTCGAGTCTGTCCAGATCCTTCTGTATCTTAAGCCTATCTTCTGGAGTATTGGCTATTCCTGCCAGCTTGGTGTCGTCTGCAAATTTGATGAGTTCCCCATCTATCCCCTCCTCCAAATCGTTGATGAAGATGTTGAAGAGCACTGGGCCCAGAACAGAGCCCTGGGGCACCCCACTACACACTTCCTTCCATGTAGATGCAGTTCCATTGAGGACCACACGCTGAGTACGGCCTGTCAGCCAGCTACGAATCCATCTGGTGTTGATGCTGTCTCACCCACATTTTTCTATCTTATCAAGTAGTAGGTTGTGATCTACTTTATCAAATGCCTTACTGAAATCCAAGTAAATTAAATCTACAGCATTCCTCTGGTCGACTAGTTTTGTCACTTGGTCAAAGAATGCAATAAGGTTTGTCTTGCACGATTTGTTTTTGACAAACCCATGTTGACTTTTAGTGATAACTTTGTTCACATCAAGATGTTCGCTGATTTTTTGTTTGATTATCTTTTCCAGAATCTTCCCAGGTATTGAGGTCAGGCTGATAGGTCTGTAGTTTCCTGGATCTGTTTTTTTCCCTTTTTTGAAGATGGGAACTACATCAGCTCTCTTCCAGTCCTCTGTAGTTCCCCAGTGCTCCAGGATCTTTGAAAAATATAGTTCAGTGGTTCTGAGATCACGTCTGCCAGTTCCTTAAGAACCTTGGGGTGTAATCCATCTGGTCCTGGTGATTTGAACTCATCTAGGCTGGACAGGTGCTCACTTACCATTTTCTTGCCTATCTTAACTTGCGTTTCTATTCTGTTTTTTATGGCACTGGTTTGGGTAGGTTGGACTGTTTTTTCCCTTTGTGTAAAGACAGATGCAAAAAACGAGTTAAATAGTTCTGCTTTCTCCCTGTTGCTTGTCACCTTCTTGCCACTTTCCCCCACTAATGGACCAATCATTTCCTTAACTTTTTTCTTGTTTTTTATATGTTGAAAGAAGCTTTTTTTGTTATTTTTGACTTTGGTCGCAAGCCTTAGTTCATTTTGAGCCTTAGCTTTCCTCACTTCATCTTTGCAGGCACGGGCTATTTGCTGATATTCTGCCTTAGTTATATGCCCCTCTTTCCAATTCTTATACTTGTCCTTTTTATCTTTCAATTTATCAGAGAGTTCTTTATGCAGCCATGCTGGTTTCTTTTGAGAGCTGTTATTTTTCTTCTTTGTTGGTATTGTGCTAGACTGGGCCTTTATTATCTCACTCTTCAAAATTTCCCAAGCTTCTTGAGTTGTTTTCCCCTTTAGGATTCTCATCCATGGAATTCTTCCCATGGTCTCTCTAAGTTTATTGAAATTAGCTCTTTTAAAGTCCAAGACTCTAGTTTGGCTGTGTTCTATTGCTTGTACTTCCAGAATGTTGAACTCCAATATTGCATGATCACTTCCCCCCAAGGTTCCTGTGGCTTCGACACCTTCTATCATTTCATCTCTGTTAGTGAAAATTAAATCCAATATGGCTAATCCCTAGTTCCCTTCTCTACTTTTTGGGAGAGAAAGTTGTCTGCTAGGTTTGTCAGGAATCTGTTAGATCTTCCACTTGGTGCAGAGTTTGTCTCCCAGTTGATATCAGGGTAATTAAAGTCCCCCATTACTATTGTGATGCGCTTCCTACATACCTTAGTTAACTGGCTAGGAAAGAGTTCATTATTTCCTCTGCTTGGTTGGGCGGCCTATAGTACACACCTATGGCAATGGCAATTTTTTCCCCTTTTATATTGACCCAAATGCATTCAGGTTTACAGTTTTCGTCATTGTTGTGCTCTATTTCTGTAGAGATAAAGTTATTTCTTATATAGAGAGCAACTCCACCTCCTCTTTTGTTTAGTCTGTTTCTTTTAAATAATTTAAATCCCTCTAGCTGTGTGTTCCATTTGTGGGTTTCGTCCCACCATGTTTCTGTAATGGCAACAATATCATATTTGCCCTCATTTACCTGAATTTCTAGCTTCATAAAAGAGCCAAGGTTGCCTACCCCTGGAGCTTGGGCAGATCCTCTGGGCTTGGAAGGCCATTTGCCCCTGTGGGTCAACTGGCGGGGGGGGGCTCCAGACCCGCCCCACCTTCCCACATCCCCCTGGGCGTTACTCAAGGCTTGCCCGTCTCTCACCCCCTGCAGGAAGAGCTTGGTCAACCAGTTGATCCAGTCCTACCAGCGCATGCCGGGCAACGCCGTGGTCCGGACCTTCCGGGTCACTTACAAGCGCCATGTGGTCACCATGGACGACCTGCAGACGCTGTTTGGGTCGAACTGGCTCAATGACCAGGTAGGAGGGGGGGGCGGCGAGGAGGACGCCGGAGAAAGTCCCAGGCAGCAGAGCGACGGGAGTGAAGGCCAGTGACCCCACAGGGCCTAACTCGCCAGGGGTCGGCCCCGGGACTGTTCCTGGAGGGGCTCCTGACCTGCCCCCGGGCTGAATTTTAAAAGTTGGCTGAAACAGATGCCTTCCTGGTCTGGAATCACCCCATGTGGCCTGACTGGGAAGGTCTGCAAGAAAGCCTCCGAGCTTAGGGAGCACCCAGGACTCCAGAGTGGTCCTCCTCTTCCTCCTCCTCTTCTCCCACAACCCCCCCCTCCCTTCTAGCCCTGATGATGTTCCCTGGTTGGATCAGGAAATGTCTGGAAGGAAACCACCCAGCTCAGAGACCCCCAGGGACCCCACAGTCACTCCTCCTCCCGACAGCCCCCCTCCCTTCTAGCACTGATGATGTTCCCTGATTGGGTCAGAGAGCTTCAAGGACCCCACAGTCGTCACCCTATTCCTCTTCCACTGACCCTCCCTCCTAGCACTGATGAAGTTACCTAGTTGGGTCAGGAAACCTCTCCAATTAAACCCCAGTTGAACCCAATTAAACCCCACAGTTGTCGTCGTCATCCTCCTCCTCCTCCCTTCTAGCACTGATGATGTTACCTAGTTGGGTCATGAAACATCTGCAAGAAAACCGCCAAGGTCAGAGAGCACCAAGGACCGCACAGTCCTCCTCCTCCTCCTCCTCCTCCTCCTCCTCTTCCCTTCTAGCACTAAGGATGTTCCCCAGATGGGTCACGAAACGTCTGCAAGGAAACCAGCCAGCTCAGAGACCACCAGGGACCCCACAGTTCAGCCCTGAGCTACAGAGACTCTTTCCCGACTCTGTCCTGAGCCCCCACTTCATATTGGGTGGGGGGCGGGGGTTACCAGTCGTTAGGGTCAAAATACAGCCCTGCTGAAATGACTCGATCCCTCGCAAAGGGGCGTACGTTGTGCTCCTGTTTTAACCCTAACCCTTCCTTTCCCCCCTTCGAGCAGGTTATGAACATGTACGGGGACCTTGTGATGGACACGGTGCCGGAAAAGGTGAGCCACATTTTGCACCTTTTACTTGCTTGCGAGTAAATTCGGCATACGGGTGTGCGTAACGGTCGGGATCCGAAAGCATTTCGCCTGCGTAACCCACCCCCACCCCCTCTGCCTGGGACGGGTGCAAACGGGCGACTGTCTCCTGGCTTTTCTGCACCTCCAGCTTTCCCGTTTCTCTCTTCCCTCCCTCAGGTTCACTTTTTCAACAGCTTTTTCTACGATAAGCTACGAACCAAGGGCTACGAGGGCGTGAAGCGCTGGACCAAAAACGTAAGTTTCGGCCAGGGACAGGAAAGAGATCGCGGGCCGTCCTCAACTTACGGCCTTTCCCTTTGCTAAGCCAGACGGTCGTTCGGTGGCTTTGGCCCCGTTTTGGGAGGTTTCTCGCCACGCTTGTTAAGTTGAACCGCCGCCATTGTTAAGTTAGTGACACGGTCGTTAAGCGAATCCGGCTTGCCCGTTGACTCTGCTCGTCACAGGGTCGCGAAGCGTGATCCCAGGACCCCGTCAGAAATACGAGTCCATAGCCAAGCATCTGAATTATCACGTGAATGATCAAGCTTCAACAGTTGTAAGTGTGAAAAATGGTCATAATAATAACAACAACAACAGGGATACCCATTGTCATCGGAGCACTGGGAACGATGTCCAAAAACTTTGCAAAACACATCAAGAAATTGCAGCTTCCTACAATAACTCCAGCAAGGCTACGAAAAACTGCGCTACTCGGAACATCTTACATTTTAAGGAGATACCTGGTTGATCCCTAGGATGCTGGCAGCAACCCGTGTCAACCATCAGCGCCAGTCAGTTTGAGTGTTCAGTTGACTGAGTTTCATGTTTTATGAATAAAAGTTTTATAATAATAATAATAAAGTTGGAAGGGATCTTGGATGTCATCTAGTCCAACCCCCCCCCCCCGCTCAGGCTAGAAACCCTATACTATTTCAGACTAATAATAATAATATAATAATAATAGGAAGGGACCTTGGAGGTCATCTAGTCCAACCCCCTGCTCAAGCAGGAGATGTTATACCATTTCAGAAAAATGACTATCCAGTCTCTTCTTAAAAAACTTCCAGTGTTGGAGCATTCACCACTTCTGGAGTTTCATAATCAGCCTTCTCCCTAAGAGACGGGCTCTGGGTGGTGAATAGCCAGAAGGGCCTCAGAAATTGCCATCCAAATCCTTGGAAATGTACAGTCCCAGGCCAGATTTAAAACAAAAAACAAAAAAACCCCCACACATGTAATATTTAACATTACACGTATTAACTGCAGCGAGAATTGTATTAGCTCAGCATTGAAAAAAATGCAGAAATGCCAACGGAGGAAGAGTTAAATCGAAACCTAGATTGTGTAGAAATGGAGAGGTGGACATTGAAAATGAGAGCCAAAGACGACTCGTTATATTTTAGAACATGGGATATTTTTTATCAATGGCTAGAAAAATGAGGTAGAGAGAAAGGAACTTAATGTGCGTTAGTAAGTTAAATGTTGGAACCCAGACAATACGTTGCTGATAAAATATGAAGGACTTGTGATTAGAAAAAAATTATATATATTATATATATATATATAATTTATATATATAATATTTATAAAATATTTATATTTATATATATATTATATAATACATATATATATAATGTATATATAATTTATATAATATAAATATAAATTATATATAGATATAGATATATAATTTATATTTATATTATATATATAAATACACACACACACACACACATAAATAAAAGGTAAAGGTTCCCCTGCACATGTGTGCTAGTCGTTTCCAACTCTAGGGGCCGGTGCTCATCTCCGTTTCAAAGCCGAAGAGCCGGCGCTTGTCCGAGGACGTCTCCGTGGTCATGTGGCCGGCATGACTAGACGCCAAAGGCGCACGGAACGCTGTGACCTTCCCACCGGAGCGGTCCCTATTTTTCTACTTGCATTTTTTACGTGCTTTCGAACTGCTAGGTTGGCAGAAGCTGGGACGAGTAACAGGTGCTCACTCTGTTACGCGGCACTCGGGATTCGACCCGCCAAACTGCCGACCTTCTGATCGACAAGCTCAGCGTCCTAACCCACTGAGCCACATACACACACACACACACATATAAAAACGCCAGCCCAACGCTCGGGAGCTGCACATTCAGCATCTTAAGCCACTTTTAAACCCCTCTCAAGATGGTTTGTTGGAAGAGGCCATTCTTGAGGAGAGGGGGCTTGTTTAGAGTCAAAGGAGAAAAGAGCAGCGTTAAGAACTGGCCCAATCCCCCCACCCTTGCATTGCACCATTATAGCGTAACCAGGCATACCTCGCGGTTATTACACATACTGTAGTCCCTGACTTACAACAGTTCCTTTAGTGACTGAGAAAAGTGACTGTTTTTCACACTTAACGACCGCTGCAGCATCCCCGTGGTCACGGGGTCAGAAAATTCGGGCGCTTGGCAACTGACTCGTATTTACGACGGTCGCAGCGTGATCCCCTTTTGCGACCTTCTGACAAACAAAGTCCATGGGGAAGCCAGGTTTTACTTAACAACGGTAACAGCTGCAGTGATTCACTTAACAACTGCCTGCAATGGAAAAAAAATTGCTCCATTGTGGCCGAGGACTTCCTCTATTTGTTTAGGATTATTGCCCACCCAATTGCAGTGGACACTTTTTACGTTTCAGTGAAGTTTCAGCTTAAAGTATTTCGTCCTCTAAAGCAAGAAGGGGGGGGGGGGTCCAACCTTGGCAACTTTTAAGACCCGTGAACTTCAACTCCCAGAATTCCCCAGCCAACCGTGGAACTAATTGGGGGGGGGGGAAATCTGTGGGATAAATGCCTTTTCATTCAATTGATGGTTTTTAGACCATTTGCTTTAAATTTATTAGTAACATTTCAGTTAAATAACGTGGGAACGCAATGAAGGATTGCAGCTAATAGAATATTATGGCCCAAAAAGATGATGATGATAATAATGATAATGATGATGATGATGTTGGAAGGGACCTTGGAGGTCATCTAGTCCAACCCCCTGCTCAGGCAGGAAACCCTAACCATTTCAGACAAATAATAAGGACTGTGCAATAAAACGGGAGGAACAACATCCGGGCACAAAATCCGTCAGTCCCCATTTTGCATTTTGAATTCCAATTTAACCCGGTAAGAAATTGCAAAGCCAATATTTCTTTTGCCTAACTGGAGTTGTTTGAATATGTGAATCCTACTCCGGGCCATAAGCTGTGATTTACATTTTGGCAGGAATCCCCAGGTTTGCAATCTGCTTATAGTCAGGCTTATTTTTGTCACAGTTCACCTGGGGTTGACACCTGCTCCTGGTTTGCCTCTGCAAATCGTCGCTTTCTTCAGACGTGCGGGAAAAACACAGAAATAAATGTGTGCATCGTCCATGTCTCGTTGATTGGCGCGACAGGAGGGCTGGATCAAACCGGACTCTGGTCGTGTGGCTTGTTCTAAACCCTGATTAAAAAAAAATAAGCCGATAAAGACCTATTCCTGGTAGTCCTCAAGTTACGACTGCAGTGGAGCCTACCCACCACAGCTGCAATTCGGGACAGTTGTAAAGTGGATTTTATGACCTGTTTGGACCTGCTTTCTGACTAATACAAGCCACTCCAGATGGTCCCCGACTTACGACTTACAACTTATGAGCCCCAAATTTCCGTCGCTAAATGAGACACTTGTTAAAGTGAATTTGGCCCCATTTAACAACCTCGCAGTTAAGTGAGTCACACGGTCATTGACTTTGCTTGTCAGAAGGTCGCAAAAGGGGATCGCATGACCCCCACCCCCGGGACGCCGCGACCGTCCTAATTCTGAGTCAGTTGCCAAGGCTGTGCTGTGGGGGAAGGTATGGGACTTGTAGTCCAGCCTGCCTGAAGGGTTTTGCTGGACGTGGCTACCCCAAGGGGTGACAGGTGTCCCCAGCCAAAGCGGGGGGGCAGCTTTTAGACCCCTGAGCCGCCCCCCCAAAACAACCAGATAGGGATAAGGGGGCACCCCTCTGAGCGCCTCTGGTTTCCCCCCCCCACCCACACAGGTGGACATTTTCAACAAGGAGATCCTCCTGATCCCCATCCACCTGGAGGTCCACTGGTCACTGATCTGCGTGGAGGTGAAGCAGAAGAAGATCACCTACCTGGACTCCCAGCGCACCCTCAACCGGCGGTGTCCCAAGGTAAGGCGGGCCCCGGTCTGGCGGGACTCCAGGCCTCTTCGTTGTCCCAAAGAAAAACCTGAGCTTTCTCGCGAGTTTTTTTCTCTTTTTTTCTCTTTTTTTTCTCTTTTTCCCTTTTGAAAATAAATGTTTTTACTAATCAGGATCAGAAGAGAGCTGGGAGGGAGGCCCCCTCAGAGGTCTTCTAGTCCAACCTGCTGCTCAAGCAAGAGGCCCTAGGCCAGGGGTAGGCCACCTCGGCTCTTTTAGGACTCGTGGACTTCAACTCCCAGAATTCCTCAGTCCACGAGTCATAAAAGAGCCGAGGTGGCCTACCCCTTGCCCTAGGCCATTTCGGAAAAAGGGTTGTCCAATCTCGGGTGCGTGCCGTTGTGTCCACAGTGTAAAAAAAAAAAAGTTATAAATATAAAATCAAGGTTATCTTATCTTCACTTCTGGAAAACCTCCAGTGACGGAGCACCCGCAACTTCTGGTGGCAAGCTGTTCCATGGGTTAGTTTCTCCTTAGTTCTATGCTACCTCTCGATAAGTTTCCAACCGTTGCTTCTTGTCCTGCCTTCTGGTGCTTTGCAGAATAGGTTGACACACACACACACACACACACACACACACACACACACCTCTTCTTTGGGGCAGCCCCTCAAAAACTGGGAGACTGCTACCGCATTTCCACGAAAATAAGACCCAACTGGAAAATAGGCCCTAGCCTGATTTCCACCACCCCCCAGGATGCTCGTAATATAAGCCCCACCCCAAAATAAGCCCCAGCTAAGATCCTCAGCCAGAGGAGAGCATTTAGTACCGTATTTCCCCGAATATACGTCCTAACCAGAAAATAAGCCCTAATGCAAACAACTTTTTCTTGAAAGGCAAAAGTTTGCTATGGAACAACGAGTGTGATTTTTGCTGTTGTTTGCCCGCTGACAATTTGTCTAGCCTTGGCTGGAGGTGGGGTGGCAGTGGGGCTGCTGCTCTTTCATGTGCCTTCCTCCTCCTCCCCCCCCCCTTAGCACATCTGCAAGTACCTGCAAGCCGAAGCGGATAAGAAGAATCGTCCCGACTTCCGAGACGGCTGGAGAGGGGTTTTCCAGATGGTGGGTGTCTCCTCCCAGGAGTGGGGGGGGGGCGGGGGGTTTCTTCCCCCTGAGTTCCTCGGGGCCACCCATTGAGGGCCATTTTGTTGGGCACCCCCAAATTTAACCCAGGAGCATCACTCCTCTGGCGGCCGAGAGAGACCCCGGAGGCTCTTCAGGCACTTCGTCTTGGCCCGCGGCTGTGGCCTGCCGCGTCTCTCTCTTGCCCTCTCCTTCTTTGCCTCTTTGGGGGCAGAAGGGGGGCAGCTGGCACGGCCTGCAGGCGGTACAGCTCAGGCCTGAACTCACGCAGTGCGGATGGCGTGCCAGGCGCCCAAGGACTAGAACTCGCCGTCTCTTGGGGATTGGCCCAAAGTCGCCCGGCTGGCTTTCGTGCCTAAGGCGGAACTAGAACTCCCACGCTCCTGGCTTTTAGGCTAGCGCCTTAACCGCTAGACCAAACTGGCTCTCGTTTTAGTTTAGCTGAATACATCAATTCAGCCCAAAACCCGGCCTGATCCTTTGAGCTGTAGCAGAACAGAGTTAATAGGAAACGCCCCGTCTCCCTCCGCTAGCCGGGATCGAGGCCAGAATGCTGTCTCTAAAATGGCTTAGGGATGTTGGGCGGGAGGGCCGAGACGAGGGCTTGGCAGGGGGGAGCCCAGGTGAGGAAGGGGGCCGACCCCCGGGCTGCCTCCTCGGAGCCTGCGCTGGCCAGGGGAGGCTGGGGCCGGGTGGGAAGCCTGGGGGCTGCGGACCCTCTGCCCGCCCGCCCTGACCTGCCTCCTTTCTCCCGCCCAGAACATCGCCAGACAAAACAACGACAGCGATTGTGGAGCCTTCGTCTTGCAGGTGAGATGGGCGGCTCGGGGTGGGGGGTTGGGGAGGGGTGGGGGGGGAATCAGAAGTCTGGTGGGCCCTTTTTCTGTCTGCTCAAAGGCAGAAGCTGTTCTGGCACGGCAGCTCGTAAAGCCCCTTCTGCTTTGAATGACGTTTGCTCCTGGGAAAGGTGCTGGGGGGGGAGAAGAAGAGGGGGGAGGGGGAGAAGAAGAAGAGGAGGAGGAGGGGGGAAAGAGGGGAATGGGGGAGGACAACTGTGGAGTCCTTGGTTCTTTCCCTGTAGACGTTTCATGACCCAACTAGGGAACATCATCAGTGCTGGGAGGAAAGGTGGGGGGTGGTTGCATTTTTAGCACTGACGATGATCTCTATTAGGGTCATGAAACGTTTGCCAGGAAACCCACCCAGCTCAGAGAGTCCTCCCTCCCTCGAAGCCCGATCTACAGATAATTCTCTCTTCCGACGATCTCTCCAGCCGGAAGTCAAATCCCCAATAATAATTCGTTGTTTTTGTTTTTTTGTTGTTGTTTTTTTTGACCTTTTGCTCGCCCAGTATTCCAAATTCCTGGCCCTCGGCCTCCCCTTCACCTTCACGCAGCAAGACATGCCGAAACTCCGCCGACAGATGTACAAGGAGCTGTGCCACTGCAGACTCATTGCATGGCAGCCCAGCTGCACCCCCTCGCCCCCCCCTTTCTCCCTCCACTACAATCCCCCCTTCAATCCCCCCACCCACCCACCCAGGACGCAGCAGAACCGTCGTCCCGTCCTGGGTCTGGAGCAGCCGCCAGCCCGGAGCGCCCCGGGTTTCAGCCAGAGACAAGGGGACTGAGGTTTGATCGACCGGACTTACGTGGGGAGGGGGGGGGGCGCTTTTTTTAAACCCAAGTTACGCCCCGACCCTTTTTTTTTCTTTTCTTTTTTCTTTCTTTCTGATCTTTCCATTTGGCTTTTGTTCCTATTTAAACCCGGGACAGGGTGGTGCTTCTCCCGGGTGTTTTCGTTTGGGAATTTTGGGGTGGGGGGGAAGGGTTGGGGGGGTCTGTTGGCATCGAGGGTGGCCGAGAAGGGGGAGCCGCCCCTCGCCCGCTCTCCGCGGGGGCTCCCTGGAGATGCGAGATAAAGCGCGGGGAGTCCTGAACTCAGGACCGGAAAAGGGAGGAGGGGGTACGGGTGACCCCTATGCGCACAGCCCCCCCCCTCCCTCCCAAGCTTTGTCGCCCCGTGGGTTCATCGTGTTATTTCATAATGGTTTGTTTTTTTCTCCCTCCTCCCCGAAAAGGGGAAAGTGTTGGAAAAGAGGGAAGGGGGGGCTGGGCTGGGGGAGGGGGGGCGAGGTTTCTACACTGGGGCCGAGATTAACTGAGAGCAAGTGTTGTTTTTTTTTATACAATGGCTGCCATTGTGGGAAATAAAAATTGTTCTTTGGAGAAGCATTCAAGCGAAGTGGACGTGTGATGGGCCCGCCGAGTCCTGGAAGCCGCAGGCCGTATTTCCCCCCCCCCCCCCCCCCCGAGTTTCAGGGCTCTGGGAGAGCCAGCGGAAGAGATCGACCAATCGGAATAGAGCTGGGCGAGACCTGGGAGGTCTTTGAATCCAGCACCCCCTCCCCCAGGCAGGAGACCCTATCCCATTTCAGTTAAGCCACGGTCTAGTTCAGAGGTCTCCATCCTTGGCCACTTTAAGACTGGTGGACTTCAACTCCCAGAGTTCCCCAGCCAGCCATGCCTGGTTTTTTTTCCACCTATCCCTTAAAGCGGAGAGATTGGGGAGGAAGGGATTGTAAAAGAGTAAACAGGGCCACAATGAGTATGCTGGCTGAGGAATTCTGGGAGTTGAAGTCCACGAGTCACAAAAGGGACACAGTTCCCTCACGCTGGCTGAGGAATTCTGGGAGTTGAAGTCCACAAGTCATAAAAGGGTCACAGTTCCCTCACGCTAGCTGAGGAATTCTGGGAGTTGAAGTCCACAAGTCATAAAAGGGTCACAGTTCCCTCACGCTAGCTGAGGAATTCTGGGAGTTGAAGTCTACAAGTCATAAAAGGGTCACAGTTCCCTCACGCTAGCTGAGGAATTCTGGGAGTTGAAGTCCACAAGTCATAAAAGGGTCACAGTTCCCTCACACTAGCTGAGGAATTAAGAGTCGAAGTCATAAACGAGCCAAATTTGAACACCCGTAGTCTCCTCTTAAAAGCCTCCATTGTCGGAGCACCCACAACTACTGGTGGCAGGCTATCCCGCTGGTGAATTGTTAGGAAATTCCTCCTTAATGCCAGGTTGCTTCTCTCCTTGAACACAGGTAGTCCTTGACTTAACAACAGTTCGTTTAGCAACCGCTCAGAGTCACATTGGCACAGAAAAAGGACCATTTTGGTCTCCCTGCGGTCGCGCCATCCAAACTCAGACACTGGGTGGTTGTCTCACGTTTACGACGGTCGCAGCGTCCCGCTGGGGTCACGCAATCCCCTTTTGCAACCTCCTGACAAAGTCAAGGCAGGCGGGGGGGGGGGGGGGAGGAGCCGGATTTGCTTAATGACCGCATTGCTCAGTTAACCACCAGAGTGATTGACTTAATGGTGGTGGCGAGAAAGGTCATAAAACAGGGCAAAACTCACTTCGCACGTCTCTTTTAAGCAACTTTTGGGGCTCAGATGAGGACTAAATGTAGTTTCCATCCGTTGCTTCTTGTCCGGCCTTCAGGTGCTTTGGAGAATGGGAGGACCCCCCCCTTCTTTGTGGCAGCCCCTCAAATACTGGAATTCTGCTATCATGTCCTCTCCCCCCCCCCCAGTCCTTGATGGCCAGTTTCCCTTTTCGTCCAAATAAGGGGTGCGAGAGGGAGGTTGCCCCAGCAGGTTGGATCCTGCACCCCCAGGGGTGTCTCTGCAGCCCCTGGGGGGCTTCAGTTAGTGCTGGGCTTCGGGGGGGGGGTTCTCAGAGGCTCTCTCCTTGGCAGGCTCCTGAGAAATAAGCACACCACCCAGAAAGGATGGGACTTGTAGTCCCATCGGCACCAGCTTGAGAAAAGCTGCTTTGAGCTGGTTGTTTTCCCTTAGGTCATCCTCGACTTAACGGCAGTTCATTTAGTGGCCATTCAGAGTTGCAACGGCGCTTCAGAAGAGGGTCTTGTGCCTGTTTTTCATCCTTAAGACTGTTGGCAGCCTTCCCAACGACCACGGGGGTCAACATTCAGACGCTTGGCAACCGACTCGTATTAATGATCCCTTTTTTTGCGACTTTCTGACGCGCAAAAGGTTGTAAAATGGGGCAAAACTGGCTTAACGTCCGCCTAGCAAGAGCAGAAATTTTGGGCTGCTCCTGCAAGCCCCATCGGGAAATCTATTTAGCAAGGCCGGCCTGAACCCGGGATAGCTGGCCTCATCTTCCCTCTGGGAGATTTATTAGCCAGGCACAGCTGGAAGAGTTAAGATGGCAGCCACGGAAGGGGGAGCCGGTCTGCGGCTTCCAAGGGCCCGTCTTGGGGACCACTTGGGACCACCGACGGGACCACCCCTGGGATGTCCTGGCTACTCACTTTCAAAGAGCGAGCTGGGGGGGGCAGTTCTCTGGATGGGGCCTGGGTGCAAAAGGGGTCGCATCCTGCCAGGAACCAGGTTGGCCCCAGCACCCTCCAGTCAGTATCTCCCACCCACCCACCCACCCTTAGCGGTGGTCCCACCGCTTCGGCAGTGGTGGGGTGGAGGGATTCCTGGAAGAGCGAGGCCAGCCGTGGCAGCAGCGCAGAGGCTAGAATGCAGCAGCGCAGGCAGACTCTGCCATCCCCACAGCCAGCAGTTCGATCCTGACCGGCTCAAGGTTGATTCAGCCTTGTGTTCTTCCAAGGTCGGTAAAAGGAGGAAGGGGGGGGGGGTCGGGTTCAAGTAGGCTGACTCAGTAAACCGCCTAGAGAGGGCTGTAAAAGCACAGTGAAGCGGTATATAGCGCAAGTGCTAGACTGCTCCTGGAGGGGGAGGCTCCAGGGCTTCCTGGGTGGGAGCAGATGGGTGGTTCTAGAAGCATCCAAGGGGGTCCTGGCAGGCTCTGGCTCAGAATGGGGGGGGGCTCTTAAATGGGCTGGAGATGCGCGGGGAAGGGAGCGCCCTCTGCCCATGCTCAGAGTTCGTAAAGGGCCGGGGCCAGTGCAGCCATCATCGCTTAGCTTGCTGGGGGGCTCCGGTCGCCCGTCTTTCGGGGTTAGCCGGGGGGGGGAGAAGGCAAAGCGGGCCCGTTTTATCGCTTTCTTTTCCCCCCCAAGGGCTTTCGGGGTAGCCCTGGGGGGCACTCGGCCCGGAGTCTCCCCAGGCCCTGCCTGGCCTTCGGCAGGCGAAGGGTCGGAAGCCTCGCCCGCCCGGTTCCTTTCTCACGTGCAAGAGCATCGGGCCGGGCTGGGCGAGGAGGGGGCAGCGGCAATCCGGGACTCGGGGCTAGGAATGCAGGAATTAGAGGCGGGAGGGCAAGACACGCGGGCGGCAAAGGTCGCGCCATTGGTGTCCACCCCTCCCCCCCCGTGTCGTGGGAATGCAACTTCCGTGCACGGAAAATAAGGCACGCCTACGACTGCCGTATTTTGTGGAGGGCGTCCCCGGCCGGGTCCTCCCCTGCCCCCCACCCCGCCCGGTGCACAAAGCCCGGCCCGGACCCCGCCGCCGTCCCCGCCACGTGCGCCCCTGCACGGGCCGCGAAGGCCCGCCTCCCCCTCCCACCGTCATTGGCCGTGAGAGGCTTGCGCAAGCGGGCGGAGTGGCGCGCGGCTCGGCCAATGCGCGCCCGGTATTTTTCCTCCCCCGCGATGTCACCGCGCGCCCACCCGCCCGGCTCCCCCAATCAGCGGGCTCCGGCGTCACGTACGACGGCTGGGCGGCTCTGCCGAGACAAGGGAGGCGGCCGGGCCAATGGGAGAGAAGCCGGTCACGGAGATAGCTGGGCGGCGGGCCAATCGGAGAAGCGGAGCGGCAGGGCGGGCCGAAAGGCGAGGGCCAATGTCTGGCGGGCGGGTGGGCGGAGCCCCGCCAGCGGTTATAAGGAGGCGCGAGGCGGGCGGGGCCAGGACCTTTTCCACAGAATGTCTGCGAGTCAAGAGAGCCGGTGAGTGAGCCCCGAGGCCGCCTGTAGGCCGCGACGCCCGCCCGCCCGCCCGCCCGCGGCCCTCCGTCCCTCCTTCCCCGTCGCCTCCACCGCGCGTCCGGCCTCCGCACGTGGCCGCTCCCGCTGGGCCGCTCCCTCCCGCGGAGCGTTGGGCTCTCCCTGGCGGCCCATGCTGCCCGCGGCCTCTGGGCGAGACCATTATTCTCCCGGGGGGGGGGCGAACGATACCAACGGAGCCATTCCGCGGCCTTGTCGGCGCGATCCTTTTTTTTTTCCCCTCCGGGCGGTTTTTTTCTTGGGGGGGGAAACGACCCTTCCTCGCTCGGCGCCCCCCCCCTCCGATTCCCCCTTTCCCTTCCCGCGGGAGGGGCCGCTCCGGTCTTCTCCCCCCCCCGCGGGGACCCCTTTCCCGGACCCCCCCCGGCGAGGCTGATCCCCCCTCCCTCCCTCCATCCGGGGGGGCCTCCGGGCGAGGCGGGCGGCGCGCTCCCCGCTGCGGGCGCGTGCGCGTTCCCGGCCGCCCATTGTCCTGGCGCGGCGCATCCGGGCACTCGGCAGCGCGTGACGTCACCGGGGCGGGGGCGGGGCCGTGGGCCTTAAAAGGCCAGGCGGAAGCGCACGTGGGCGGGGGAGGCGCCTGGCCGGCGGGGCGTCGCGCGCCGATCCCCCCTCCCCTAAATCCCCCCCTCCCTCTTTGCTCTCGCAGCTCCCGAGACAATGGCCCGGACGGCATGGACCCCGACGGCGTCATCGAGGTACCTGGAGACCCTTCCTCTCCGGCCCGGTGGGGAGGGGGGCCTCCTTTTGCCCAGGCCTGGGGGGATCTAGTCCCTATGAAGGATGGTCGCGCTCTCCTCCACCCCCACCCCCCCTAAAAAAGAATACCGGCTTCCCTCCTTAGGAATGGGGGGGGTTTTCCTCTGGTTTCACCCCATTCTGGGGTGGCAGGAAGCCCGGCCCAGTCCCTGGGCTTCTAGTCCCTATGGAGGATGTTGTCTGTCTCTCTCACACAGACACCGTGAAGGGTGCCTGCTCCACTGCTTATCAGTTGGCATTGTTGGAGTGAGGATCCGTGGTTTTGCCCCACTTTCGGGGTGCTGGGAACCCTGGCCCGGCCCAGACTTTATCACCCCCGAGAAGTATAGTTGGTTTTCTGCTGTTGAAATGGGGCGGTGGGCTTCCCACAGCTTCCCTTTGAGGAGAGGGGAGGGGTTTCTGGGGTGCCCAGGCTGATCCTGTGCCCGCTTCTTCCCGCAGAGCAACTGGAACGAGATTGTCGACAGCTTTGACGATATGAACCTGTCGGAGTCCCTCCTGCGAGGAATCTACGCTTACGGTTTTGAGAAACCCTCTGCTATCCAACAGCGAGCCATTCTCCCTTGTATCAAGGGTGAGCCCGGATAGGGAAGGACTGCAGAGGCTGGAGGGCTGTAACGGTGGCTGTTTCCACAGCCGCTGTGGATGATGAAGCCCTTTGATGCTTGTTGCTGCCTAACGATACACACCAAAGACAGAAAAGAAGGCTTGATTATCAATAAAGGAGAATATTTGTAGCTCAGGGTTGACACGAGGGCTCCTTGGCGTTCTCTGAGCTTTCTTGCAGACGTTTCATTGCCCGGGCTTAAGCAACATCATCAGGACTAGCAGCGATGGGGTTGGCTAGTTTGGGCGATGAAACCTCTGTGTGAAAGTAGCCAAGCCCAGAGACCTCCGGGGACTCCTGACAATAGGAAAAGGGGCAAAAATTTCACAAGCTTCTGAGGACGTTGCAAAGAGGGGCAGTGAGGTGGATCCTGGAGGGTTTTGTAGCCACTCGCCTCCTTCCTTTCTGCTCTGGGATTGGAAAATCTCTTTAAGGACGGAAGAGACGTCAGTAGAAGGGAAAGTTTGCCGCTCAGGGTTGAACTGAGGGGCTTCCCAGTTCTTGGCCAGCCAGCTGTGGAAGTCCCCAAACAGACGCACATCTGGGGGCTCCTCTCTTTCTGAGGCCAGCAATCCTCCCCTGCTAATGGGCAAAGAGGCGCCTCTCTTACATCCATTGGGGGTGGGAAGAGGGGCCGTCCCCGTTTTGTCCCAAGGCAGCTCGCTGGTTCGTGCTGGGGAGACGCAACGAACCGGCCGTGTCGGCCGATGCTGCCTCTGTCTGGAAGGGCCGGGGGGGCAGCTTCTCGGTTCAACTCCTGTCCTCCTCCTGTCCTCAGGATACGATGTGATCGCCCAAGCCCAGTCCGGCACTGGGAAGACGGCCACCTTTGCCATCTCCATCCTGCAGCAGGTTGAACTGGATCTGAAAGCGACCCAGGCCTTGGTGCTGGCCCCCACTAGGGAGCTGGCTCAGCAGGTGGGGCTCCCCCTCCCTTTTCTACATCTTCCTTCTTTCTTTCCTTTTGTCTTTTTCATTTCTGTTTCATTCCATCCCTCTATCTGCTGCTCTCCCTCTCTCCGTTTTCCTTTTTTCTCCCTTTCCCGTTCTTTCTGTTTCTTCCCTCCCTTTCTCTTTCTCCTTCCCTCTCTCAGCTTCTCGCCCTTTTGTTCTCTCTTTTTTCTCTTCTCTCCCTCCATTTTCTGTCTCCTTTGCGCAAATGTCCCCTTTGTGCCAAAGAGCACTTGTGAGACGGGGGCTGGGGCTGGCAACGCTCCTGGGGCCGAGTCGCCCGCCGGTTGAGGGTAGCCGTCCGGTCCCTGCTATCTGGGCAAAGAGGGGCCTCTGACAGTGGCCGCTTCTTACATCTAGCAGGGGAAAAGCAAGCGTTTTCCTTATTCATCCCAGCACGGCGTCTCTCCCAGTGGCCGAGGACTGGTTCATGCTGGGGAAACAGGGGCGGGCAGGGAAGTCCTCCAGGGCGGCCCTTTCCTTCGCCAGCCCAGCCGCCCCTCCTGATATGGTCCCTTTTCCTCCTCCTGGCAGATCCAGAAGGTGGTGATGGCTCTGGGCGACTACATGGGAGCCTCCTGCCACGCTTGCATAGGGGGCACGAATGTCCGGGCTGAAGTTCAGAAGCTGCAGATGGAAGCGCCCCACATCATTGTGGGGACCCCCGGGCGGGTCTTTGACATGCTGAACAGAAGATACTTGTGTGAGTACATTCCGGGGGCCCTGTCCCCTTCTTCCTCTTCCCCCCCCTCCCCAAACACACACACACACACACAGGCTCAAAGACACAGCAGTTGTTGTGCAGTTGTCCTGGGCTGTGCATCTCCCAAGACAGCTCCGGTTCTTCATTTGGGGGGGGTTGTCAGCTGCCATGAAGTCCAGGGGTTTGGGGGGGGCTTCTGGGGAAACAAAGTTTGAAGCCACCGTTCAGAAAACATCTTGCTTGAATTTGGGGGTGGGGGCAGTGATGGGGGGGCGATTCTCAGTTCGATTGACGGGTCCTTGCCTTAGCGGCCACGATCGGAGCCCGGTCTTTTCGTTGCTAAGTGAGACGTGAGCGCTGCCCCATTTTATACCCTTTCTCGCCACCGTTCTTAAGCGAGCAGCTGCGGTTCTTAAATAAGTAGTAGCGTTTTGTTTTTCCTTCTTGCTAGTTTATAACGTAAAACACAGAAGGCAAAGCAGGGCAGGGAAACGGGATGAGACCAGGGTAGAACAAACAGAAGGGGGGGAAAGGCACCGACTCCCTTTTGCGCAGTAGAATAAGACGGTGACGTCAAACCTCAAGTTTTCCCTTTTCCGTAATAGTATAAATTAACCGCTTCTGTCGGCTTCTGGACTTTGCGCTTGAGAAGGGAGGGGCGAGACTTTGAATTTGGCTTTTACCGATTAGATAAAGGAGCCCGTGAGTGAATCCACTTCCCATGTTGACTTTGCTTGTCAGGGGATCATGGGACTTCCCCAGGAAGGTGCGACCGTCGTAAACAAGTTAGTTGCCAAACGTCTGGATTTTGATCAGGTGGCCCACGGGAGATGCCCCATGGGTTGTCTTTAAGTATGAGAAACGGTCCTGGGTCGCACTTTTTCAGCACTGTCGTAACTCGGCGGTCACTAAATGAACTGTCATAAGGCGAGGACCAGCTGAAAGTCGCTGGACTTCTAGTAAACTCTGCCTTTCTCAGCCAAGGCACTTAAGGGTCGTTCTTACTGAGAAGGGTCCAGCCGAGGGTCTTGGGTGGGCCCGGCCACCCACATTCCCTGCTGCTGCTGTTCCGTGATGATTACCCCATGCGTGTCATCTGATCCCGTGCCCCGGTTGCCCCCTCCAGCCCGCGTTCTGCTGGGCAGGGGGAGGAATCTCCGGAGGAAGTGATCATACCTGGATAACCTCCCTGAGACCAGCAGCTTTTTTTTTTGTCCCCCCTCTGCTGGGCTGGGCCTGCCTGGATCGGCCTGCCTGATCTGATCTGATCCTTTCCTTCCGCAGCGCCCAAGTTCATCAAGATGTTCGTGCTGGACGAAGCCGATGAAATGTTGAGCCGAGGCTTCAAGGACCAGATTTACGACATATTCCAGAAGCTGAGTGGCAACACACAGGTGAGGAGGAGGCCCTTGGGCAAATCAGGCCAAACCTTAGAGCAGGAGGTCTCCAAACCTTGG
The DNA here is from genome assembly GCF_964194415.1 of Vipera berus. NCBI lineage: Eukaryota > Metazoa > Chordata > Lepidosauria > Squamata > Viperidae > Vipera > Vipera berus. Next base: position 891,586 of record NC_138205.1, on the reverse strand, counting down.
CCACGTTAAGACTGGTGGACATCAGCTCCCAGAATTCCCCAGCCAGCCCCTTTCGTAGAGGAGGGAGCTGGGACAGGGGAGGACATGAAGCAGGGCAGGGGTCTCCAACCTTGGCCACTTGGAAGACGGGTGGACTTCAACTCCCAGAATTCCCCAGCCAGCATACTCATTGTGGTCCCGCTTATTCTCTCTTAATCCCTTCCTCTCCGATCTCTCCGCTTTAAGGGATAGGTGAAAAGAAACAGGCATGGCTGGCCGGGGAATTCTGGGAGATGAAATCCACCCGTCTTTAAAGTAGCCAGGTTTGAGGACCCCTGCCTTGGAGAGATTTACTCAATGGGTTGAATTTATTTTGCCACCTCTCTCGCCGTTTGGGGGGGGGCGCTACTCTAGGGCGGCCATCTTGTGGGACGGGGAGGCTCCAACCTTGGCAACTTTTCAGGCTTGTGGACTTCAGCTCCCAGAATTCCCCAGCCAGCCAAGCTGAGGAGAGAAAGCCTGAGGTTTATGGAAGGGTGTTGGGGGGGTCCCCCTCCCTGCCACACGATAAGGACCCCTTTCAAGGGGAGGGGGACTTCCACCACCTCCAGTGCACGTTCTATTTGGAATCCATTTTTAGGAGCTGGGGAGGCCCTAAAGAAGAAGGAACAGAGTTGGAAGGGGCCTCCGGAGGTCTCCTAGTCCAACCCTTGCTCAGGCAGGAGACCCTAGACCCGGTGGGGGGGGTGGTTCTCCAAACCGGGCAGCCTGTGGACCTCAACTCCCAGAACGCCCCCAGCCAGCTTTGCTGCAGTTCTGGGGGTTGAAACCCAGAAGTCGGTGGCCGGGGTGGGAGACCCCCTGCTCTAGAATGGCTCTCAGGAGACATTGAAGAAAGCAGAGATATTTTGGGGGGGAGCTTTGGGAGGCACAGAGTTGAGGTCCCCCCCCCCTCTGCCTCTCCCCTGCTCAGGTGGTCCTCCTGTCGGCCACCATGCCGATGGACGTGCTGGAGGTGACCAAGAAGTTCATGAGGGATCCGATCCGCATCCTGGTGAAGAAGGAGGAGCTGACTCTGGAGGGGATCCGGCAGTTCTACATCAACGTGGAGAGGGAGGTGCGTGCACAGCCGTTTTCCTGGCTGGGGAGGCCGGGCTGGATGAGGTGGGGGGGGTGGGCCTTCGTCTTCTAACTGGGGTCTCTCACACACATACACACACACACGCACCACTGCACAAAAGCCACTTGAACCCGGCTTCCCCTTTGGACCCCGGAGGGCTGCTGAGTCCTAGAACGCAGCTAGATTTTTTTTTTCCAAGGGCTGACAAAAAAAGTTCAGCCCCCTCCCCTAAAAAAGCCCCCCAGCCTTGGCTCGGTCCGAGAGTGCTTGCGGGGGGGAGCGTCTCTCGAGGGGCCCTGGGCACGCTCCTGGCCGGGGTTTCAGAACCTGGAGTAGTTAACATCTGCCCTTCCCCTACACGGATGGTGTCGCCCAGCTGGGTCGCGAGACGTCTGCAAGGAGACACCCCCCAGGCCCAGAGAGCACCCGGGACCCCCCCTACCCCCTGCCCTTTCCTTCCTGTCCCCTCTGCTCCTTCCTCTTCCCCTCCCCTCTGCTTCCTCTTCCTCCGCTCCTTCCTCTCCCTCCCTCTGCTCTTCCCCATCCCCTCTGCTCCTTTTTCTTCCTCTGCTCCTTCCTCCTCTTCCACCTCTGCTTCCTCTCCCTCCTCCTCCCCCCTTCCCTGCTAGTGCTGATAGCGTTTGGATAGTGAAAGATCTGCAAGGAGACCCCCCCCAAGCCCAGGGACCCCCCAGTGCTTTTCTTCCTCTGCCAACTCCCGCTTCCTCCTAGCCCTGACGGCGCTGCCTAATGGGGTCGTGAGACGCCTGCAAGGAGGCGGGCTTGGAGGAGCGTCAGAAGGCCCCTCCTTGGGACCCGCCCCCCCTTACCGACGCTTCCTTCCCTTCCCCTGCAAGGAGTGGAAGCTGGACACCCTGTGCGACCTCTACGAGACCCTGACCATCACCCAGGCGGTCATCTTCATCAACACCCGGAGGAAGGTGGACTGGCTGACGGAGAAGATGCACGCCCGGGACTTCACCGTTTCGGCCATGGTGGGTGGGGGCCCGGAGGTGGCGGATTCTGCCTTCCTCAGAAAGGGGGGGGGCTCTCCTTGCCCTGCTGCCTTTAGGAACTCTTGAGAGAGCCAGCTGGCTCTTCCCGTGGCGAATTGGGGCAGGAGGAACCAGAGTTAACAAACCTGGCTAGCTTGCCAATCCTGGTCTCGTGGGGGGGGGTCTCACCCGACCAGCACGGGGACATGGACCAGAAGGAGCGTGACGTCATCATGAGGGAGTTCCGCTCCGGATCCAGCCGGGTCCTCATCACCACTGACTTGCTGGTAAGTGCCAAGGAGGGGGGTTCCCTGCTGCCGTGTTTCCCCCACCCCCCCAAAAAAAATTCCTCCCCAGGGAGATTCCCTCTCTGCCTGGCCGGTGCGGTGCCAATGGTGGATTGTAGCTCCTTGGCAGAACAACACCCGAAGGGGCTGCTTGTCTCCACGGCCGGACCCCCTCCCCCCCCTCGAGGTCCCGGTCACTTTGCAGCAGCTCACACTTGGCCCTCCTGCCATGGGGGGCTTCTTGAGGGGGGGGCACTTGGGCTTCAGAATAACCAGAGTGGGAAGCCTTGAAGTTGCCTTGGGGAGAGAGAGACACACACACACACACATACACACGGAGCCATCTAAGAGAGCAGAGATGGGGGTGAATCTGGGCTGGGTTGCCATAGCTTGAGGACTAGCCCTCCTTCACTTAATGACCACAGGATTCCCTAAACAACTCTGGCCAGAAAAAAAAAATTGCAAAATGGGGCGCAATTCAACACACTCGCTTAGCGACAGGTGTTGGGCCTCGATTGTGGGCGTAAGATGAGGACTGCCTGTTGGCAAGGCTCTTTGGGCGAGAAATCTGAGTCCTGCGTAGTCCTTGACTTAACGACCGCAACGGAGCCCGAAACCCACCGTTACTAAGCGAGTTTCACCCCGCTTTATGACCTTTCTTTAAGGGAACCAGCACAGTTGGTCACCCTTTCGTGCAGTGGATCTGGCTTCCCTGCTGACTTTGCTCCCCGAAGGGGATTGCGTCACACACACACACACACAAAACGGAACGATTTCCAAGCACCTGAATTTGGACCGGCTGACCTGGGGAGGCCGCAAAGTCCGCTAACTAGAGAACTCCCCTAAATCCCCCCACTTCAGGGCCCTGATGACCGTTGCAAGTCGAGGACGCTGTGCCTGCGCTAGATTTATCTTCTAGTCCAGCCCCCTTCCCCTTTCCGCTCAAGCAGGAGACCCCAGGGCAGGCTTTCCACTGCTGATTGGAGGGGGGGGCTTGATGGTGGGGGGTCTGGCAAGGGCTCCTGTTGAAAGCAGCCTCTTTCTTCCCCCCCCCCCCAGGCCCGAGGGATCGACGTCCAGCAAGTCTCCCTGGTCATCAACTACGATCTCCCCACCAACCGTGAGAACTACATCCACCGGTCAGTAGAGGGCCTTCTCAAAGGGGAGGGGGGCAGGGGGTGTTAAAGGGTGGCAGGGTCTTCTGGAAGGAGGGGGAGGGTCTTCTGAAAGGGAGGGCAGAGCGGGGTCTTCTCAAAGGGGGGAGGGAGGGGGCCCCACACTCCCGTCCGTTCTCAACTCCTCTGGCTCTTTTTTCCCCCTCCCCATTCCCCCCCCCGCAGGATCGGCCGAGGGGGCCGCTTTGGCCGCAAGGGGGTGGCCATCAACATGGTGACGGAGGAGGACAAGCGCACGCTGCGCGACATCGAGACCTTCTACAACACGTCCATCGAGGAGATGCCGCTCAACGTGGCCGACCTCATCTGAGCTGCCCAGGGAGGGGGGGGCTCTGTGCCGCCACACCACACACACCCCCTGCCCCGTTTCCCCCCCCCCGGCACCCCCCCTCCGACGTCAGGCACAAGTATTCTCCCGATCCTGCCTTTGTTTCTCTCTCTCTTGTTTTTCCCCCTTCTGTTTTCGAGGGTAATTTTTGTTTTGTTTTATTTTGGCCTTTTGAATAAATGTCACTTTCGTTTTTCGGAGGCAGAATGAAAATCTTTCTAGTGTTTACTGCTCCGGGGCGCTCGGCTGTGTCTTGTTCAACCTTTTCTCCCTCCCTCCCTCCCTTTGTGTCCTCATTTTGTAGCTTTCTCCCCACCCCCAGGTCTTTTCCCCCTTAAATTGCAGAACAAGAGGTATCCCCCCCCCCTTTTTTTTTCCCCTTTCTTTCGTGGGGGGGGAGGATCGACAAAAGAGTTTCGCAGGATCCGGAATTTCTCCGGTTCGCTGCTGCTTTCCCCGCCCTGCCTGCCTTTCCCCAGACAAAAGAAAGAAAATAATTTTCCAGTGCTTTTTGAAACGGCGAACCTTTCGACGGAATCATGGTGCTAAAAATGGAGAAACAAAACACAAAAAAAAGGAAAAAAAGAAGCTTGAGAATCTAAAACCTACCTCAAACAGGTCGTGGGTTTTTTTTCTCCCTCTCTAAAATTTAAAAAAAAAATTTGCCAAGACGTGGGTTTTTCCCCCTCCCCTTTCTGAAATAAGACCTTTCCCCCCCCCGTCACATTTTTTTAAAATAACTGAAAAAGAAAACTTCATACAGCAAAACAAAACAAAAAAAATAATAAGAAATCTGTGTGTGCCACCTTTCCCCTTTCTTTTGTATAGCTATTATTTATTCAAAAGGAGACTTAACAGTGACCAAAATAAACGTGATCTTGAGAAAAGGCTCGGCTTCCGGTGGGTTTTGTCAAATGGGGAGGGTCCTCGCTGCGATTTCAGCATTTGGGGAAACGGCCCCGACGGCCCTCGGGTTTTTCATTTAGGTTTTCATGCTACTAGTCCTCAGTTTACAAACCTGTTTGTTTAGCAACCCTCTGAAGTTTAACAGCTGTTAACTTCATGTCATGTTAACTTCATGACAAGTGTCACGTTCATTCTTCACATTTCACCAACCTTGCAGCGTCCCCAGGATTAAAATTCGGGCCCTCGGCCACTGGCTAGCTAGCCTTGTTGACCGCCATTGATAATTTTCCCAGCCGGCTTCTGACAAGCCAAGTCCATGGGGAAAGCTGGATTTGTTTTAACGACGGTGTGATTCACTTAACTGGCCAAAAGAAAGGTTGCAAAAACGGGGCACTGCTCAAGTGTCTGGATTAGCAACAGAAATTTGGGGGCCTGGCTAGAAAAATGAGTTGGGGAGAGGATCGTGATAACATTGAATATGTATTAGTAAGAAGACTATTGAGCAATTAATACATTGATTATGATAATATAGGGAAATTTTTTTAAAAAAAATACATGAACCCAGACAACATGCCATTTGCTAAATATTAAGAATGTTGCTTTTTTAAATAAAGCTAACACTAACCCTATCAAAATTGCAGCCATAAATTGAGGACTTAACCTGCAATGCGATTCCCCTAATGCGCTAAGCAGCACGGCTCTAGGTGAGAAATTTTAAGTCCCCTAGTTGGAAAAGTGGCAAATTTTATTAAAATGTATTTGGTGGGGGTGGCTCTCGCAAAGATAAGAATAGAACAAGGAAAAAGAAAATAGATAAATTATCACAGGAGAGAATTTAATGCAGGGGTCTCTGATTTAACTTTCCAAGATGGGGAATACAATCGTTGCCTTGGCTTTGTAGAGTGTGGTTGCCTGTTGTGGGAAGTTCCCTTAAAAGTGTGGCTTCCCGAGGCTGAAAGGTTCCCCACCCTGAGAAAGCGAGTCCGAGGGAAGAACGGTTCTCTTTTCGATTCGGGATTGGGCTCCCCAAATTGACAAGTTGAATAAGATCAGCAAGCAACTTTTGGACTTGAACTCCCAGAATTCCCCAGCCAGCCACAGGAGTCTGGAGACCCTCAGACCAGGGGTTGGACTAGAAGACCTCCTGGCACTCTTGCTATTTTTAGGGCTGGCCCGCCCTCCCCAGCTCCTCAAAAAAGGATTCCAAGGGCAACATGAACCGTGGGTGGTGAAAGACCCTCTTCCCCTTTGAAAGGGGTCCTTGGGGGTGGGAAGGCCCCCCCCTTCAATAAACCAGGGAGTTTTGTTCAGGACGTGTCGCATGGCCGACTGGGGAATTCTGGGAGTTGAAGTCCAGAAACTTTAAATGTTTGACGAGGGGGCTTCAAAGGGCGACTTTTAGAAGCCTTGTGGATATAATAAATAATATAATAATAAAACATTCACATCTGCCTATTACAGGTCCTTGGTAAGGACTCGATAGTTAGACAAAAATGCCAAATCCAGTCTGAACATCTGGCTGACTGCGATGATCAATAATAATAATAAAAGTCAGAAGGGACCTTGGAGGTCATCTAGCCCACCCCCCTGCTCAGGCAGGAAACCCTACACCATTTCAGACAAATGGCTGTCCAGTCTCTTCTTAAAAACTTCCAGTGTTGGAGCACTCACCGCTTCTGGAGGCAAGGAGTTCCACTGGTCAATTGTTCTCACTGTCAGGAAGTTTCTCCTTAGTTCCAGGTTGCTTCTCTCCTTGATGCCAGCTGTGCAACTCTGGGAGTTGAAGTCCAGACATGTTCAAAAGTTGCTGAGGCTGAGGATCGAGGAGCAAAATGGATGGAGCCTGTCCAGAATACGCAGCCCTTTATTTATTGGCGCCCAATTAAATTTCACTTTGGTCTAGGCAGGTGCCAAAGTCCAGGTAAGACGACCTCTCGCAGGTGTGCCAAGGCTGCAGCCCTGGCAAAAGGGGAGGATCGGTCACAAGGGTTGTCCTCAGACCAGTAGCCACTCCCCGCAAAAAGGGGAGGATAGCATGGCCACCCTTCCCCTCCCTTCCCCTTTGCGGATCTGCTGGGACCCCCTTCCATTTAGGCCTGGGCCTCCCTCCCTTTGCACCACCTGTCAATCTCAAGTCATCCGAGCTGAGTTACGTGGGGAGAGGGGCAGCACACCCCCTTTTGCTTGCTTGGATAGGCCAATTAAGGCGGGCAGTCCTCGGCTTACGGCCTCAGATTGAGTCCCAGATTTCCGTTGCTAAAGGAGATGTCGTGTTTTTCTCCATTTTACAACCTTTCTGGCCCCGGTTGTTAAGTGAATCACTGATTAAACGAACCCGGCTTCCCCCACGGACTTTGCTGGTCAGGAGGCGTCATTAAAGGGGAATCACGTGACTCCGGGACGCTGTGCGAGCATCATAACTATGAGTCAATTGCCAAGTGTCTGAATTTGGATGCGAAGACCTTGGGGGGGTGGCTGCAACGGTCGTTAAGTGTGAAAAATGGCCCCAAGTCTTTCAGTGCCGTTGTAACTTCAAATGGTCACTAAGCAGACTGTTGTAAGTCGGGACTTTTGTGACTGCGAGAAAACCAGGAAACTCGGGGTGCACCGAGGAACAGACCCAGAAGAGGGCAAAAGCAGCCAACGTGGGAGCCAGGCACACCTGGGGGGTCTTGCTGTGTGTGGGGGGGGTGTCCCAATTTCCCCCCTCCCCCACTGATAGGGTGGGGGGGATAACCTGCCTCCAGCAGCCCCTGCAACGTTTGGCCATCCCAGACCGGCAAGCTTTTCCTCCACCGGCCCCCGCTTTCTGTGTTGTGTTGTGGTCTGTGTGTGTTTGTGTGTGTGTGTGTGTGTGTGTGTGAGTGCAAATGAGGAAGAGGAAATTGCTGATTTTGGCATCCGATGACCTCTTTGCTGCCCTTCAATGGCACCCAGGACCCAGATCTCCCCCCCCTCCTCCTCCTCCTCCTCCTCCTCCTGCCTTCCTGGCGCCCAGGACATGGCAGCCTCTGCCCTTTGCCCCCCCCCACCCCCCAGGCTGGCACCCTCCCACCAACTGCCCCACGGAGAGGAGGGCCGAGAGCCAGTGGAGAATGTCCCCTGGGGGAGGGGGCTCTTGAGTGAGGGGGAGACCGGGTGGGCAGAGAGAGCCACCGCTTGTCTGAAATGGCACGGGGTCTCCTGCCTGAGCAGGGGGTTGGACTAGAAGACCTCCAGGGTCCCTTCCAGCTCTCCTGTTAAGCGTGAGCTGCGTGGAGGACACAGCCCTTTCCTGATTGACCACCAAAGAGGGGGGGAGCCTTTCTGACCGCCCCCCCTCACTTTGAGCCCCCCCCCCGCCTCTGCAGAGGAGGGGGGGCAGCTGGCAAGAAACGCAGCCGGGGGCTAGAAGCTGATGCCACGCGTGAGGACCCACGGCCACAGCCAAGCAGTGGCTTCGCACCACGTTGCAGGAGGGAAGAGGGGGGGGGAAACCCAGCTTCGCCCTTGGCCAGTTCTGCCCTCCTCCCGTGCGCGCGCACACACACACACACACAAACACACTGACTCACACTTTGTCAAAGCAGCAAGTTTCGTTTCCTTCCCCTTCTGCCAGGCTGGGCGGGGGAAGCAGCGGCCTCAGAGTCTGGTGAGACGCAGCCCTGCGAGGGAGGCCTTCGGAGGAGCCATGCAGCCAGCCAAGCTCTCGCTGGGGTCCGCCGCCCTCTGGCTCGCCAGCTGGTGCCTGCTGGCCGCAGGTGGGTGCCCTCCTTCCCTGAAGCCCGGGGGGGCCGTTGCCTGCAGGCACCCAGGGGGAGAGGGGGTGGAAGTGGGGCAAATTAGCCCCTCCAAACCCCGGGGGAGGGGGCTTTCCTTGCAGGGAGCCTGGGTGGGTGGACGGGTGGGGTCCCGGCCTATTCCCCCCCACTGCAATATAGGGGGGGCTGGAGGATGACCCTACCTGGGTGGAAAGAGGGGCTGAAGCCGCTCTGCACACCAATGCCCCCCCCTGGGCCGGCGTGGCTCCCCGGGGCCACCAACTGACCGGTTCCTGGGGCCCTTCCCTTGCAGGTCAGCACGAGGAGCCCTTGAAGATCGGATCCCCCCAGCTGGACTTTGCGAATTGGCCCCACCCCACCAAGTCAGCCACTCTGGTGCCCTCGTTCACCAAGACCCTTCCCCAAAAGCACACCACGACCCACCACCATCACCGCCACACCACCACCACCGCCCCTGCCAACCACACCTCCCACCCCCACACCACCACGCCCCGGAAGCGGACCACCACCCACCACGCCGCCACCACCACAGCCCCTACCAACCACACCACCCACCGCCACCCCACCACCCACCACGCCGCCACCACCACAGCCCCTGCCAACCACACCTCCCCTGCCCACCCCACCACCCACCACCACCCCACCACCCACGTCGCCACCACCACAGCCCCTGCCAACCACACTTCCCCTGCCCACCCCACCTCCCACCCTCACCCCACGGCCCCACGGCCCCCCCAGCCGCCGGATGTGCTGGTGGGGAATTACACCGTCAAGCAGGGATCCGCCGTCTGCCTGCGGGCAGAGATGGGGCTGCAGCTGCGGATCCGCTACACAGACACAGCCAAGCGGCAGGTGAGTGTGCCTGCGGGGCGGGGGTGTTTCCTGTGGGTCAGAGGGGGCTGGGGGACCGGTGGGGCTGGGGGATTGGGTCCCGAGGCTGGGCACCGAAGTTGGCTTTTCTGAGCAAGAAGATTCTGGATCGGCCGCCCAGTGCCTCTGCCTTGCTTGCTGGGCAACTAGGCTGCCTTGCACGACTCGCTTTACGGCCCTCCTGAAGCAGGCTACCCGACCAGGCAGCTGCGTTCGACATTTTGGATCTGCTTGGGCGCTTGGTTCTGTGGCTCCTGTTGAACGGAATAACAGAGCTGGAAGTGACCTTGGAGGTCTTCTAGTCCAGCCCCTGCCCAAGCAGGAGACCGTTCCAGACCAATGGCTGTCCAGTCTCTTCTTGAAAGACTCCCGCACCCGCAACCTCTAGTGGCAAGCCGTTCCCCTGGCTCACTGTTTAGGGAAATTCCTCCTTAGTTCCAGGTTGCTTCTCTCCTTGATTCGTTTCCGTCCGTCCGTTGCTTCTGCTGCTGCTCTCCGGTGCTTTGGGGAAACCCCCCCCTTCTTTGGGGCAGCCCCTCAAATACTGGAAGGCTGCTATCATGTCCCCCCCCCTACCCAGTTCTTCCTTTTCTCTAGACTGGACGTTCCCAAATTTAATTGAAGAAAAGTGGGGGCACAGAGGGGGAAATGCAGCAGCCCCCCGTTTACTTTGAGGAAACGGAGGGCCTGGGGGGGCAGAGGGGGCCCTGCATGCCTTCCCTCCTTCCTTCCTTTCTTCCTCCCTTCCTTCCTTTTTCCAGGCCTGGGGAGCCTTTGCGGTGCAGCCCAACCAGACGGACGTCTCGGGGACCTGTTCCAGCAAGACGGCCTCCTTGAAACTACATTTCCCAGAGGGCTTCATTCTCTTCACTTTCCAAAAGGTGCAGGAAGGGGGTGGGTGGGAAGGACGGGGGGGCAGTGGTGGGGGACGCTTGGGGCCTATGGAGGCCAGCGAGCCGCTCATTTCATCACACACACACACACACACACACAGAGGAAAAGGCACTGCCCACCCACCAAGGTTAAGAAATATAGTGTGGGAAGGGACCCTGGAGGTCTTCTAGTCCAGCCCCCCTGCTCAAGCAGGAAAAACTGCGGTCGCGTGATCTGGGGCCACTTTGGCAACCGGCTGTGGTTTACGATGGTTACGTCATCGTCAATGGGGGAAGCCGGCCTGGGAGGTTGCCAGTCGCAAGCACAGGACGTCTCAGTTAATGACTGCCTCGCTTAACGATAAATTTGGTCCTACGTCGAGGACTGCCTGCAGTTTGGGGGAGGGGGAAGAAGTTTTATTAATATAAGCTTAATTTAATCAAGAATAGCTTTGTGAGAAGTGGATGGCATTAAGAGGGTTTATCTGTGCATTAATTTCACATTTCCTAACCTCCTGCCGACGTTATGCTTTCCTGGGTGACTGGCTTACTTGGAAATATAATTTGTCTGCAATATTCTCAGTCACCCTGCCCTTCCCCACACCCCTGACTCATCGGGCAGTTCCCCAAAGAACCCCCCCACACACACACACACACGCACCCTCTGGTCTGACTGGGGTGACTCACTGGTCCTGACTGGTGGTGGTGGCTCTGAGTCTGGTCAGCTGGTCAGCAGGCATCACGTGCCAAGTTGTAACTCAAGCGTTTCTCAAGCTTGGCAGTTTTCAGAGGTGGGGACGCCAGCTGCCACAATTCCCAGCCAGGAAGTCCTCAACTTATGACCATCTGCAATTTATGACCGAGCTTGAGACAGACGCTGCTCTGGGTCCTACCGGGGGCAGCAGAACAGATCAATTTGGGGAGGGGGAGACAGTTTGATGATGATGATGATGATGATGATGATACAGTTGGGAGGGATCTTGGAGGTCATCTAGTCTAACCCCCTGCTCAGGCAGGAGACCCTATGCCATTTGGGAAGCCATTCCACCGATTAATTAACAGAGGAACAGAATAACAGAATTGGAAGGGACCTTGGAGGTCATCTAGTCCAACCCCCTGCTCAGGCAGGAAACCCTATACCAAAATGGGGGTGGCAGTGGCTTTGGCCACTTTCTAGGGGGGAAAAAACCATTTCCCGCCCCCCTCTTTCTCAGAACGAAACAGAAAACGCAGCGTACCTGCACCAGGTCCAGGCCAATCTCACCTACCGGTTCCCCCAGGCGACAGGTGAGCAGCTGGGGGGGGAGGGTTGGCTCGGGTGGGGGGGGCAGGTTGGCAGCGTTGACCGAGTGTTTGATGCCCCAGAGTCCTTGGAGAGGCAGGGGGCCCATTCCATGGGGGGGGGTCTCCTGCACAAATTTGGTGGTCTTGGGGGGGGGGAATGTTTGCAAGTCCCCTCAAGTTACAGCCGCAGGCAAGCCCCACCTGGCCTCAACCATGAAGCCCCCCCCTTAGCCCCGTCTGAATTTACGCCCCAGCTGGCACCACGGCAGGCGCATTCCCCTTCGATGTGCGATGATTCATTTAGTGACCGTTTCAAAGTTACACCAGCCCTGAGAAGAGGGACCGTCTTTCACACTTAACAACCATCGCAGCATGCCCCACGGTCGCGTGACCAAAATTTGGACGCTCCTAATAATGACGATTGCAGCATCCCCGGGGTGTCACGCGATGCCCTTTTGCGGCCTTTGGATGAACATCTGGGGAAGCCGGGTTCACTTAGCGACCAAGTTGCTAACTTAAAAACTGCAGTGTTGTAAACCGCCTCTGTTTCGGGGGGGCAGCAGGCGGGATTTCCCCCGAGTGGGGGGCGCTGAGCGTGCACCCAGTGCCCTGGTGTGCCGCTGTGCAGGTGAGCCCCTTCCCCACCGCCGCCTGGCTCTTTGTATCCGTAGAGAAGACCTTCAGGGCCAACAACGCCTCCCTCCGGGAGTTCGCGGCCCCCCTGGGCAAGTCCTACCAATGCCGCAACCGCAGCCTGGACCTCACTGAGGACTTCCGCCTGAGCGCCCTGAGCGAGCGGATCCAGGCCTTCCAGCTGCAGGACGGGAAGTTCGGGGAAGGTAAGCACTGCCGCCTCTCTGCCTGCGGGGCGGGAAAGGATCCCCCCAGTTCCCCTCTCAGAAAATGGGGGGCGGAGAGAAAGAACTTGGGGACTTCAACTCCCAGAATTCCCCAGCAAGCGCAGGTTATTTTTCCCCCCCACGTTTCTGAAGTTGAGGTATATTACATCTACTGCATTCCCACCGTCTACTAAGAAAGTTAGCCGATCGGGGGTGGGGGGAAGTGATCGTTCTCCTTCTGCTCACTGGGCTGGGGAATTCTGGGAGTTGAAGTCCGAAAGTCTTTAAGGGGCCCAGTTTGGAGACCCTGGGTATAGGGTTTCCTGCTTGAGTGGGGGTTGGACTAGAAGACCTCTAGGGTCCCTTCCCACCTTATAATTCTGCATTCTGTAAGCCCTCTTAACCTTGCTGGGTGGAGAGATCTTTGCCTGGTGTGTGTGTGTGTGTGTGTGTGTAAATGAAGAGCTTGCTTGCTTCCATAAGCCCCAAGAGGCCCCCACCACTCCTTGCCTCGTCCTGCCCACCAACCCCTGACGTAGAACACAGAATCATAGGGTTGGAAAGGGACCTTAGAGGTCTTCTAGTCCAACCCCCAGCTCTCAGCTCCCAGGTTTCAGGCCTTCCCCCCTTCCTTCCATCGATTTTTGGGGTTCAATCAGTTGGGGTTCAGAAGAGCCTGTCTGGAGACTAGGAGGAAGCCAGGAAGCCCCCCACCCATCCTTACCCCCTTCGCCTTGATCCGTGTCTCCTGAGGCTTCCTCAACTAGGGGACCCAACAGCACCCCCCCTTCTCCCCATCACCCTACACCCCGAGGGGAAAAGGACGCCCCCTCTGCCTCGCCCTCACTTTCCTTCCTCCGGCCCCTTCCAGCCGAGGTGTGTCCCGAGCAGAGGCGCTCCATCGTCCTGCCCATCGTGGTGGGCGTGGTCCTTGGCCTCCTCATCCTCATCGTCCTCGTGGCCTTTGCCGTGGGACGGTGGCGAGCCCACAAGGGCTACGAGTCCCTCTGAGAGGCCCCGGCGGGCCCTTCTTCCTCCTTGGGCCGTGCAGCTGGAGAACCGGGCTTGGCTCCTTTCACACATACCGATGGAGAAAAATGCCAGCCACTCATCCTGTGCCCTTTCTTGGACTGCCATTGGAGGACTGCACGCTCGGGAGAATTTTTAGCTTTTTCACAAAATGGTCTCGCTTGCGGCGGGGGAGTGGGGGGAAGGCGGGAGGTTAAATAAGTAGATAGGAACGCAGGAACTCCTCGGCTTATTTAGCGACCATGTGAAGTTACGACGGCACTTAAAAAAAGCGACGTACAACAGCATTTTCTCACTTTTCACACGGTTGCAGCCACGTGGTCACCATCATGTGATCCAAATTCAGACTGACTCACAGTTATGACGGCCATCGTGTCCTGGGGTCATGGAATTCCCTCCCCCCACCAAATACACACACACACACACACACACCCTAAATTGTCTTCCCCGTGCCAAGCCATTTTTATAAAAATAGAAAATTCCTGGGTGATATAATAGCCCTGGCTTGGAAAGCGACTTGGTAATGAAAGAAAGTTGGGATTTAAAAAAAAAAAGAAGATTTGACCTTTTAGAGGGGGCATTATAGGTTTAAATACTTTGAATAAGAGTCAAAGGACGGAAGGCTTTTAGATATAATTAGGCTTTTATAATGAAACATACGACTTAGAATTAAAACAGCGGGGATGGGGTTTTCTCTCTTTTTTTTTGATATGGGAAATATGAAGATAAGAGGGGTTGATTTGAATAAAACTTTCAGTGATGTAAATGTAATTAATATTGAGAAAATCATAACCGATGAGGATATTTCAAATGCTGATAGGAAATCAAACTTTTTTAGCAAGAGCACGAAAAGCAGGATATTGACTAAACAGATTGACATTATTGATTTATGAACTGATATTGTTATTGGTATGATATTAATAAAATGTGACGAAGATGCTTATATCTATCTCTGTATACATTAACAGTACCAAGAATTGTAATGGATTGTAATGGAAGGGAAAATGGGGAAAAAATATGGAGAAGGAAAGATGATCAGGGGAAAAATACTGGATTGTGTAGTATTGGAACAGATTTATATTGAAGAAGTTAATGTTAAATATCTGAACACAAACAACATGTTGTTTACCAAGCACTTAAAGACTGCAATTTTAAAAAATTAATAAAACTTTTATAAAAAACAAAACCCAGTTCATTTAGCGACTGCATGAAGTTACAACGGCACTTTTCACACGCTTGCAGCATCTCCCACGGTCGCGTGATGCAAATTCAGACACTGGGCAACTGACTCACAGTTACGACGGCCGCCGTGTCCTGGGGTCACGGAATTCCCCTTTTGCGACCTTCTGACAGGCAAAGTCACGGGGGGGGGGGAGGGGGAAGCCGAGGGAAGCGATTGACTTAACAACGGTGGCAAGAAAAGTTGTTTTAAAAAAGGACAAAATTCACCCAACCCATCTCACTTAGCAACGGGAATTTCGGGCTGAACTGCGGTCGTCTATCAAGGACCTCCTGTTTCATGAGAACTAGCCTAACCATGGGAAAGGGAAGGGCGGGCTTTGGAGAGGCAGGTGGGGCGCCTGAGGATCTGGCCAGGGTCGGGGGGGGGGTGTAGTCAGGTGTGGGGGGGTTGTAGATGTCGGCGTGGGGAACTTTTTTTCCTCCAAACAGGAAACTGTGGGAGGAGAGACAAATAAATTGAATAATAATAATAATAATAATAATAATAATAATAATAATAATTAATAATAATAATAATAATAATAATAATAATAATAATAATAATAATAATAATAATAATAATAATAATAATAATAATAATAATAATAATAATAATAAAATAATAATAATGAGGGGGGGGAGAAAAAAAAAGAAAAAGAAGAAAGAGGAGGAGGAGGAAGGGGCAGAGTAAACAGAAAGTAACCTCGTAGTAGGGAGGGAGGGAGGGAAGGAGGGGGCAGAGCTGCTTTGAGACCGTGGGAAGGGCTGCCGCGGTTTCCCGCTCTGCTGCACCCAGCATGCCAGGTAATTAAAGGCCTCCAGGTCTCCTTAATTGGCTGCCTTCATTTTAATTTTAATTTCTGGTCTTGGGTTTCCTGACTTCGGGGTCTCTTCCGCAACAGCCCCCTCCTCTTTCAGGACCCCCCCCTCCCCGCCTGCCCTCTTTGCCAGAGAATCCTCCCACTGAAAGTGGGGGGGCTTCAGACCTGCCCTGCCTGCTTCTTTCAGACAAAAGGGAAATAAAACCGGGGCCAGGAAGAAACCCCTCCCCCCCCCCAGCGGGGGCAAATCAGACTTTATTCGTCTTGACCCTTTCCGGAGGTCAAAAGCAGAAGGAAACACAGGTAGTCCTCAACTTACAACAGTTCATTTACTGACCGTTCAGTCGTAACGGTTATAACACTGAAAAAAGTGGCTTAGGACGTGTTTTTCACACTTACGACAAATCCGGATGCTGGGCAACTGACTCGTACTTATGACGGTCGTGGTGTCCCAGAGGGGTCACGCGACCCCCCCTTTTTGCGACCTTCTAACACGCCGGATTAACTTAACAACCTTGTGACTAACAGGCGCAGGGATTAACGACCGTGGCAAGGAAGGACGCAAAGCGGGGCAGAACCCACTTAACAAATGTCTCGCTTAGCAACTTGGGGCTCCGTTGCCGCCCTATGCCGAGGACCGCCTTTTAGTCCTAAAGCCCGGTGGAGTTCCTGTTTTTCTGCTCTCGGGCCGAGACAAAGCGGGCTGGTTCTGCTTTGGCAACCACACTTGGGGTCAGTGAGTGAGTGAGTAAGTGTGTGTGTGTGTGTGTGTTTGTGTGTGTGTGTGTTTGTGTGTGTGTGTGTAGATCTACATGCTTCCGTGAGCCAGAGAAGTGGGGGGGTATCCGTTGCTCACCGCAGAAAAGACAAGAGACTTCCTGAACAAAACTCCCAGAGGTTTACTGAAGGGGGGGGTCTCCCTCCCTCCCAGATGATAAACCCCAAAGACCCCCTTCAAGGGGAGGGGTTTTTTACCACCCCCAGTTCACGTGGCCCTCTTCTGAATCCTTTCTTAGGAGTTGGAGAGGCCAGTCCAGACCTAAGAATAACAGAAGGGACCTTGGAGGTCTTCTAGTCCAGCCCACTGTTCAGGCAGGAGACCCTGTACCACTTCAGACAAACGGCTCTTCTTAAAAACTTCTTAAAAGCATTCACAACAACTGGTGGCCAGCAGTTCCACTGGTCAATTGTCCTCACTGTCAGGAAGTTTCTCCTTAGTTCCAGGTTGCTTCTTTCCTCAATGAGTTTCCATCCGTTGCTTCTTTGCTCTGGGGAATGCAGGTCGTCCTCGACTTACAACAGATCATTTAGTGACCGCTCAAAGTTACAACGGCACTGAAAAAAAGTGACTTATTGTATGACCGTTTTTCACACTTACGGCCGCTGCAGTGTCCCCCCGCGGGCAAATGATCAGAATTCAGACTCTTGCCAACTGGTTCATATTTATGATGGTCGCAGCATCCCGGGATCACGCGATCCCCTTTTGCATCCTTCCTGACAAAGTCAGTGGGGAAGCCAGACTCAGCAAGCATGTTACAAACTTAACAACAGCAGTGATTCGCTCAAAAGATCGTAAAATGGAGCAAAATTCACTTAACAAATGTGTCACTTAGCAACACCTCAACTGTAGTCGTACGTTGAGGACCACCCGTAGCAGGCTGACCCCCTCACTCCCGCCCAGAGCGCCCTCAGCCCCTGAGGGCCCAGGCCAGGGCGTCTCGGATCTCTACCGCTTCGGCATCCTCTTCCTCCCCTTCCTCCGAAGGCTGCTCCTCCCGCGGCTCAGCCTCCTCCTCCTCCCGCTCCTCCTGCTCCTCCTCCATCCAGCATGCCTGGAAGGCGTCTCCGCGGTTCTCGCAGATGTTGTGCAGGGTGCAGCAGGCGGCGATGAGGGTGGGCAGAAAGGAGATGTCGGTGTCGTTGCGTTTGGTCAAGCACCGCCAGCGTCCACGCAGGCGCCCGAAGGCCACCGCCAGCACCGTCCGGGCGGCGTCGGCGTACTCGTTGAAGCGTCGCTGGCTGGGACTCAGGGCCGCTGCCCTGTAGGGGCGCATCAGCCAAGGCAGGAAAGGGAAGGAGCAGCCACCTAGTACGTAGATGGGCACCTGCACCCCACTGACGTCTCGGGACCCTCCGGGGAAGAGTTCGCCCCCCTGGGCTCGCTGGTAGAGCTCCGATGCACACAAGACTTGGGCATCGGTCACCCGTCCCGGACACCCAACGTTGATGTCCCAGAAGCAGCCCCGGGAGTCCACAGCGGCCTGCACCACCAACGAGTGCCAGCCACGGCGGTTGTAGTAGCCCGCTGCGTTCTCGTTGGGGGCCCGGATGGGCACGTGCAAGGAGCCCAACACCCCAGCGAGCTGCGGCAAGGGGAACCCGTTGCCGGCCGCCACCTCGGCCGGGTCAGGCGGGCGCACATAGAGCGGGGTGAGGATGCCCACCACGGCTTCGCAGACGTCGCGCAGGATCTTAC
This sequence comes from Vipera berus, assembly GCF_964194415.1. Taxonomy (NCBI): domain Eukaryota; kingdom Metazoa; phylum Chordata; class Lepidosauria; order Squamata; family Viperidae; genus Vipera; species Vipera berus. The sequence goes on along the minus strand of NC_138205.1, from coordinate 873,623 downwards.
AGACGGTGGAGCGCGACACGCCAAAGAGCTGCTCCACCGCCCGGTACTCAGTGCAGGCGCCCAGGCGCCAGAGGGTCATGGCCAGCCGCACGTCGGCCGGGATGGCCCTGCGCATGTTGGTGTCTCGGCGCTGGATGGCATTGCGCAGGTGGGCACAGAGGTAGTCGAAGGTGCCGGGCGACACGCGGAAGTTCTCTCCCCACTCCCAGGCGCTGAAGGCCTTCGCCCGCACGATCTCCCAGAAGGCCGAGCTGCGCGATTTGCTCCACAGGCGCCGTTCCCGCAGCAGCCGGGGCAGGGCTCCCGTGCCACCACCATGACGGCCCCCAACGCCCCTTGGGCATGGGCCGGGCAGGCCGTTCTCCCGGGCCAGCAACCGGCAGAGCCACAGCAGCGCGAAGCGTCGGCGGGAGCGGGCCTGGGCCCGGCGGTGGCGGGCTGCCCGTCGACGGTGGTCCGCCTGGCAGAGACGACGTCCCCGCTGCAGCCGCAGGGCGTGGAGCAGGCACAGGGCCACCGTGCCACGGCTGAGGGCGGGCAGCAGCCGGCCGGCCTCATCCCCGTGGCTGGAGGCGGCCGCGGGACAAGATGGCGCCCGAGGAATGGCGGCCATGGCGGCCCTCGAATCAAAGCGGGAAGCACGTGGCGAGGAGAGGCCAGGCGGGGCGCGCGTGCGCGTGCGCGGCAGCCAGAACCGCCTCGCAGCGGGCGGTCGCTCGCCCTGTGAGAAGCGCACGCGCGTTAGAAGAAAGCGGGCCCCGGCTGCCTCCGTGCGCAGGCGCAGACGGGCCCGCGCCCTCTTCGGGCGCCGCGCGGGCCTGCGGGGCGCGCCGGCCTTATGGAAGCGGAAGTCTGCCCCGCCTGAGTCCCCTCCTTCCCGAAATGGCGGCGTCCGCGCTGAAGGTCGCCCTGGTGCCCTACCTCCTCCCCGAGCGCTGCTACGAGGAGCTGGTCGTCAACCTCAACCTCCTGCACGGTGAGCCGGGCCCGGTCCCGAGCGGAGGAGGGGTTTGCCCGGCGCCCCGTCGTCGTGGCAACGCGCCCCGACCGGAAGTACCCCAAGGCCGTCGGCGGCCATCTTGGAGAAGGGCGGCTGGGGGGGGCTTTCCCGCGGGGGCGAGGGCGGAGGCGCCATGTTGGAAGTGGGCGGAAGGCGCCGCTCTCGGTCGGAGGGTCGTGCGAGTCGCTGGAGGGTCGTGGAGTGGGGAGTGGGGGGGGAAACGGGGTTCTTTGTCCCTGGAGGGGGCCAGGCGGGTCCTCGCCCCCTCCCGCCGCAGGGCCCGGGCAGGCAGCCGCCCGTCAGGTGCAGCGGCCGCGATGGGACCCTCCGCCGGGGCTGCCCGGGCCGGTGGGACCCTCTCCGCTCTCTTCCTCCCCCGCAGTGCCCTGCCTGAAGGCCTCCCTCAGCAAAGTCCTCGGGCTGGGCGTGGTGGCCGGTTCGCTCGTGGGTAAGAGACCCTCCCCGCCCCCAGCAGACCCCCCCCTTCCCTCCCCTGGCTGCTCCCTGAGGCTGCTGGCCTGTCGGCCTCGGTGGCTCCATCCAGGCAATGGGCACAAGTTCTCCCAGGAAGAAGCCTCTGGACAACCCCCCTCGCTCCCTCCCCAAAGCTGAGGGGGGGGTTGGCCTCCATGCCTCCCTAAATGGTGCCCTCGGATGGGGAGGGGGGCACAGCCGAAGAGTCGGTGGGGTTATGAGCCCTCTGGACCCCCCCTCCGGCCCAGGGTGCCCCGTGCTGCCCCCCTCCCTCGGCTGACCGGAGTCCCCCCCTTTCCGCAGTGAAGATGCCCCAGATCCTGAAGATCCTGGGGGCCAAGAGCGCCGAGGGCCTGAGCTTCCATTCCATCCTGCTGGAGCTGGTGGCCATCAGCGGCACCATGGCCTACAGCATGGCCCACGGCTTCCCCTTCAGGTAGAGCCGCCACTGAGTGGGGACCGGGTGGGGAGGTTCCCCTGGAGGAAGGAAGGAAGGAAGGAAGGAAGGAAGGAAGGAAGGAAGGAAGGAAGGAAGGAAGGAAGGAAGGAATAGAAAAGGGAGGGAGGGAGATTTAGAAACGGGAGGAAAGTATGGCCGAAGGGAGGGAGGAAGGAAGAAGAAGATAGAGAAAAGGGAGGGAGGAATGGCGGAAGGAAGGAAGGAAGGAAAGAAAGAAAGAAAGGAAAGATTTAGGTCTGAAGGTGCAAAATAAACCCATTAACTCTTGAAGCAAATTCTTTAGGCCAGGCAAATCTCACAGCCCGGCCCTGAGACTGACCTAGAAGCCAGTTTTTGCATTTGCACACACAAGGGAGTCGGCAAATCTGTCTCCCCTTCGGCTTGGCCAGAGCGCCCACCCCCTGCCCTCTTTTCTCCCTCCCTCGCAGTGCCTGGGGGGAGGCCCTCTTCGTCATGATGCAGACGGTGTCCATCGGCTTCATGGTGCAGCATTTTGGGGGCCACACCAGGCGTGGTAAGTGGGGTGGGGGGGATTTTGCAGACAGCCGCGCCAACACCCCTGCAGGGAGGCCGGAGCTGAAAGTGCTTTGGTGACGATCTGTTTGGGGAGGAACCTGCGGCCTGGAAGATCCAATTTAAGTGGATTTTCTGCTCCAAATATTTAGAACAGCAACCTGGGCAGCTTTCAGAGGGGTGGACCTCAACTCCCAGAATTCCCCAGCCAGCGTAGCTGGCTGGGGAATTCTGGGAGTTGCAGCCCACCCCTCTGAAAGCTGCCTCAGTTGAGAAAAGCCTACTGCATTTTGTAACATTTACAAAGATGTTCCGGATGTTGACCTACGTTAATGGAGATGCTCAGTCATCCAGGCTGTCCCAAAGACTTTTCTTTCAAAAGGCAACGGGACTTTTGTTTTGCTTTTTCCCTTGAAGACGTTTCGCTTCTCCTCCAAGGAGCTTCTTCAGTTCTGCAGACCCCGAGAATGGAAGAATCTGCTTGGATGAGAAGCGAAACCTCTTCACGTCCGTTTTAAAAAAGAAAAGCAACTTTTGGGGCACTGACTCGGGCAAATGCTCTTGGGCCTCTCCTGCCCACCGCTGACCAAACAAGGGGCCTGCGCTGGCGGGAAGGGGGCACGGGATGAAGGTGGTGGGCCTGGAGCATGACGCAAGTCCTCTCCGCAGGACTGGCCTTCCTCTTCACCTACTTCGCCCTCCTGTCTCTCCTACTCTCCCCGCTCACTCCATCCGTGTTGGTCACCACGCTGCAGGTGTCTAACATGCCCACCGCAGCCACCGGCAGGGTAAGCAGGACCACCACCACCCCAGGTCAGGGGAGGACTTCTGGGAAGCCAGCTTGCCTAGTGGCGATAGCTGGGTGGGTGGCACCTCATGAGGGTTCACCTCTCTCCAACAGCTCCTTCAAGCGGCCACCAACTACCAGAACGGGCACACCGGCCAGCTCTCGGCCATCACAACTTTCTTGCTCTTTGCCGGCTCCTTGGCACGCATCTTCACGTCCATCCAAGTATGTGTGTGTATGGGGGGGACACAAAGGGAAACGGCCCGGATAGCTGTCACGGTTCCGACAGATGAAACTCTTCAAAGAACTTTGAGACATTGTTTACCTTAAAGGAACTTTATTTGAGAAGCATAGCATCGGCACTAACGGTGGAAGCCAAAACCGAGTTCCCCTCTCCTGGGCACATAGTATCAAAGCACAATTCCCTCCCCCAATGAACAGTCCTAAATCACATTCCCCAGTTAGTTTGAAATGCAGGCTTTCCCGCCAGTCCTCCAGCCCGCCAATTCTTTATCACCTCTTATTTCAACAACCTTGGTTCTCACGCTAGGTTCGGTATTGTTATGTCTAGACTCTAGCTAAACTCTCGTGCACATTCCCCCCCCCCCAGGATCATCTAACTCTAAAAGGGAAAAGAAGAAAATGGCTGCATCTCCATCTGTTGTCAAAGGAAAAACATCCGATGTTAGCAGCGTTGACAATAGCTTTGGAGAGACGGGCACCCTATATTACATTTCATAACGCAGGTTGTTCTCCAGCATGCCTGGCTGAGGAATTCTGGGAGTTGAAGTCCACAAGTCATAAAAGGGTCATAGTTCCCTCAGGCTGGCTGACGAATTCTGGGAGTTGAAGTCCACAAGTCATGAAAGGGTCATAGTTCCCTCACGCTGGCTGAGGAATTCTGGGAGTTGAAGTCCACAAGTCATGAAAGGGTCATAGTTCCCTCATGCTGGCTGAGGAATTCTGGGAGCTGAAGTCCACAAGTCACAAAAGGGCCAAGTTTGAAGGCCCCTGGTCTGGATTGAAGTCGCCCAGACCTGAGCCTTGTTTACAAACTGGGAATGGTGGCTTGGCCGTCACCACTCTGCCCTCCAGCTGGCTAGGCAAAAGGGAAGGATGGCCAGTGGCTGTCTCGATTGGCCTGGCCTGAAGGGCAGAGGCTTTCCCTCCCGAAATGTGGGCAGGAGTGGGGAGTCCCTCCCCAGACCTCCAGCAAAACAGTTTCTTTTGCTTCTCAGGAGACGGGCGACCTCTTGATGGTCCTGACCTACGTCGTCTCGCTGGCGTGCCACGGCCTCCTCCTGGGACAGGTGCTCTACTACTGGGATACTACAGGCAGGCTCAAGAAAGAGTGACCGGCCTGCTGACATCCACTGCTGCCTGCGGGCTGTGACGCCTGCAGGGTGACCTCAAAGATGGTGCCCGCTGCCTGCCCATTGCACCACCTTCCCCCTGCGTTCTGAGTCCAGGGAAGCCAGGGAAGCAGTGTCCCCTTCCCCAGGAGTTGCACCGGACTTTTGATGGCCCACGGGACTGCACCAGACTGCTTTCTTTATTTGAGGGAGGGGTGTGTTCGGGGGGGGGCTCTTTGCTTGCTTACTTTCCCCCTTTCGAAAACAAGAGAGAAGCTGCCGGCAAAAAGGTTCCTTGGCTTGTGGTTCGTTCTTCTCCCCACTAGGGGGAGCCCTTGCAGGCTCAAACATGCCCCCTCCCCATGCCCTGCGGGGTGGGAAGTTGTGCAGGGCAGGCTAATTGGGGTGATTGGGGAGAGAAGCTGCCCCCCTCCCCAAGCGGAGAGAGCCCAGGTGAGTTGGCACAGCTGCCTGGCTGGGGGGAAGGGGGGGGAGCTGGATTCACAGCTAGCAATGGGGGGGGGGAGCTGAGACTTAGCATGCCTCCCGGCCTTCCCAAAATCTCTTCCCTGGCTGCCAGTGCCATCTTCCAAAGGGTTGGGCAGCCAGCAGGAAGAACCCGGGCACATTTAGCCAGATGTGCCAGGCAAGGCCGTTCAGGCAAAGGGGTCTTCTTCCCTGCCAAGGCGGCTTCTGCCTAGCTTTTGGGGGTGTGTGGTTGTGAATCAGTTGAACTCAGCCAACCACTCTATAAACAATCATTGGTTTGTTTATAAAGCTTTATTTATAAAAAATGTACTCTTTATAAAATTGGTTTAACATCTTCGGGCTGGCAATCACCCCAGAAACACAGTTAGGGGCTGCCTTGTCCAACGGGGGCCACTGTCCGGCGCTCCTCCTTTAGGTCCCAATTGGGGGGGGGGGCTTAGTGTACGTCTCCGAACTATGTCCACGTTGGTCTTTCCCAGCTGTGCCTTCCTTGCATGATGAAACCCAGACACGGAGCTGCAGCTGGCATCGTTGCTAGAGGGGGGCCAAGTGGGCAGCGCTGCTGAACCCCAGGGGCTGGGGAGGGGGCTCGGGGAGGCAGCCCAGGGTGGCTGCATCGGACACCTCGCAGCCCTGCAGCCCATAAATAGCCACAATGTCCGGGAAGTCCCCCAGCGGGTGCTGAAGGCTGCTGTCCAGCTTCCTTGGCATGGTGGCAAAGGCAGGGGGGGTTGGCATGCTGTAGACCAGGCTGCTGTCAAAAGAAAGAAGGGTGATGGGGGGGTTAGTTCCATCCAGGGGAGGGGAGGGAGCATTTGTTTCTTTTGGGGCAGGGTGGGGAAGCAAACCAGTGGGTTTGCAATATACTGAGTCAAACCTAGCCCCCACCACAGGGGCCTCCCTGCCTGCCGCCTCTGAGGAAGGGGGGTCCGACTTTGCCAACTTTTTAAGACTTCAACTCCCAGAATTCCCCAGCGAGCCATAACTGTGCTTTTTTCTTCCCCCTCCCACTTCCTAGAGCAGAGAGATTGCAGAGAAAGGGACCACGAGAGAGTAAGCATGCACATAAAAAGCAATGCATTATTGCCAGGGGATCCTGGGAATTGAAGCCCGTAAGTCTTCAAGCTACCAAGGTCGCACAGCCCTGCTCTAGGTCTAACCCCACAGCCCAGGGGTGGCTCTATCTAGGCCTGGGCAGGTCCAAAACTGAAGAGACCAGCCAGGAATTGCCCGGCCCTTTCCCCTCGGGGAGGGAGACAAGCACTTGGGGGGGTGCCAGTTCACCAGCTCTGCTCCCCCCCCCCATGAATAAGGTGCTGCCTTGCCTGAGCCTGAATTTGGCAAGGCACAGCCTGTGCCCCTTCGGTGGCAGAACTCCCCAAGCAAGCTGGGGACGAAACGGGCCATGGGGAAGGGAGGCAGCTGGGTCAGCCAGGGGAGGGAGGGGGGGCTGGGGGCTCTGATTATCACCTGCCCAGCCCTGCACCTGTGGGAAGAAAGGGGGGATGGGCGGGACGGAGCTGCATTCCTCCGGCAGCCGGATCTTCCAGTTCTGCCCACGAGCCCCCAAACCTGTTCAGGCCTGTCTGGCCTCAGCCCGGAGCTCCTCCTGCTGCTGCGAGGGGCCCGAGAGCCCCCCCCCCCGGGCACCCGGTCCTCCTCCTGGCGGAGCCAAATTGCTCCTGCGCTCTGGCCCGGGCTTGACCCGGGAGGGGGGGCGCATTTGGGGTGCCTGCCTGGCGGGGCTGCAGAGCGCCCGGGGAGAAGTGGCAGCGCGGGCTGCGGACACGCCCGGCTGGTGGCACGACAGACGCGGGCCAGCCGGCCGAGGTGCGGGGGGATCTTCGCAGGAAACGGCGTCGAGGGTCGGCCGCAGAACCGTCCCGGGGCTGCCGTGCGCCCCCCTCTCGTCTTCGGAGGGGGCCTGGCCGCACCTGGCGCAGGTGAGGCAGGAAACGCCTCTCGACGCTGGCCGGGGAGGGGTTTCGGGGCTTCACCCTGGCAGCCCCCCCACCACCCCGCCCGAAGCGGCCGTCTTGCAAGCGGAACCGGGTTCCACACGCCGCCGGCTCCACCCGCTTGTTCGGGGGGGGGGTCGCCTCCGGGGTGTAGAAGCCCCTAACATCCTCCCGCCAGTCGGGGAGGGCCCGACTAGAGAGCCTCGAGAGGTCCCTCGGCTGTAGGAGCCGGCTGTAGCAGCCTCCCGCCCGCCCCGTCGAGGGGACCGGTTCTCACCTGCAGGGCGCCGCCGCGGCCCCCGTCACGCAGCCGCCGGCGGTCCCGCAGAACGCGTCGGGCGAGCCGGCGAAGGCGGCCGTCCACCCGAGGGGCGGCGACGGCCCCGGCAGGCTAGCGGAGGAGAGTCCGCCGGGCTCCCGGCCGGCCCGGCTCTTCCGCCTGGGCCGGTACTTGTAGTCCGGGTAGTCGAGCATGTGGCGCGCCCGGAGCCGCTTGGCCTCGTCGATGAAGGGCCGCTTCTGGGCGGCGTCGAGGAGCTGCCAGGCGGCGCCCAGCCGCTTGGAGATCTCCGAGTTGTGCAGCCGGGGCTGCTCCTGCGCGATCCGCCGCCGCTGCGCGGACGACCAGACCATGAAGGCGTTCATGGGCCGCTTCACCTTCTCCGGCCGGGATGCCGAGGGCGGCGGCGGCGGCGGCGGTTCCGGGGCTGGGGCCGGCTGGAAAGGGCCCGCCGCCCAGCCGCTGGCGGGCGCCTCCGGGGTGCAGAAGCCGTCGAACATCCTCCCGCCCGTCGGGGAGGGCACGACTAGATTGCCTCGAGAGGTCGCTCGGCTGGACCAGCCGGCAGCAAGCGAGCACGTGCGGCCCGTCGGCCCTGGGATATAGGTGCGCCAGACCACGCCCCTCCGGGCCCCGCCCCGCCCCCTTGCCCCGCCCTTCCTTCTGCCGCCCGGTGGAAAGCGCGCCCGCGGGCGCAGAGCTGACGGACCCGGCAGGCGACCGCCCCCCCCCACCCGCTCGCCTCCACGTCCCCCTCCCGGGCTCTGCCCGAGCCGAGCCCTCCAGAGGGACCCGTCTTTGCGGAAAGCGGTGGGTTTCTGAGCATAAGCAGAGTGCCGGCACGGCTTCGGAGAGCGCGGGAGAGGCTCTCGGGCGGATCCGCCTGGGCATCGGCGCCTGGTCAGCCGCGGCCCTCGGACTCGCCTGCTCTGCCCTGGTAGCCTTTAGACCGCCGCCCCCCCCCCCGTTGTTGCGTGCAAGATGATGGGAGTTGTAGTGAAGCCCATCAAGAGGAGGTTTGAGAAGCTCCGTGCCTGAAAGGGGGGGTACAGGGGGGGTGATGCAACGGCCCTTCTCCTTTGAGGGCCCCCAGGTCAGCCGGTGCCTGAACCCCGCAAGCAGTGGAGGAGCGGGACCCCCCCTCCCCAAGCCCCCTCCCCAGTCCAGACCCGGCTCTTCTGCCTAGCTTTAATTGGGCAGCTTTGCGCCTTCCCCAGGATTCCCCCCCCACTTTCTGGCTGCCATGCAGTGTTACACATTTTCCCCTTAGGCTTAGGCGCAATCCGGGGGGGGGCAGCATGGGCACCCCTTATTTTCCCGGGGGGGGGGAGGAGAAGGTATACCTGTGATCAGACTTTCCTCAGCCCAGCTCAGTGGGGGCTGAGTGGGTGGGTGGGAGGGGGTGAACCCTGAAGGGCCCAGAGAGCCCCACCCCCTGCCGTCGCTTTGGCTGATGGTTGGGGGTCCCAGCAGTCACACACACACACACACCTCCACTGCTTTGGCCTCAGGGTGGGGGGGGGAAGGAGGCTATGAGGAGTTTAGCAAGGGAGGGGCAGGGAAAAGAGTTGGCTACTGGGTCAGCTTCCTTCCCACCTTTCACCTTCCCTCCCCCCCCTCCCCCCCCCCCCCCGGTCAGTGGAGACTAATTGCCTTTCCGGGCCATTCCTGAAGACAAAGACAAAGATTTTGCCCCCAGGAGGGATTTTCACCTGCTGAATTGCATTTGCAGCTAAAGGGGCAGAGACACCCCCCCCCAAATCCCTGGCAGGCATGGAGAAGAGGAAGGGGTGGGGGGCAGGATCCCCTCTAGCCGAGGGAAAGGTGTTCTGTTCCCCCCCCCTTTTAAATTGAAACAATAGGATTACTATAAGATTTAGCTGCAGGAACCTGTTTGATTTCTGCCTGTCGCTGCTTTCCCCAGGCCACTTAACTAGGCCACGTTCCCCCCCCAACTCCCCACCCCATGTGCCAAGCCTACACCTACACACACACAAACACACACGCGCGCGTACACACACACAAAGCAAGAAAAGCGTTCCTGCTGAATTAAAACAGGGCCGGACAAAAAAAAGCAAGACTGGATTTGTGTGAGGTTATAAATCCGACTCCGAGTTTTTCCTTCTGCCAGAACCTCCACAATCCGGGTTTCGGTTACTTCAAAACCGGCAGAACAAACCCAAGATGAGGGTTTCAGGTGCCCTTTTGCCAAGCCAGGTCAGAGACTGACCGGAGCAAGAACTTAAAAAGATGGGTCATCTGGGCTAAAAGCTGGCAGACTGGCTGAATGTGCAGGAGCAGAACTTTTTTAAAAAATAATAAAGTTTTATTACTTTAAAATATACGATACAATTGAAATGCAAAGTAAAAAGCAGGAAAGATGGGGAGGGAAAAGGGAGTAGAGAAGGGAAGTAAGGGAGGAAAAAAAAGGGGTGAAAAAGACAGTGTCTTCTGAATTCCTTTGGTGTAATAGAGCAGGGCTCTTCAAACTTGGTCCTTTCATGACTTGTGGACTTCAACTCCCAGAATTCCTCAGCTGGGAGTTGAAGTCCACAAGTCATCAAAGGGCCAAGTTTGAAGACCCCCTGCTCTATTACCTGCCAGGACCTGAAAAGCTAAGACACCCTTGTGGGTTTTTCAACTCTGTTGCTTTTAAGATGAGTGGACTACAGCTCCCAGCATTCCCTGGGAGCTGGGGAATGCTGGGAGTTGGTCCACCCTTCTTGAAGTCTCAAGATGAGCAAACATCCGTGCCCCCCATTTTTCACACACAAACCCTGAATTGAGGACTACTTCCCCCCTGGCAATTTTGCACCTTGCCCAGAGCACCCCAAAATGTGCGTCTCCTTCCGCCTCTGAAGACAAGTTTACCGCTTACTAACCCAGCTCCAAATTCCTTCAACCCAGTAAGGCCAAATATTTTTGACTTTCCTGGCTGCATTGATCTTCTCCTGGACATTTGAACCCTGACCCAATCTGGCACGTCTGAGCGCGCACCCTTATCTTCCTCTGAACGAGGAAGCCCCCCACCCGAGAGGTTTCCCCAAAATTCCTCTCTCGGAAAGGGCTGGAGCTTCACCTGTTGGTCTTCCTTCCTCCTGCCCAAATATGCCACCGGGAGGAGGGCAGCCAAGCAGGCGAGGAGGGATTCCTATCTTGAGTCCCACCCAGATTGTGTGAATGACGTGAAGCCTGCTCCCCCCCTTCCTCCCAAGTGAGGGGCGGGGCCCCCTTGAGGCTATGCAGTCCACCCCCACCCCTGCTCAAGCAGCTCCTCCAAGGTGTTTCTCCAGCCTGTTTTCACAGGTCCATCAAGGGGAGCCCAGCTGTGCACACCCAGCCCTCCGTCCTGGCCTTTCCCAGTACGCAGCTTCAAGCAATAGCAGCCTTCCAGTATTTTTGGGGGGCTGCCCCAAAGAAGAGGAGGGGGGTCCCCCTATTCTCCAAATCGCCTGAAGGCAGGAGAAGCAGCAACAGATGGAAACTCATGGAGGAGAGAAGCAACCTGGAACTAAGGAGGAATTTCCTGACAGTGGGAACAATTAACCGGTGGAACTGCTTGCCACCAGAAGATGTGGGTGCTTCCATCACTGGAGCTATTTTAAGAGGACCGGACAGCCCTTTGTCTGAAATGGTGTAGGGCTTCCTGCCTGGTCAGGGGTTGGACTAGATGACCTCCAAATCACCTCCCAACTTTATTATTAATGGCCTGGAGAAGAGTCAAGAGGAGGACCTGGATTACATGAACAATGAGCTGGGGGTTGGACTAGAAGACCTCCAGGGTCCCTTCCAGATCTATTGATTGATTGAGGAGCTTTGCTGTAACTAAAGTCCCTTCCGAGGGACAAAAGGGGCTCTTGGCTTCTCAGGAGACCCTCCCCTTTAGGTACATGCCCCCCCCCCCGACCCAAAATGAAAAAAGAGATAAACCTGCTTTTTCTCCAGGCTAAAAGGCCTTCATGCCCGTCTGCCACAGCGCAACATTCCCCTCCCTCCCTCCCTCCCGGAAGACTCCACTGGGCTTTGACCAGCCAGCAACCCTTTTAAACTGGAGGGGCTGGAGCCCCCACCCCAGCCCGGTGAGCCCCTTCCCCACAAGACGGACCCACCCACCCTCCCCTCCCCTCCTTGGACCCGACCGAAACGCCCCAGGAGCCGGGACAGAAGACAATAAAGAAGAGCTCGCTCGCTCTCGCTCTCACTCTCTTTTGGTTTCTTTCCCCCCCAAAGAGTTGGGTTTTTTTCTTTTTGTTTTTTTATTCTCTTTTTAAATACTGTACAGTGAAAAATAAATAGTCTCAACCGTCACAGATCAAGTCCTCCCCTTTTCCCCAGCCACAAACACACAAACTCCAGACCGCCGGGCCAGGGGGGGGCCCCAGCCGGCCGCTCTCCTCTTGCACAGTGTTCTCAGGAAAGGAAAAAGAAAAAAAAAGGGGGGGAAGGGGGGGAGGGCCAGGCTGCAGGCCGCTTGCCCCCCCTCCCAATTCCTCCCCCTTCTCAGCTTGGACCCCCAGTGGTGGTGGGGGGGGAGGGGAGCGAGACCCTGACCTAGGCCTGAAGGCTCCCCCAGAGGGGACCGAACTCCCGGCCCCTCGGTTTGACTTACTCAAAGAAGGGAAAATAAACAAAAAAACAAAGCACTCCGCTTTTGTGTTTGTGTGTCTCTCTCTCTGTGTGTATGTGTGTGTGTTTGCGTTATCAGAAGGCACAGATTGCTTTCCCCCCCCCTCAATTCCTTCCCCAGTTTGAATAGCCGGTTATTTATTTTTTCTCACATTAGTTTTGAAACCAAAAAAAAAACCACTTTTAAAGTCACCAAAAAACCCGCCCCCCAGATGCACGAAAGTCATCGCATTTTCACCTACCCCTCCGCCCCCCCTTCTGTCAGCACCTCTCGGGAGGGGGGTGACGAGCCCCCCCTTTACAGGCTAGGGGGCAGAGACAAAGGAGGAGGGGGGTTCGGACTGCCCTCTCTGGCCGCCATCGCCCAAGCTTAACCAGGATGCGTTTTAAGAGGTTTCCCATCTTTGGCAAGCTTTGAAATTACCTGGGGGGGGCAGGGGATGGTGGTTTGTTTGAAACCATGGTTCTCGTCCCTTTAACGAGATCGGTGTGTGGTGTTTATTTCGCTTCTCTTGAAGATGTTGTTGCAAGCAGGTGGAAAGTAGGGGTCGGAGAAGAGGAGGAAGAGGAGGAGGGCCCGATGGGCAGCCCTCGGGGGGGGCCCGGCTTAGGACACCCCGTTGACCAGGGGGGCCACCTCCACCTCCGCCCCAGCCGTGGCGCTGTGCTCCCCGTTCTCCGAAGGGCCGTTGACCAACTTGCTGCTCGCCTCCGCCTGGAAGGAGAGGAGGACAGGGCGGCTTTGGCCATGCCGGACTCTCGGCCTCAGACCCCTCTCCGGAAACCGGGGGCCTGGGACCCTCCTCCTCCTCCATCCCCCCTCCGGACCCCCCTACCTTCGGCTTGGGCAGGCTGCCCTCGGCGGGGGCCTTCTCCTGGCTCTCTCTGCGGGGGGGCCCCTGGCGGCTCTGAGACTCAGCTCGGGAGATGTAATCTGCGACCGTCACTGCGGAGGAGAGGGAGGGAGGGAGGGGGGGGCGTCAGGAGACCCCGGGGAGCGCCTTCGACAGGGACCCCGGCCCCGTGCCTGGCTGGGCCCCCAGCAGTCGGAGGTCGTCCTTGGCTGGTAGCCACAACGGAGCCCGAAAATTTACACCGCTAAGCGAGACAGGTTGGGAGTTTTGCCCCATTTTGCGACCGTTCTTGCCACATCCGCTAAGTGAATCCCTGCAGTGGTTAAGTCAGTAACACGCTTCAGGGCACCCCCCCAGGGCCTTTGCTCGTCACAAAAAGGGAGCCCGCGACCGTCAGACGTACGAGTCACTTGCCAAGCGTCTGAACGTTGAACGCCTGACCGTGGGGAGGCTGCGACGGTCGTTAAGTGTGGAAAAACGACGCCAAGTCCCATTTTTTTGTGCTGCCGTTGCAGAACGCTCACTAAACGAACCGTTCTGCGTGTCGAGGACCACCCGTCATGCCGTGGGTTCTTACCCGGCTGGCGGTCCCGACTGATGGAGCTGTCCACGCGGTTGCCACGGTTACGGCGGCGTCTGCTTCGGTTGCGTCTCTGCGGCTTCGACTCCTCCTCTGGTGCGGAAGAAGAAAAGGGGAGGGGGGTCTTCAGAGGGAGGGGAGGCGTCGCGCTTCTCCCGCGTGGCGCACGTGGAAAGAGGACGGGTATCCCCTGGGAGCCATGGGGAGAGGGGGGGGGACACCTAAAGAAGAGCCCCATGTGCAGAAGGCCAGCCGGCTGCTTTCCTCCTCCCCCGAGGGGGTGTGTGGGGACGAGGCGCCCCCTCCCCGCTCACCCGTGCCGTTCTCGTTGACGGAGGTGCTGTCGGACTCCAGAGCCCCGTCCATCACGGTGGTGTCTTCGTCGGTGCGACGACGTCGCGAGCGGCGTCGGCGGTTGCTGAGCGGCTGGGACTCGCTGGCATCAGTGTCCGCGGCCTGCTCTGCCTCGGTGTTCTCCAGCAGGCTGTAGGGGTTGCTGTCCGGGTCCCTCAAGACTGCGGAGAGGAAGGGCCGGTTGGCAGGCAAGCCCCCCCTCTGGCTGTGGGGCAGGCAGATTCCTCCAGACCCCCAACCCCCCCCCCGACCAGCCGCCCCCTCCAGGACGGGCTCTTCTGCCCCCGGGCTGTACCTGAGCTGATGGAGGAGGTGCTGTGCTTGCCGCCACCCCCACGGGGGGCTGGAGCGGGCCCCCGGCCCCGCCCTGCCCCGGGCCGCCGCCGTCCGTCCTCCAGGCGAGGGTCCCGGTCGCCAGGGGGCGGGCCCTCGTAGTCCTCCCTCTTCTCCGACTCCGTCTCGGAGGCGTTGGAGGCGTCCGAGTTGGTGGCTGGGGTGGGAGAAGGGAAGGAAATGGGGGTCCCAGCTCCCACACAGGGCTCCAGAGGATTATTATTTATTATTATTATTTATTAAATTTTTATACCGCCCTTCTCCCGAAGGACTCAGGGCGGTGAACAGGGCATATCTTAAAAGTACAAAAGTTAAAAAAGAATTAAATTATTGCCCACAATAAAAACAATAAAAAATATATATAAATATTAAAACCCTAAGTGATTCCCCATCAGGCCAGGCCAGCTTGTTCAAATAAATGGGTCTTTAACCCGCGCCGGAAGGAGCGGAGATCCGGTGCCATCCGGAGCTCAACCGGCAGCTGGTTCCACAAAGCCGGAGCGCCCACAGAGAAGGCCCTCCCCCTGGGGGCCATCAGACGACATTCCCTGACCGGTGGCACCCTGAGGAGGCCCTCTCTGTGGGAACGCACGGGGCAGAGGGGAGTCGACGCCGGCAGCAGGTGGTCCCCGAGGTATTCCGGGCCCATGCCATGTAAGGACTTAAAAACCATCACTAAGACCTGGATCCCCCCCCCCGCTGCCGCACGCTGCCCGAACTCACCATAGCCGGGATTGGGGCCCCTGCGCCCGCGCCCACGCCCGCCGTAGCTGCCGCCGTAAGTCCGGGTGCTGTGCACGGAGGAGGTGCTCTCGTCCGTGGTGTAGCCCCCCCGCTCTTTCTCCGGGCGGCCGGAGAGGGGCCGGAAGCCCAGGCCGATCTGCCGCAGCTGCTCGTCGATCTGCAGCCTCTCCAGGCGCAGCTGCTCCACTTCCTGTCGGGGGGGGAGGGAGAGGGAGGAGGAAGAGGAGGGCTGGGGAAGGGCTGCCACCAGGTGCTCCCAGTGTGTGTCGGGGGGGGGCAAGGCACCTGAGGACGGGGGGGGGGCAGAGGGAAGGCCCAGAGAAAAACACCCTGGCCCCCGAGAACTGGGCCATGGGGGTGGAGTGCTGCTCGTCCAGCATCCTCCCTCCGGGCCAGGCAGCATTTCCCTCCTGCTCTGGGCTGGTCAGGGTGTGTGTGTGTGTGTGTGTGTGTGTGTGTGTGTGTCTCCTTACCTGGAGGTAGGAGAGGTGGTACTCCAGCAGGGCCTGGGCGTTGCTGATGTTCTCCCGCGTGCCCACGAAGATGAAGGGGACCATGCCCTGCAGGGGGAGGGAGGGAGGGAGAGGCTGACCAGGCCCGCTCAGCCCCAGGACCGGGGGTCTCGGCGGGGGTCCCAGCGAGGCCGCCTCGTTTGAGGAGGAAAAAGCCCGTGCAGGTGGGCGACAGGGGAAGGGGAGGGGAAGCCCAGAGGGGGACGGGGGTTCAGGGGCCGGCAAAGCAACCGGGCGTCCTCGCACCCGCAACCCAAGAAGCAGACCCACGTTGAAAGGAGAGAAGCCGGGCCCCCGGGGTGGGAGACCCCTCCAGGGCCCGGATGGACGCAGGCGGGAAGGAGGGGCAGAAATGGCCCCGGGGTCCTCGGGGCTCTCCCTGTTGGGTGGTCCCCTTGCGGGCCAAGTAGGTAACGCCGTCGGTGCTCGGAGGGAGGGACGTTTGCAGACTGGGAGGGAGGGGAGGGGAGGGCAATGACAACTGTGGGGTCCTTGGGGGTCTCTGAGCTGGGTGGCTTTCTGGTGGACATTTCATGACCCAGCTACGCAACATCATCGGTGCCAGAAGGGAGGGGGCTGGCAGAGAGGAGGGGGAGGGCCGTGGGGTCCTTGGGGCTCCCCCGGCTGGCCGGACTCCTTCCAGGCCTTTCGTGGGCCAAGGAGGGGACGTCCTCAGCGCGCTCATCGCGACGGTGTCGCCTCGCTGAGCCACGGAAGGGCTGCAAGCGCCGGGAACCCCCCCAGTCCCGCCCTGAGCCAAAAAAAGCTTCCTCAGAGACCCCCCCTTCCGAACGGGGTCCAAGGGAAGCGGGGGGGGAGGGGCGGCCAGGCTGATGCCCCCACGGACGCACCTCCTCCCGGGGATTCTTCTTGTCGTTGTCCCCTTCCACCCGCACTCGGACCACGCCGGACTTGTCCACGATCTCCTGGATGACCTTCCCGTTCTTGCCGATCACTTTTCCTGCCGGGAGGGAGGAAGCGGTGCTGAGTCTCCTCTGCGCCCCTAAGGCCAGGGGTCCCCCCCCAGGCCCCTTTAAGGCTTCTGGACTTCAACTCCCAGACACCCCCACAGCCGGCATCGGGGGGGGGGCGCCCCTAAGAGGCCCCGAGTGGCCAGCTGGTGCTGTCAATCAAGCCGCCCAGGGCAAAGTAAATATATTTGGGGGAGGAGCGAGGGAGAGGGGGCCCAGCCTCACTCACCGACCAGATTCCGGGGCACCTGCACCGAATCCTCCGAAAACTCCAGGAAGCTCCTGGCCTGCTTGCAGGCTTCGGGGGTCTGAGGGCAAAAGGGAAGGCCACAGACTCGGTCTTACGACGCCAAGTGCCATGGACGCGCCCCGTGCGGGATGGGCACCCCAGTGTGGCCGGTCCAGAAGCCGCTCGTCCCGGGGAGCCTTGTGCAGCCCAGCCCCTCCCTCCCTCCCCTCCCCCCCTCTGACCCAGGAGCAGACAGGCAAAGACGGACAGGCTGTCTTCGGCTTCCCGGCGCTCATTTAGCGACCGTTCAAAGTTCCAACAGCGCCCCAAAAGGGCACTTATGGTCCACGGACTCATGGTTACGGCCGTGGCTGTGTGTGCGTCTGTGTCACGTGATCCCCTTTGGCGACCTCCTGACGAACAAAGTCAAAGCGGGGAAGCCGGGCTCACTCTAACGACCGTGCCGCTAACTTTACAACCGCGGCGATTCACTTTAACAACGGTGGCTAGAAAAAAGGCGTAAAACAGGGCAAAGGTTCGCTTCGCTAATGTCTGGCTCGGCCAAGGAAAATTTGGGCTCCACTCTGGTCGTATCATCCTAGTCTTTTGTTTTTTTTTTAAAAGAAAAACCTCTTTTAAGGCCGAAGCCGCCGTGGAAGGTCAGCCCCAAATGTGGCTTCTCGGGGTGTTTTTGACCTTGGCTGCCCCAAATGGCCCTCAGGGGCCACTCCTGGTTGTTTGACGCCACCCCGGCACGGATCTCCTGGTGCTGGAGTGGGCGAGGGAGAGCAGCCGGGCCCTGCTCGCTGGGAGAGGGGGCCAAAGGGCCCGACTGCCCCCCATAAACACACCCCCCACACCCCGGGAGCGGGCTCCTCACCTCCCCGTAGATGCGAAAGGTGCAGGTCCCCTCGTCCAGCTCGATGGCCGTGACGCCCGGCACTTTGCGGGCCTGCTGGATGTTGGCGCCGTGGGTGCCGATGGCCAGGCCCATCAGGTCCTCCCGCACCGTGAACTCCTCCTGGAAGGCCGAGGCCAGCTGCTTGCTTGTCTGGAGGAGGGAGGGCTCGGATGGGTAACCGGGGGGGGGGGGGCGGCCTTCCAAGTGGCCTGAAGACCCCCCACCCCTCCCTTCCCTTCCCCTCCCTCCTTCAGCATCTCGGAGGGACTGGATCAAAAGACGGGGGAGGGCTCCCGTGATTACACCACTGGCCAAAAGTGTGGAAACCTTTTGGGACGAGTGTATTTTTGAGGTTTGATGGGTAATAACCCCACTTTTCTTTTCTTTTTTTGGAGCAGCGCCATAAAACTATATATCAGTGGAAAGAGAACTTAATCCGGAATGTAACACAACAAAGTTTGTTCGATTATCTGCACTGCGTTCTATGGAAAGCTACAGCCAACTAGCCAGAAAAAGGAAGCGCCACTTGCTTCGGTTGACGTATCCGGGGGAGCTTTCCTTCCCCCGATCGTAGCCAATTGGGCGTCATCTTCCTTTGGCAAGGGGCCAACCAGATCACAGGAGGATCCGGTGATTTGCTGTGGCGGATTGAAGCCGAGAGGAAGGAGGCTCGTCAGTGACTTCTGGGATCGCTATCGAGCGGGATGGGGTTGTTTTTGTTTTTCTCGCGTTCTTTCACTTTGCGACCTTGTGCAACGTAATAAAATTGAAGCAACGGTGCAAGAGAGTTGACTGGCCGCCCAGAAAGCGATGCAAAATAGGATCGTTAAGCGAACGAGGCTACGGCTATAAAGAAATTGGAAGAAAAACGGGTGGGAACTTAACCAGAGGTGGCATTTCCAACCGTACACTTTTCTCAAAATTTCCACAGTTTTGGCCACTGCTGTAGATATGAAGCAGGATTCGGGGTCTGGCTGGCGTAGAAATAGAGGCGCTTCCGAGGCTTCAGGCCAAGGGACAGACACACACACACACACACACACACACACACACAGACCTCCAGGTGCTTGTTGGCCTCCTCGTTGCGAGACATCAGCATGAGCTTCGTTCGGATGCTGCGCAGGTGCATGTCGCCCAGCAGAGACGCCCTCTTGACGGTGGAGTCGTTCGTGGACTGGAGAGAGAAGTTGGGGGGTGGGGGGGGGAGCCAGAGAGAGAAAAAAAAACCCCGATCTGGTCAAAAAAGGCAGCTCCACCCAAGGATCTCTCTGTGATCCTGGCTGGCTCTCTTATCTAACGGGGCCAGAGGGAAAAGGTAACCGGATGGATGAAGTGCGTAAAAGCGCCAGCTGAGTTCGAGAGAGCGTGCGGTTTGGGGGGAAAAAAATAAACTTTACGTTCCACATATTTAACCCGAGATGCTAACTTAAATGCTAACTAGACGCTTCAAGGAGAGGACCAACCTAGAACTAAGGAGACGTTTCCTGGCAATCAGAACAGTTAACCGGTGGAATCAAAAGAAGTGACGGACGGGAACGGATCGAGGAGAGAAGCAACCTGGAATTAAGGGGAAGCTTCCCGACAGGGAGGACAATTAGCCAGTGGAACAGCTGGCCACCAGAAGGTGTGGGTGCTCCATCACTGGAGGTTTTTAAGAAGGGACTGGACAGCCACTTGTCTCAAATCGTATAAAATCTCCTGCTTGAGCAGGGGGCTGGACTGGAAGACCTCCGAGGTCTCTTCCAACTACGCTGTTCTATTATTTTGATGCCGAAAGACAATCCAGGATGTTCTCGGTGCAAATTCCCTCGTGAATTTGGAGAAAATGCACGTCGCTCACAAAGAGCAGCCGAGCTGAGCAGGCGATCTCCAAGTTTAACAGCCTTTCCAGAGATGGCCACTAGAGGGCAGCCAAGAACCACACCAGAGGAATCCTTGACTCACAACTATTTGCCGACTGACCATCCCAAGTTACCATGGCGCTGAAAAAAGTGACATGAATCACGCTTGCGACGGCAGCGGAACCCCGTGGTCAAAATTTGGGGGCTTGGCATGTATTCGTGGGCGACGGCAGCATCCCAGGGTCGTGTGACCCGCCCATCGGGACCGTCCCAGCCGCTCTCTGACTGGCAAGATCAATAGGGGAAGCTGGATTTGCTTAACGAGAGCATGGTTCACTTAACAACCAGGGGAAAAAAGTCACAAAATTGGCCGTTGATTCACTTAACAACCACTCTGCTTGGGAATGGAAATTCCGGGCCCCATTCGTGGTCGTAAGCCGAGGACTACCTGGCCTTGGGTTTCTTATAGAACGAGGTGATACCACATCCTTACTCTCTGTACTGACGATACTCCAACCCAGGGGTGGGGAAGCTGGACTTATGTCTCGTGGACTTCAACTCCCAGAATTCCTCAGCCAGCCATGCTGGCTCAGGAATTCTGAGAGCTGAAGTCCACGAGTCCTAAAAGAGGCAAGGTTCCCCACCACTGCCCCAGCCTGTCTGTTGAGACACACACACACACAAAACAGAGACATCCCCCACCCAAGGGCAGCTTCTTACAAGGATGATGAGTTCGCTGCTCGTGCTACTTAGGAAGATGCAGTTTGCACCCACGGCCTTCTTGAACTCCTTGTGCACGTTTTCGTTGGAACAGCTGTGTGGTGGAAAGGGAAGGCGTTAGCACAATCGACACGTTGGAAGCAGCAGCAGCAGCAACAGCTGAGGCTACCTGAGGAGGACTACCCAACCATGGCCACTTGAAGACCGGTATCCTTCAACTCTCAGACTTCCCCAGCCAACTATTTTTTCCCCATTTTGCTGTAGTCAAGATATATTACGTCTACCGCATTCCCATGGTCTATAAAGAAAATTATTTATCTATTAAGAAAGTTGCCAAAAAACCGGTGAAAGGTAGTCTATAGCCACATCTATCCTTGTCCTAACCATGCTGAATGTTGTCAAAACCCTTGCTGACCGGGGAATTCTGGGAGCTGAAGTCCACAAGTTTTAAAGTGGCCAAGGTTGGAACCCCCTGTTCTAAAGCCCGGGAGCCCACGTGGGAGGAAGTGTGCTGCCACTAGCCAAGGTCTGTGGGGTCCGCCCTCCTCTTTCCCACTTTCCTTCCTGAGAAAGAATCAACAGCTGGGGGGTTCTCTGCAAGTCCCAGCAGAGCCCCACGTTTCAGGTCGAGGGCTGCAAAGCGCAAAAAGCCCAGGTTCGGACACGCAACGCCCGCCAAGGACACTCACGCCTCCTTGAGGTCTTCTGGGACTGCAATTGTGAATTTGAAGAAGCTGCATTTGGTGGCCACTTTGCTGGGGTTGACGGGCCGCAATCGCTCCAAGGTGACAATTTCGTTGTAGATGGCATCGCAAGCCGCGTATTCTATGACGTAAAACTGCAAGAGAAGGCAAGGCTGGAGAGAAGGCAGGGGAGGGAGGGAGGGAGGGAGGGGCAGAGCCAGAGGCCGCACTCCAAAAGGAGATGAGGTACAAGAAATCACATAGGAGCTGTGGGAGGGAGGGGAGGGAAGGAAGGAAGGAAGGAAGGAAGGAAGGAAGGAAGGAAGGAAGGAAGGAAGGAGATGGGAAGAAGGAAGGAAGGAAGAAAGAAAGAAAGAGGGAAGGGAAGGAGGGAGGGAAGGGAGAGAGATGGAGAGAGAATTGGGAGAGAGAGAGATGGAGAGTTGGAGGGAGAGACAGACACAGAGAGAGAGATGGAGGGAGAGAAAGAGATGGAGAGACAGACACACAGAGAGAGAGATGGAGAGAAAGAGAGAGAAAGGGAGAGGGGGGGGGCTGCTGTCCCAAGACTTACATCTCCTTTCATCATCCGGACTCTGGCCAGCCACCAGCCGCAGGGTTCATGCTCGTTCGCCCGGGAATAAACCTGAAGACACGAGACGCGTTGGAGCCAAGCCAGCCCCCCCCGCCCGGCCCTCCCCCCCCAGCTCTGAAATAGCCACCTCACCTCCACCTCGTCCCCTTCGGAGATTTCTTTGCTGTAGTCGGTGGGAGGGGGCAGCCGGACGTCCCCAAAGGGGATCTGCCGTTCCGGTTGCCAGCTAGGAAAAAGACAGGAGCCCGGCATTAAACATCGGCCAGATCCCGGATCGGAGAGAGCCCTTCAGAAGGGGAATCCAGTCAGAAGGAGAGCGTGTTCCAGACAGCCCTTTGCCCCAGAATGGTGTAGGGTCTCCTGCCCGAGCGGGGGCTGGACTAGAAGACCTCCAAGGTCCCTTCCAACTACTATTATTACTATTATTACAGAAGGGGACACTTGTTCTCCCTGGCTCCCCAGATCATCTGGAGGGAACAAACCACCATTTGCCACGGAGGTTTCTTTCAGCGGGGCCCAGAAACCCAAACTCCACCTTCGGGAGTCTGAAAGCCATTCCCAAAAGAGCAGGGGTGGAGGAGAAACGGCAGGCAAGTGGAAGCCGGAGCAACATTGGCACCGGGCGGGCCGGCCAAAGGGTGAGGCCAGGCGGGGCTTCGGTGATTCAAAGCCTGCCTTCTTCGGCCCCCTCCCCGAGGACAGCTGTTCCCGGACCCCCCCTGGAGCCGGCAGCCCTGGGAACTGGCCGTGGTGCTGCAGGGCTGCCTGGCTAGCCAGCATTTCTAGCGCCTCCCCCAACCCGGAGAAAGGAGGGCGGGCAGGCAGACGGCAGCTGGCCGAGACACAGAAGTGGCCGTTCTGGGGCAGAGCCCCTCTGCTGTTCCCTGTGGGGGGGGGGAAGCAGCCTGGGGTGAGCCCCCCAAGCGGGGGGAGCAGAGGCCGGAGAACAGACAACGTGGCCAGCGAAGGATACGGGGGCTCAGCCACGAATTCGGAGCATCGTCCCGCTTAGCTCAACACGCACACAGAGTCCACCCACCCTCCTTTGTACAAATGCAGGATTTGCTTGGAGAGAATCACAGAAGAACAGAGCCGGAAGGGGGCCGAGAGGTCTTCTAGTCCAACCCCCCGCTCAAGCAGGAGAGCCTAGACCAGGGTGTCTTCCAACTTGGCCACTTTTAAGACCGGTGGACTTCAACTCCCAGAATTCCCCAGCCAGCATACTCAATGTGGCCCTGCTTACTCTCTTATAATCCCTTCCTCTCCAATCTCTCCGCTTTAAGGGATGGGGGGGGGGAAACGGGCATGGCTGGCTGAGGAATTCTGGGAGTTGAAGTCCACAAGCCTTAAAGTGGCCAAGTTGGAAGAGCCTGGGCCTTGACCATTCCAGACAAGTGGCTGTCCGGTCTCTTCTTTAAAAGCCTCCATTGATGGAGCACCCACAACCTCTGGTGTCAAGCAGTTCCCCTGGCTAATCGTCCTCCCTGTCAGGAACTTTCTGCTCCGTTCCAGATTCTAGGAATGTCCAAGGCTGCCCCCTCTTCCTCCTGGGGTCTCGGCGTGTGACCCTCTGAGACCAGCTCCTCACGTTGACTGCCAGGACGCAGCTTGGGGACTGACACTCATCCTGCAAAGACTCAGGAGATGCACAGTACCGAGTCTCATCACAGGGGGTCCTTGACTCACAACAGCACTTAGTGACTGAAAGAAAGGGACCTGCGACCCATTTCCCATGTTTACAACCACTGCAGCATCCCACATTTACGACGGCTGCGGTGTCCCAGAGGGGTCACGTGACACACACACCCCGTTTGCAACTCTCTGACGAGCAGAGCCAAGGGCGGGGGGGAAGACAGATACGCTGAACGACCGCGGGGCAAACTTACCCACTGCCGTGGTTCTGTTAATGACTGTGGCGAGGAAGGTCGTAAAATGGGGCAAAACTCACTTCACGGGGGCCTCGCTTAGCTACGGAAATTTGGGGCTGAGTCGTGGCCTTAATTTGGGGACCACCTATAACCTCTGCTCCCTCGGAGAAGGCAAAGCCATTTTCACTAGCCTGGAGCTGCTGAGAGTTCCCAGAAATGGAAGGGGGGGGGCCTTCACGGTCAAGACCAGCTTTCCCCAGATGGATCTGGGGCTCAGGAAGATCCAGTGCCGGGAATCTTGTCTGGTTGAAGACATTACTTTTAATAATTAGTAATATACCATTACTTTTTAATAATTTTTAATTTTTGTACCTTGTTTTTTTTATGTATTGCCCTGTTCACCGCCCTGAGTCCTTTGGGAGAAGGGCGGTATACAAATTAAATTAATAAATAAATAATAAATTATTCCGCTCAGGGCTGATAGCCGTGCTATGATTGTATATTACGCAGCACCAACGTAACCTATCCAATACCCGCTAGAAAATAGAATTATTTACATCTGTCCGCAGTGAGGTTGTAGCTCTGTTTTTATAATATATACTTTCGATGTGACTTTTCTCTCTCTGGTTTTACCCATTTCTTCTGCCCTAAACAGAGCTGCCTCCGGCGAGACAGGCGGAGACTTGATAGAAATAAGGCCAAAAAACCCGGAAGCAGCGTAGAAGTTGCAACGCAAGATTTCAAAATGAAAACAAGATAAAAGGAGCGAGGCGTAAAGGCCTCGGGAAGCCGGGCGTCTTGTCAACAAGCACGCTGTCACCAAGGAGGGAAGATTTCCAGTGTGAACTGGTTGGCCTCAGTTTTCCGAAAGGGCCCACCAGTTGACATTAAATATAAGGGGACCAGGCCAGAGGAAGCAAAGGACCGGCTGAAAACCTGGGTTAGCGTCCACGTTAAGACACACTGCCAAAGCAAATACTCCATCATTGTGCTTTCACAACGAATTGGCGTTATCAACTTGCTGTGATTCACAGAGTGAATCGAAGAACTGGATCCCTTCCGCACGTTTTGTGAGCCCGCCAGGAACACAATCCTTTTCAACAGCCCAGGGACCCCTGAAACGCTCAGCTGTCTCCAAAAGGGCTCCGAGTCGCCACGGCCAAAGCTAGCCGCTAAAAGGACAGGGGGTCTGCCACGCCCCCCCGCCAGCTCTTTTCCATCTTTCTAGGACAAGAGGCAATGTGGGAGGGGGGAGGAGGTGTCAAGGCACTCACTTGTTCTCGAAGGATATTGTGACCGAATCTTCATGCACATCTTTAACGAAACCCTGCAAGGGGAAGAAAAAAAAAGACAAGAAGTGTTACTGCCCTTTAACGCGCTCAGTCAGTCTTAAGCGCAGTGCAGGGCTCGCCGGGCTGGGCCGAGGGAAGTCGGGGCACCCAGGAATCAAGGCTGAGGGAATCAAGGCTTGGTGTAAATCAAGTTCTAGAGTCACTGGTGTGTGTGCATCCGCGGGTGAGAGAGATGGAGAGAAAGAGATGGGAGAGAGAGAGAGAGAGATGGAAAGATAAAGAGATGGGGAGATGGAGAGAGAGATGGGGAGAGAAAGAGAGATGGAGAGAGAAAGAGTTGGGGAGAGGGAGAGAGATGGAAAGATAAAGAGATGGGGAGATGGAGAGAGAGAGATGGGGAGAGAGAGAGATGGAGAGAGAAAGAGATAGATTGAGAGAGAGATGGAGAGAGAAAGAGTTGGGGAGAGGGAGAGATGGGGAGAGAGACAGATGGAGAGAGACAGAGAAGGAGATGGGGAGAGACAGACAGACATGGGGAGAGAGAGAGACAGAGATATCGGTAGCGAGACAGAGAGAGAGATGGAGAGAGACAGAGAAGGAGATGGGGAGAGAGATATGGAGACACACACACACACACACACACACACACACAGAGAGAGAGAGAGAGAGAGAGAGAGAGAGAGAGACTCATAAGCAACATTTCAGCCAACCACGATTTGCAAAAAATTACTCTCTGGAGCAGTGAGAGGTAAACAGCAGACAACTTTTACAAATGTGATGAAATTAGGAGTGTAAACCACGTTGCGTGATCTGCTCGATTCTTAGCAAGACCCCCACCAAACCAGAGCTTGCCTGGGGTGGGGTCCCACCCCCAGGCGCCGGCCACTTTAGGGTCTGCGTTCAGGACCCTTCTGTTCCAGAGGCTCCCAACTCAGGGGGCTTTGAAACATTCAGCTGGAATCGCCAGCTCCCTAAGCCACTGGACAACGAGCCGAGTCTGCCAGGCATGCAAAAGTCCCGGGGGCTGTCTGGGTACCCCTGCCCACCCCCAAGTCCCGGGCTAAGTGGGAACAAGCAATGCTTGGAGGTTTCCACATCAGCCTGAGTTGGGCTGATCTTCTCACCCGCCTGTATCTTGTTACAGGTATTAATTCTGAGACGTCCGTTCTGGCCACACCGTCCGAGAGAGGGAAGGGGGCTTAGGGGAACCCCTCCCCACCCCCAAATCAGAGCTAGGTCCTGGCTTCTTTCGATCTGTTTATTGGGGATTGCTTTTCTTCCACTTTCCCAAAGGTGTGGGGCAGCCAACTCCTCAATTGCCCAGTTTATACCATCCAAGCCGCAATGTGAGATTCACCCCTCAAAACCTGAGAACTTTGCGGCGGGGGGGGGGGGGGGGAGGAGGAAATACAGGCTCAGTGAAGAAATCCTGACCGGAAAGTATGATTAAATTAGTTCATTGCCCATCTTTGAAGAAACATTACAGGCTGGGATGGGCATAAAGGCCGGGCAGAAACTTAATCTGACGCTGTGATCTGATAAAGGGCAAAATAATCTGGATTCCTCTGAATTCTTTGCAGTCCGAAAAGGAGCATTTATAACCAGCTAGCCCTGATGATGTTCCCTAGTTGGGTCGTGAAACGTCTGCAAGAAAACCATTAAGCTCAGAGAGCACCAGGGACCCCACAGCACCACTCCTCCTCCGCTCCTTCGTCCTCCTCCTCCCCCCCTCTGCGCCTTCCTCCTCCTCCTCCTCTCCATAACCCACCCACCCCCCACTTCCAGCACTAGTTTGGGTAATGAAACCTCTGCAAGAAAACCACAGAACTCAGAGACCACCAAGCACCCACCCCACCCGGGTTCTCCACTCCGCAAACCCTCCCCTCCCTTCTAGCACTGATGACGTTACCACCTAGCTGGAACGTCTGCAAGGAGACCACCAGGCTCAGAGACCACCAAGGACCGCCCCCCCAGCCCCAAGTTCAACCCTGAGCTACAAAGATTCTCGTTTACTGGATGCCAACTTTTTGCAAGCACTCCAGATTCCCCTTCTTCGCCCACAGCCCCCGCCGGAGGGGCACCGGCTATTAACAAAGATGGGTGAGAAGAAAGGCAATCGTGGATTGATCCTCGAGGGACGGGATAGCGTGCCCTGAACGTGGACTGTGCCGAAAGCAAAACAGCCTGCATGCTCAAAGGGTGACAGAAGAAAAACAGGTGCTTAGGAGGGAGGGGGGTGAGGGGGGGGGACTGCTCTGCCAGCTGCCCAGTTGCACTGGGGGGGGGCAGCTATACCACCTTCCTTGCTCCAGAAGCTGGTTTACAACTGCCAGGGCTTTGTCGACAGGCAATGTCACCGCACCAGCTAACGAAAGCTAAAGCAATGTTTCCCATCGAAAGGCGAGTGGACTTCGATTCCTAGGATTCCCCAGCCAGCAAGGAATTCTGGGAGTTGAAGTCCGCTACTCTCTGAGCAAGAGGAAGACAGATCTGGTCACCTCGGAAGCCAGTTCCTGGGTGGCAATGCTGGCTAGAAGAGGGTTTATCCCCAGCGTTCAGTCTCCCTAGCTACTTGAATATGGAGGCTATGGAGCCTAAAATGTATAAAGCAGAGTTGCTGGAACTGGGGATGTCTAGTTTAATGAAGAGAAGGACCAGGGGGAGATAGGGTAGCTGAGGGCTGCCCCAAAGAAGAGGGAGTCAAGCTATTCTCCAAAGCACCTGAAGGCAGGACAAGAAGCAACGGATGGAGACTAACCAAGGAGAGAAGCAACCTGGAACTAAGGAGGAACTTCCTGACAGTCAGAACAATTAACCAGTGGAACTCCTTGCCTCCAGAAGTGGTGAATGCTCCAACACTGGAGGTTTTTAAGAAGAGACTGGACAGCCACTTGTCTGGAATGGTTGAGGGTCTCCTGCCTGAGCAGGCGGTTGGACTAGGTGACCTCCAAGGTCCCTTCCAACTCTTGATTCTGTAAGTCTCACAAAAGCAGGCCCGAGCTATCTCTTCTGCGCTCACTTCCCTGACGGCGCTGAAGGAAGCGACTTGGAACCCCTTTTTCACACGACCGTTGCGGCACCCCCAGGGTCACGCAGTCAAAATTCACACGCTTGGCAACTGGCTCATAGTTACGACGGGCGCAGCGTCCCGGGATCCCCTTTTGCGACCTTCTGGCAAGCAAAGTCAAGGGGGGAAAGACAGTTTCACTAAATGACCGTGTCATTAACTCAACAACTTCGGCAAGAAAAGTCGCAAAATGGGGGGGGGGGAGTTAACTATTAACACCTGTCTTGCTTAGCAGCGGAAATTTTGGGCTCGATTGTGGCCGTAAGCCGAGGACTGCCCGCCTCTGCCTGAGACAACCGGCTCTTCTTCCCCATCAAAGACCACCCTGTTGATTTAGTCTGGACGAGTTAACCAGCTCCCCTTGTTCACCCTCCGAGGAGTATTTATATCTTCTGCGCTCCTTTACCTGTGCACTGGAACAGGCGGCCGGCCAAAAATAAAGCTGCTCTGTGCCCTCCTCCTCCTCCCACTCCGGTGACCCCCTCATTAGAGTTCCAAGGAGCCTCTTCCTTAGGTTTCAGCTTCACTTGCAACATGACACTACAACCGGCCGTTCCTCAGGGCCAAGTGCCGGAGTATTAAAAGTTTTTTGCCCCCGTTTTCGTGGAAGGCCACACCTGCAAAGCTTTTCACGAAGGGGAAGGACATTCCCCGAGGACTGGCTCCTACAGGACAAGCTGGACGGGGGAAAAATATTTCAAACCGAGTAGCTTGGTCACAACAGGCCTCGTTAAGTGGCGGGACGTAACTTCGGATGTAAAGGCATCGTTGCTAGCAGCAAACTTCAAAAGTCTTCCTGATGGCTGGGCTGCCCCTTCCGTAGCCCCTCAGCCCGGGGTGGGGGGTTTCAGCTGCTTTTTCTAGCCAAGGTAAGAGTCTTAGCTCCACTCTCAGGAGACAGCCATTTGCCACCAAAGGCGAGAGGCGTTTCCCCAACATTTAGTGGCTTCCTACCAAGACTCTACAAGGGTGCCAAGTCATCGCTGTCCTGGGCGTCAGGCAGCTGCCGGTCGTCCACTGGGCAGATGTAAGACACAGCCCCGAGAAGGACCTGCTATTGGAGCTGGTCCCCGGCAATCTAGCCAAGGGCTACTTGGATCGCTCCCAACTGCAGCTGACAAAGCTGATTTCCTGACTAGACAAATTCTTCCTCTTTTTCTTTCTGGGAAACGAAACACTGACTCCTTATTCACACACACAGAGCTCTCAGCCACAAACCCCAATGGCTGGGTCCATGCAAGGGAAGTTAGCTTAACACGTTGGCCCCGACCTAAGGCAGCCTCAGAGGATGCGAAACAAATGTCAGGAAAAGACAGGGAGAGTCGATTGGTGGGTGATTAAGGACCTTTTTAGACTGGGGCTGGAACCAGTTACCAAATTCCCCAATAAAATGACAACGTGTGTTGATGGAGGAAGAGAAAGCACGCGACTGTCACAGAACTAGTTCATAGGGCTACCGTTATTCCACAGAACATCGGTTGGATAATGAATTTCCCGTGGATTTCAGCTCATCAGCTCTGTTGTAAGCCCCTCTGGAGTGCCTATTAGGAAGAACCACAGATTCTAAAAGTATCGTAGAAATGAGGACCTGGAAGAACCTTTAGTGTGCCAAGACACAGCTTACAAATCACAAAGGCTAATAATTTTAGTTTTGTCAGCATTCTTGGACAACGGGAAAGAATGGGAAACTTCATATCTTAGTGCAATGTGTGATCCAGACAGGTAGAGAAGATCACGCGCAAGGCACACAATGCTACAAAAGCTTATTAAAAAAATCATGCTAGGATCAACACCGCTGCCAGTCATGTAGATTTTAAATTGCCGTGTTGTCTGAATATGGCAGAATGGCTTCTTCTATCCAGAATAAGCTGCCATGCCACAAATAGATGACCTAGGATTGAAGCTGAGGGTCTTCTGAATCCAGTAAAAGTGGCTTCTTAAAAATATTTTTCCCAGTTCAAGTTGCTCAAAGGGAGTCTTTTGAGGACATGTGAGGACTGCCCGATTGCTGGTAAAAAATATTGCGATATGGCAAACTTATGACTTTAAAAATAACTTACTTGATAAAGATGCCATAGCACAGCACATACAAACGGGCTGAAAATAACCTGCTCCGCTCAGAGAGCCAAGGATTAGGCCTCAAAGATTTCTGCCTTTGATTTGTGGCCATCTCCATGTCAAACGCGGGCTGGCGTGACTCCATCTTGAGGTGGGATGTCTAAAATTAGCAAAATACACAATCCCACCACCACCCCCCTTTAAAAAAAAAGCTAGGTTATGTTACTTGAGCGTGGAACCAGGAACTGTACTAAACGTATTTCTCTTCTATACAGACCAAACAAAGGCCCACATTGCACATTCTAGGTACCTGCTTCCTCATTGGGATATACACGTATACACTCCCCAATATCATTCCTGCATGTCTGATGGCAGCGCTGTGCAGCTATTACAACAGAACAGTGTTAAATCCAGCAATTTATCATTCTCCTACGTCTACAAAAAGACTTGGAGCCTTCCTCCCACCGAAGAGGGAAAACAGTCTAAAACTGGCAGCCACAAATACGGAGCTGTCCAACATACTGGACTTTCCTAAGAGACCTCGCATAGCTTGTTCTCCAGCCGAAGGTAGAGAAAGAACATGGTTAAAAACTTGTGTTTCTGCCCCTGGTTTACCGCTATAGTTAAGCTACAGTTGGCTCACTGAAGCCCAGACGGAAAAATGCTCTAATTTTCAGGAAAGGGGAAACCCCGAGGCCTGGCAAGGGGGCAGAGTCTCCTTTGGGAGGGACTGGCATTTCGCTTGGCAGGGAGGGAAAGGCCACTTGCTCCCGTCTCTAGCGGGATCCCTTACCGGCCATAAATCAGGCCGCTCAGGTAGGTGGAAGGCTGCAGAAGAGGAGGGCGGGTTTCCAGTTTCAAAACTGGGGGTTCACCCACCCGCTCCCCCCCCCTATTAAAAGAAAAATGGAGGCAGCTCCCCTAACAAAGGGAGGAAGGTGGTTTTGGGGGGTCAACCCAAAACAGGCCTTCCTTGCCCCTAAATCGCCCCCCTCCCCCTGGGACCAGCCAGGCTTTTCTCCTTACAAGGCAGGAGGGGCCTTTCGGGGGGGGGCGGTTGGGGAGGGCAGGACTCCCCCCGCCCACCTGGAGGGGCATCTGCCCCTGCCAATCAAAGCCCAAAGGGATAGAGTTTCCCGGGGGGGAGGGGAGGGGGCGCTCCAGGCCACGGGGGGGGAAGGGAGGGAGGGGAGCCACGTGGGGGGCGGCTCCCCTTCCTTTCACGGGGGGGGTCAAAAGGGGCCGGGGGGGTGGAGGAGGGTCTCGCCCGGCCTGCTTCTCTCCCTCCCTCCCTCCCTCCCGCCACGCCCCCGCCCGGCTCTCCCCGGGGACGGGGCCCCGCCCTCCGGTCGCCATGGCGACCCCTCCTTCTCCTCCCCCCCCCGCCGCCTCACCTTGTAGAAGGCCCCGTTGGAGCCCCGCACCTCCACGGCCAGGCCCTCCATGGGCCCCGCGGCGGAGGCGGCCGCCAAGGGCGAGGGTTGGGCCGCCGTCCCCGCCGCCGCCGGCGGGATGGGGGCGGGGCGGGCCCCGGCCTCCTCCGGCTCGGCCACCGTGACCGGCCTGGCTCGGCCCGCTCAGGCGCTCTCCTCGCCGCCCCGGCCTCTCGCGCTGGGCTCCCCGCAGCCGCCGCGGAAGGGAGGGAGGCAGGCGGGCGGGCAGGCAGGAAGGGAGGCGGACGGCCGAGAAGGAGCGAGCGAGGCCTCCCCTCACGGAGCGCGCGCCCTCCCACCCGGGCCGTGCGTGCCGTGCGTGCGCGCTTGCGCCTGCGCCGGCCCGACGCTCCGCCTCCCCCGCGCGAGCCCGGCCACGCCCACTCCGCCCGACGCGCCAATGCGCGGCGCTGCTATCGGCCGCGGCTCGGCCAATCGGCCGCGGCTGGGCCAATCGCGAGGAGGGGCGCGGGGCGGGGAGGGGGCGCAAGCCACGCCTCCCTCCCTCTTCGGCCTAGCTCCCGTTTCCCTTCACGCTCCTCCTCCGCCGCCGCGGCCAATGGGGAAGGAAAGGCGGGGTGTTTCCCTCCCCCCCCCCACTTTCGGGCGCAGGCGCAGTATCCGTTCCGAGCGTTGCTCAACGCCGCCCGACGGGGTTCCCCTTTAAGTTCCACTCGCGTTGGCCAATGACAACTCGGCCTTCATCCCTGGCGCCCAATCGTAGGATGGATCGGCCGCCCCGCCTCCTCCACACGCCTCTTGCGACGCCCTCGCCGCGCCATTGGCCGGTCGGTTTTTTTTTAAATTCCTGCTGCCTTGGCGAAGGGAAGCGGATGTCAGCCAATGGGGAGGCAGGCGCGGATTCACCCTGTGCGCCCATTGGGTGGAACTCCGAGGGGGGCGGGATGCGGGAAGAGCCCAGTCGGCGGCACGTGGCCGTCCTCCGCGGCCCCCTTTGACGCCCGGTTGCAGCTCCGGGGTGGCGTCGGAGCTCCCGCCGTGCCTTTCCCGAGGGAGCCGAGGCTGGGCGGCCCGGGGCGGAGCAGAAGGAGCAGAGGCCCCCTGCGCCCCTTGTGAAGATGCTCGGCCGGCCCAGCCTGGTTAGCCCTCGGATGGGAGACCACCAAGCGATCCCGGGGCTGCAAACTCCCGTGGGGGGGCGCTGCTCGCTCGCTCGAAGGGAAACGCCCCTTCCTTGGTCGCCTGCCCTGCAAATGAGGCTGCCTTCAGTGTGAATCAAATCGGAGGGCTTTTGCCTGGCTCCGTACCAGCGGTGATGGGGGGGCACTCCCCAAAAAGGAAGGACCTGCTGCCCCAGGATGCCCTTTTTTAATCCCACTTTTATTTGCTTTATAAATAACTCAAGGCATTGTTTATAACTCAAGGGCACACAACATTCCTCTGACTTTTGCCTCAACAACAACCCTTGCACGTGGGTTGGGCTAAGAGAGAATGTCTGGCACAAAGTCAAAAGTCACCTGGCCAGTTTCATAGCTAAAGTGGGACAAAGTCACCCAGCCAGCTTTAGTGCCTAGGGCAGAACTAGATCTCACTGTCTCCTGGTGACTGGTCCAGCTTTAGTGCCTAAGGTGGGACTAAAACTCACCCTCTCCTGGTGATTGTCCCGCCCAGCTGGCTTTCGTGGCTAAGCTGCAACTAGAACTCACCCTCTCCTGGTTTCCAACTTAACACCTCAACCATTAAGACCAAGCTGGCTCATTCTGCCCCTTGCAGGAACTGTCTTGTGAATCCCTCATGGTGGCAGCCATGTTGTCAAGCTGACCCATCTGGGGCTTGCTCACCTTCTCGAGCAGAAGACCGGAACTTGTGTAAGCCTGAACAATGTCGCAGAAGCGCCCAACGCAAAGAAGGGAGGGGGATTGTGCCTCTTGGGCCAGGATTGGCAGGAGTTGCCCACAGTGGCTGGTGACCCCCTTCCAGCCTCAGTGCCCTGAGCAAGTGGGGGTGCATGGAGCTGGTGCCAGCTGGCCTGTCTCACTGGGTGACCACTGCTTCTGCTCCGCCCACTGCTGGAAACTGCTAGCTTTCTTCAGTGTCACTGCACGTTTTTTTAGTTCGTCAGAAAAGTTCATTTCTAACTGTACATTTCCCCTGCTCTCTGCACCTGTGGTGATAGCTTATCTGGTAACCATAGTGATTCTCATATGTCCAGCTATGTTATGGTTTCAGACTGTTTTGTGCGCATGCCTAGAAAAAGTTTCTCACAGTTATTCTTTTATTGTCTTTCACTTTGCTGTTAATATCTGTTACATTAGGATGTAGTCAGCTAGCTCTCTTTATAATATATATTTAGTTTTTGTAATTAAAAGGTATTTAGTAAGATTGTGCGTCGTGTTTTATTTCCTTCCTTCATGCACATCATGCATCCTCTGAAGCACGGTCCTTCGCCCTCTACTAAGGTGATTTATACCTTGACATGTGGTAGCAGAGGATGGTTGGATTTATGTTTTTAGAGATGCATGTTTCTGATTAAACACATGATGGTGTTTAATCCTCCTGCCCAGCCATGGACTCCTGACATATGGGACTTGGATAATAGAGCATGCACAACATTATTGATGTCAATGGACACTGAATTGCAGCTCACATTTTCACAAGATGCAACTGCCCAACAAATTTGGACTCGGAGACATGTTATTGGCCTACATCAATTGAGTCTACATGTTTACTTTTGTCTGACTTCCATGGTTCCAGATTAAAACCTGATGAACATATTGGAGCACATTTGACTAAAATAAAAGGTATTAGAAAAGAACTGGGTGAAAAAGGCTATCCTATTGATGATTTTAAAATGATCAGCATATCATCAATTCTTTGAATCATGAGTGGAAAGATGCTATTTCCAAGATTAATCAAGTGCCTATTGCTCAACGCACAGTGGATCATGTATGCATAATTTTAACCAAAGAAGAGGCACTTATGCAAGCTGTGCCACATTTAAGGGAACCACCAGCATCAAGAGCTCCAGCGAGGTGTCCCTTCTGTGGAAGGGCCTACGTTCCAAGGATGCCAAGATGCTACATCTGCAATCGTGTGGGACATGCCACCTGGGATTGTTCCCAACGAGTTCCAGCGCCCGTCACGTACCAGCCCAGAGGAACAGATTCCAGAGGAGGCAGAGGTAGAGGCGGACGACAAGGTCGTGGTCATGGTTCCAGGCGTGATCCACAAACTCCACTTGTCACATTGGTTGTGACCAACGATCCACAGTCTCAACCAGAGTACGACAGACGACTTCTTTGAACTTTGGACAGTGGAGCAGCATTACATGTTACCTACAGAAAAGAGCTTTACACAGAGATGCACGAGCCTGAACCTGAACTTTGTGAACTTTACTCTTTTTCAAATCATCCTGTTCAGGTCATGGGAAAAGGAACTGTTTATATTGAAGAGCTCAGTACATTCATTCCTGATGTTTACTACGTTCCATCTGCCAGTAGTAATTTGCTTAGAGTCATTTGTCTAGGTTTTCTCATTTTCAGGTCCATCATCTGGAAAAAGCAAGTTATGTAGTTAAAGATGGAGATATTGTTTCTGGAACCATGGTGATTGGTGGTGTTTATTACATAAAACCAAAGTCTCAGCAGCAAGAGCAGGCAAGTATACACGTTCCAAAAAGCACAGGCCCAGAGAGAGATGCCAGAGAGAGAGATCCTGTTGCTACCCCAAAGGTTCCTAAAGATAATAAAAATACAAAAAAGACACAGGTTGCTCATGACAAGCCTGGGGTTCCTAATAAAAATGTTGAGAATTCACTAACAGGTAAACCTTTGCATTCCAGGTGTATCCATAAGTGGCATAGAAGATTGGGTCATGCCAGTTTCCGTGTACTGAAGAAGATGCCAGAGTTCGCAAGAGGTTTGGATCTAAAGGGGTGTAAGCTGTTCTTGGACTGTGCTGTCTGCAAGAAAGCCAAATCCAAAGCAGCAGCAATTCCAAAACACGCTACACGCCTGTCAACACGCATTTTTAATTTGGTACACACTGACATAGTGGGTTCTTTTGCACCAACACTTGGTGGTAAAAGGTATTTCTTGAAAATTGTTGATAATTATTCTAGATATGGATATGGATATCCTATGAAAGAAAAATCTGAGACTTTTCAGATCTTTAAAGACTTTGCCAATCTTGTCTATACCCAATTCGAAGTCAGCATCACCAGAATTCAGAGTGATCGTGGTGCTGAATTCATGTCTCAGCGTTTCCAGGACTGGATGCGTAAGAGTGGGATACTACACCAGACCTCAGCTCCTTACACTCCGGCTCAGAATGAAGTGGCAGAACGCAGAAATGGGGTGTTGCAAACCATGATGCGTTGCCTCCTTGAAGATGCCAACCTTGGTCTTCCATACTGGGGTGAAGCTATCAAATATGCTAACCATATCATCAACCGTACTTGGAGTAGTGTGATAAATCAGACCCCTTATTTCATGTTGTATGGACACAAGCCTGACCTCTCACATCTCCATATTTTTGGTTCATACGCTATGGTGAATATTCCCTTAGCCCAGACATGTCAAACACAAGGCCCGGGGGCCGGATTCGGCCCGCGAAGTGGTTTCATGTGGCCCGCAAAGCCATCCTGGAAACAGTGAGGGAACGGCCCCCACTGCCTTGGCCCTGGCCCAGAGACCCTCCTTCTGCCAGAGACCCTCAGATCTGTCCCACTCCTGCCCAGGCCCCCATAGGCACCCTTGATGCGAACGATGTACAGCTGGCCATGTCCACCCAGTAGGCCATACACACTCTAGCCACACCCACCCAGTAGGCCACACCCACCCAATAGGCCATGCCTACCCAGTAGGCCATGCCCACCCGGCCCCTTGAGGGCAACTGCAATGCTGATGCGGCCCTCAATGAAATTGAGTTTGACACCCCTGCCTTAGCCCAAAGAAAGAAAGGGGGTCCTGCAGCAAAAAGGATGAGATTTATGGGTATTGATGATAATTCGAAATGGAGCAAACTTATTGACTCTAATCTGCTACTAATATATATTTAGTTTTTGTAATTAAAAGGCATTTAGTAAGATTATGCATCGTGTTTTATTTCCTTCCTTCATGCACATCATGCATCCTCTGAAGCACGGTCCTTCGCCCTCTACTAAGGTGATTTATACCTTGACATTCAGAAAGGCTGCGCCCCCCCCCCCGTTGGAGAGCCACAGGGGGTCTGCAAGGCAGCCCAGCCGCCATGAAAGCACAGGTGGGCAGCTTTACGGCCTGTGGACTTCAACTCCCAGAATTCCTGAGCCAGCAGGGGGGAACTATGGCCCCCTTGGTGAGTCGTCAACTTCAGCTCCCAGAATTCCTGAGCCAGCATGGAATTCTGGGAGTTGAAGTCCACAGGCCATAAAGTTTCCTTACTTTGCCCACCCCTGCATTAAAGGCAGCTCTGAGCATAAATGCAGGCAGTCCTCGACTTAAAAGTTCATTTAGGGACCATTCAATTTACAAAGTCGCTGAAAAAAGTGACTTAGGACCCTTTTTCACACTTAACCACCGCTGCAGCATTCCTGGGGTCACGTGATGAAAGCTCAGACGCTTGGCAACCGACTCGTAGTTATGACGGTTGCAGTGTCCCGGGGTCACGTGATCCCTTTTCGCGACGTTCTTTTGAGCCAATAGGAAAGCCGGAATCACTTAACCAACATGTTGCTAATTTAAAACAACTGCAGCGATTCGCTTAGCAAATGGGGCAAGGAAGGTCGTAAAACAGGGCAAAATTCACTTAGCAACGGAAACCATTGAGGTCTCAAGTCTTAAGGACTAAACCTGTTGCTGTTCCCAGGTCCTTCGCTCTGGGAACTCCCCTTCAGCAATGCAAAGTCTTTTATTGTGCTTTTTTTTTGGGTTTTTTAAAGACTGTGACAAATGTCGGGTTACCCATCTCGGTTGCTATGTGGTGGAGTTTTCCCTCGGTTGAAGGCTGCCGCTATTTAAGCTTTGTTGAGGTTTCTAAGCTGGTTGCCCAACCTCAGAAGTTCACATGACCAAAAAAAAAAAGCCTTGTGGGGGAGTTGTGGGGGGAAGTTGTGGTGTCTATTGTTGCTTATTCACGCGCTGTGTCAAAGGGAGGCGTTGCTGGGCTGCCTTTCTGGGGCTCAGCTCTGCATTTCTTTGCCCGGGTTAAGGACAAAGAGGAACATTGTCAAAGTGGATGGCACTTTTTTTTCCTGCTTTTTAAAAAAGCAAAAATAATCCACCTGGGGAGGGAAGAGAGGGGGTGTAGGGAGCAGAGCCGGAACGGATCTTCTACTCCAGGGGTCTCAAAATTGGCCCTTTGATGACTTGTGGACTTCAACTCCCAGAATTCCTCAGCCAGCGTGAGGGCACGATGACCCTTTCATGACTCGTGGACTTCAACTCCCAGAATTCCTCAGCCAGCCTGAGGGAACTATGACCTTTTGATGACTTGTGGACTTCAATTCCTAGAATTCCTCAGCCAGCGTGAGGGAACTATGGCCCTTTCATGACTCGTGGACTTCAACTCCCAGAATTCCTCAGCCAGCGTGAGGGAACTATGGCCCTTTCATGACTCGTGGACTTCAACTCCCAGAATTCCTCAGCCAGCGTGAGGGAACAATGACCCTTTTATGACTTGTGGGCTTCAACTCCCAAAATTCCTCAGCCAGCCTGAGGGAACTATGACCCCTTTATGACTTGTGGGCTTCAACTCCCAGAATTCCTGCGCCAGCGTGAGGGAACAATGACCCTTTTATGACTTGTGGGCTTCAACTCCCAGAATTCCTGCGCCAGCATGAGGGAACTATGACCCTTTGATGACTTGTGGGCTTCAACTCCCAGAATTCCTCAGCCGGCGTGAGGGAACTATGACCCTTTGATGACTTGTAGACTTCAACTCCCAGAATTCCTCAGCCAGAGTGAGGGAACTATGGCCCTTTCATGACTCGTGGACCTCAACTCCCAGAATTCCTCAGCCAGCGTGAGGGAACTTTGACCCTTTGATGACTTGTGGACCAACTCCCGGAATTCCTCAGCCAGCGTGAGGGAACTATGATCCTTTGATGACTTCTGCCTGGCTGAGGAATTTTGGGAGTTGAGGTCCACAAGTCATAAAAGGGCCAAGTTTGAAGACCCCTGGCCTTGACATGACCACAGTTGAGCCTCAAATGTCTGTTGTAAAGCGAGACATTTATGAAGTGAATCTTGCCCCCATTTTATGACCTTCCTTGTCACGGTTGTTAAGTCAATCACTGCTGTTAGAAAGTCAATCACCGGTTGTAAAGTGAATCTTCCCCACTCACTTGGCTTGTCCCACGGTCGCAAAAGGGGATTGCGTGAGCCCCCCAGGACACCGCGACCGTCATAAATACGAGTCACTTCCTCGGTGCCCGGGTTCTGATCACGTGACCACAGGGAGGCTGCAACGGTTGTTAAATGTGAAAAAGAATCCTAAATTCACTTTTTTCAGGGCCGTCGTAACTTTGAACGGTCGCTAAATGAGCCGTCGTAAGCCGAGGACTTCCTGTACGTAGAATATAAATTCTTTTCAGGGGTCCAGTTTGACCTGCTTTAATTTGAGCACAACATTCTCCGAAATGTACTGCAGTGCTCCTGTTCTTGTGACATTTATTCCTCCTGGCTCCTAAAAGCCAGTTGGGTGTTGTGACAGGCTCCTGGCTAAAAAACTGGGCGGCTGTAAGTTCTAGTCCCGGCTTAGACGTAAAGCTGGCTGAGCGGCCTTGGGCCAGCCACTTTCTCTCGGCCCTAGGAAGGAGGCAGTGGCAAACCCCTCCTGAACATCCTTGCCAAAACAATCCCCTTCAGCGACTCCTCTAGTCAAATTCATAAATCACTAAAAATAGAGCGGGAAGGGACCTTGGAGGCCTTCTAGTCTCACCCCCCACCCCCACCCCGCTCAAGCAGGAGACCCTATACAATTTGAGACAAGTGGCTGTCCGGTTTCTCCATTGATGGAGCACCCACAACTTCTGGTGGCCAGCTGTTCCCCCGGTGAATTTTTCCTCACTGTTAGGACATTTCTCCTCCATTCCAGGTCGCTTGCCTTTTTGATTTAGTTTCTGCCTGTTGTTTCTTGTCTGGCCTTCTGGTGCTTTGGAGAAGAGGTGGACCACCACCCCCTCTTCTTTGGGGCAGCCCCCCAAATACTGGAACGCTGCTGTCATGTCACCCCTAGTGCTCTTTTCCCCCTACACTCGCTAAATCCTGCAGCCCTCCTTTCAGTCGCCCAGGCCTTTCATCGTCTGAGCACTTTTTCCAAAATCTCCACATCTTTTTCTTTTTGTAATTTGTGGGTGACCCAGACTGGGCGCAGGATTCCAGATGTGGCCTATTGAGCCTTTATAAGGATCGGGGGTATAAAACCAATCCCCCCCCGCCCCCGTCTGCATCTCTGCCAGCATCTCTGATTCCTTGAAGGGCTTCCAAATTCTCCCCCACCCCCCCCCCCGCTCAAAGCCCCCCCCCCCGGCTTTCTGAATGGCTCCGCTTCTTGGGATGTCGAGGTGGGGGTGGGGGGGTCCCCGGCTGTTTTTGTTCCCCTGCATCTCTGACGCAGATCCCCAATCAGCCCACAGAAGGAGCTTGTCGTCCCACAGACCCCCGGCTTTGGGGTTGAGGGTGGGGGTGGGGGCGAAACGGCCCCCCAGTTCCCATTGAAGCCGGGCTGGGGATGACGTCAAGGCCTGGAGGCTGAATGGATCGTTGGCTGAGGAATCCCTTGCCCGGTGCCAGGAATGTGCCCTGTGACCCCCCCCTTTGCTCCTTCCCCCCTTGGGGACCCTGCAAAGATCCAGGGCTGGGGGGGGCTTAGTTGAGGGGGGCAGGGAGGGAGGGAGGGGAGGGGCTGGGCGGCCCCTGGCACAGACAGGCCGGTCTCTTGTCTGGAAGGGGGGCTTTTCCCCCCACTGCCAGCCCCCTTCCTCCCACCCACCCACCCAGCAGGGTCTTGCAGCGGGCGCTGTAAAAAATAGGGACCTGTGACCGTTTTCCACACTTATATGACCGCTGCTGCGGCCCCCGTGGTCAAAATTCAGGGGCTTGGCAACTGACTCGTGTTTATGACCGTTGCAATGTCCCCTCTGTGTGTGTGTCTTTGTGTGTGTGTGTGTGAGACCTTCCAACAAGCGAAGTCGGTGGGGGAACCAGGTTCACTTAAGAACCGGCTGACTTTCTTAAGAACTGCTTCACAAGCGTGGCAAGAAAAGTCGCAAAACAGGGCAGGGTTCACTTAATGGCCGACTCGCGTAGCGACAGGAAACGTTGGGCTCAGTTGTGGTCGTGAGTCGAGGACTACCTGTAGCTTCATTTTATCTCCAAAACCACAACTTTGTGAGGTAGGCCAAGCTGAGAGGGATGGTCTCCTTCCTCCCCTTTCCTTCCTTCCTTCCTTCCTTCCTTCCTTCCTTCCTTCCTTCCTTCCTTCCTTCCTCTCCCCATCTCCATCTCTCCCCCCTCCCTTCCTCCCTTCCTCTTCCTTCCTCTTCCTCCCTGCCTCCTTCCCTCCCTTTCTTTCTTTCCTTCCTTCCCTTCTCTTCCTTCCTTTCTCTTTCTTTCTTTCTTTCTTTCTTTCTTTCTTTCTTTCTTTCTTTCTTTCTTTCTTTCTTTCTTTCTTTCTTTCTTTCTTTCTTTCTTTCTTTCTTTCTTTCTTTCTTTCTTTCTTTCTTTCTTTCTTTCTTCCTTCCTTCCTTCCTTCCTTCCTTCCTTCCTTCCTTCCTTCCTTCTTCCTTCTTTCTTTCTTTCTTTCTTTCTTTCTTTCTTTCTTTCTTTCTTTCTTTCTTTCTTTCTTTCTTTCTTTCTTTCTTTCTTTCTTTCTTTCTTTCTTTCTTTCTTTCTTTCTTTCTTTCTTTCTTTCTTTCTTTCTTTCTTTCTTTCTTTCTTTCTTTCTTTCTTCCCCCCCTTCCTGTCCCTTTGGCCCCCTTTGCCCATAACTCACTCCTTGGCTGATTCACCGGGGGGCCGAGCCCCCTCCCCAGACCCTGCCCTCCCCAGCGCACTGTTGCCAGGGGACGTGGGGGGGGGGTGTTGAGCACCCCTATAAAGCTCCAGCGAGAGGCCTGGGGAAGCCAGAGGCACAGTCCCCCCCCCGGCCCCTTCGCCCGTCCTCCCTGGCCCAGGGCAGTCTACCTGCCGGATACCCCAAGGCGCCATGGACCCCCAGGCTCTCCTCCTCTTCCTCTGCCTCCTCCTGCCCGCCTCCCAGAGCCCTCTCCGCTCTCCCCAGGTAAGGGTGCCCTTGCGTGGCATGGGGGGGGTCCTCGCGGGGGGCGGCTGTGGCTGATGGTCACTCCCACCACCGCCCCAACATCTTCCTTTATCCAACAGCTGATGGTGGAAATCCTTGGCCCGGACCTCGCAATTCTGCTCTCAGGACATGAAGTGGGGGGCCCTTCGCCCCCCCTCGGCTCCTGGCCCCCAGCCTCAGGTGGGCAGCCTCCCTCCAGGCCCCCGACTCTGCCCCCCGAGCACCCCTGGCTCCCCCTCCTCCGGGAGCTGGCCAGGAGCCAGCCGCGGAGGCTCCGAGGACGGGCTCAGAAAGGGACTCAGCTGGGCTGCTTTGGCATCAAGCTGGACCGGATCGGGACCTTCAGCGGCCTCGGATGCTAAGAGTAAGCGGGGCGGGGTGGGGGGGATGGGCCCCCAGAGCCAGTCTTTTGGGATGGGGGGGTTCTGAGGCTTTGCTGGGCAGCCCTGAACCCGAAGCAGCTGGGCCAGCCTGCAGGGGTGCCCGTCCGGTCTGCCCCTGCCAACTCCGAGGGGTCTGGCCGTGGTTCAGCCCCTCCTCAGACCCTGGCCTCCCTCTCCTGGGGGCCCTTCAGGCTCCAGCTAGGCAGAGAGCAGGGGCTGGTGGGTGGGGAGACCCCCCCCTCCCCAAAATGAACACTGACCCAGTTGTGTTTGTTCCGCGCAATCCCTCTTCTGGCTTCGTGAGTGGTGAGGACGCCCAGTCCGGCCCTTCTGCAAGGAAAGGGGTCAAGCCAAGACACCCCCACCCACCCCCCTCCTCCGGGACTAGCCGGCAGGGCGCTGAGAAAAACTGGGGTGCATTTGCCCTGGAGTGGCAGGGCGGTTCCAGAAATGGGGACCCGTTTCGCTCTTTTAAAAGCAAAGCCGCCTCTGAAATCTGGCTGGTCTGCTGGTGCCCGGCCGATTAGCTCGACCACTTGTGTATGTGCACAGGGGTGTGTTCAAACTGAAGACAGACAACGGGGCTGTGTGGTTCTTTGTGTACCAGTAAGAGTATTTGTCAGTCTGGGTGGAGCGGTGGGGTCCTTGGGGGTCTCTGAGCTGGGTGGGTTTTTTTGCAGACGTTTCATGACCCAACTAGGGAACATCATCAGGGCTAGAAGGAAAGGGAAGGAAGGAAGGAAGGAAGGAAGGAAGGAAGGAAGGAAGGAAGGAAGGAAGGAAGGAAGGAAGGAAGGAAAAGGGAAAAGATGGGATGGATGGATGGAAGGGAAGGAAGGAGGGAAGATGAGGAGGAGGAGGACTGTGGGGTCCTCGGGGGTCTCTGAGCTTGGGGGTTTCCTTGTAGATGTTTCATGACCCAATTAGGGAACATCATCAGTGCTAACCTGATGATGTTCCCTAGTTGGGTCAAGAAACGTCTGCAAGAAGTCCCCCCCCAAGCTCAGAGACCCCCGAGGACCCCTCTGCAATATGGTGTGTCCTGACCACTTGGATCCCTTGACCCTTCCCTGCAGCCACCCTGAACAGATTAAAGGTGGAAACCCTCGGCTCCGACTTTTTCCCACGTCTTCTTCGCTCCGCTTCTGGATCCCATCCAGAGCTGACCCCGCTGGCTTTCTCAGGATCCACCAGGGTGGGACCGGGGTCTCAGAGGGCGACCCAAGAGGGAACAGCCCTGCTGGATGGAAACTTGGGACACGCTGATCCAAAACCCTTCGGAAAGTGTCGCCGTCCA
Organism: Vipera berus; assembly: GCF_964194415.1. Taxonomy (NCBI): domain Eukaryota; kingdom Metazoa; phylum Chordata; class Lepidosauria; order Squamata; family Viperidae; genus Vipera; species Vipera berus. The sequence goes on along the minus strand of NC_138205.1, from coordinate 830,724 downwards.
GCTTTTTCCAAATTGTTCTCTTTCCCCCCCCCCACCAAACAACCCATCTTTATTTATCCATCCTGTATCCCTTTAACAGGCCGATTCAGCCTGGCTCTGTGGGGTTCGCCAGTGGCGTCAGAGACCCACACACCGACCTGCATCCTTCCCCGGGACCGATACGAGCCGTGGGGCCGGCACCCGGATTGCCACCAATTGCCGTGTTCCTGTTTGTGGGTCCCACGCTGGTGACGTGGCCTCTCTGGGGCCGAAGGATTTCGTCAAGACAAAAGCCCACCCAGGGCTTGCAAGGATGTCGCCTGGCTCCTTCCACTGGGCTGCTGGCCCTGATCCCCTGCCAAGACCCCCCCACCCTTTTCACTGTCGCTCTCCGAGATAAAACCCAGCACGCTTTTCCAGCTCCGAAACTATTCTGCCTGGAACAAATCCTCATTCCTAACTCAATAAAAGTCTTTTTGCCCCCTGTCCAATTCCCTCCTTTCCCATTGCAAAGGTCACCTGGGGGTATCAAACATTCAGCGGCTCGCACCGTTGCACAAAGCCTGGCACGCTTGGAGGGAGGGGGGTGTCTCCGCCATTGCAACCTATAATGTACGGCTTAGTGGGATAGGCGAGTCCAGCCAGCTGTGGCTGGTTCAACAAGCCACGGTTAAACAAACTAGGATGGAAGGTGATGCTGCGTCAGCCCAGCTGTTGGCTTAATGCCTAATCAAAGTTTAGCCTAATGTGCACCTCAAACCCAGGAATATTGCTGACAGTATCTTGGCATTCTGTTCAGTGCCAAGGTCTGGGTGGGTGGGACGGGCTTCTTGTAAGAGAAGCGGGCATGGATGCATTGTCTCTTTTCCTCCTGTCTGGAAGGGCAAACTTGTTCTTAACAGAACAATAAGAGAATATATTCTATTTTTCTGTTAAACTCAGGATTGCCCCTTAAAAAAAAAACGCACGCTCCAAGATGCATCCCTGTTATATCATGGTTGGGCCACAAGGTGTCGCTGTTCCCTGCGAATTTTCATGTTTTTTTTCACCTGCATTTTAAGAGTATTTTTCAACCTTGGTAACTTTTAAGGCCAATGGACTTCAACTCCCAGAATCCCCCAGCTGGCTAGGTTTAGGGTTGGCTGGGTAAGACGGGGTGGGGGGGTGGGGTGGGGAGAAAGTGCCCCCTCTTTCTAGTCAGCCACAACTTCGAATGGATCACTAAGCTAGAGGTTGTAAATGGAGGACTTCCCCCACCGACCCTGAAATGTGGGATTTCTCTCAGTTGGGTGAGCCTGGAGGTGGAACCACAACACCCATCCTTCCTGGCTGGAATCCCTGTTCATCTGGACGTGCCTGGCTGAGGAATTCTGGGAGTTGAAGTCCACAAGTCCTAAAAGGGCCAAGTTTGTCCCTGAAATAGAGGCACAATTACAACACCGCCTGTCCTTTGTCTGGACACCAGTCACCATGGCAAGTTATACCCCCAAGGGGGCAGCCATTTTGTGAACGTTCCCACAGCGCCCTCCCAATACTTCTCTTCCATTCTCCAGGGCTTGGCCCTGTGCAAACCAAGTTTTAACATCCTTTAAAAAAAAAGATTCCGTTTATTAAACAAAAAAGAGGATAATTAAAAAAAGAATTAAATTAGCACTTTCCCCCCCCCGGGGGAGCAGCTTCCAACCCCCCCCCACTTGTCCGCATGTTTATCTCTGCTCTGCCCCCCCTTGATATGACGGTCAGTGACAGGAAGGAGGGAGGGGCCTCGGCTGTGCCATCACAGCCCCCTTCCTCAGTTTTGGGGAGCCCTGCACCCCCACAGGTGTCTTGGGGCTCCTCACATTGCAACCAGAGGGCCCCCCCAAAAAAGTTGGGAAGTTTCAACCTTTTGCAATTCCAAGGGAAGAGTATCTATTTGCCTTGTGCATTAGCAGTGACAAAGGGAGGGGGCCATCCTGAAACTTTAGCCCCCCCCAAGTCTCCCACCAGCCATCCACTGGACCCAGGTCCCCCACCCCTCAGCAGCCCCTTCCCCTTAATTTTGGCTTAGAAGATACACAATTTGTTTTAATAAAAAGCAATATATAGGACCACCTTCAATATGAAGGCTAAAGAAGTGTTATAAAGCCAGCACCTTCTGCCATGAGCCCCGGGGGTCTCCAGGGGCCGTAGGGAGCCCCCAACCCCTCTTCTCCAAGGGCGTCACCCGCAGGACCTCACCACTGGGGGGCAGCGTTACCGATTGTCACCCAGGCCTGCTTTGCCAGTCCCATCCTGGGTTTCCCACAATTTCAGCTGCCCGCCCCCCCCTGTGTGGGAAGGGTCTGCACAGCCCATGCCCCAAAGCTCTGGGTTCTTTGGCTTCCTGGTCCCAGAGAGCGGGAGCGGGGAGCAAGCACCGGTTGTTCACCGAGACCTCCCAGCTGCATCTCCTCCTTGTGCAGAAGAGGTGCTGGGTTCAAGTCTCAGCTCCACGTTGCTAGGTGTCTCATCTCCCTTCGAGGCTAGGGTGTGTGTGGAGGGGGTGAGTTTCCCCATCTGTGTTCCTTCAACAGCCCCAAGAGGGGGTTTTGTACCCTCCCCACTTTTGCAGGCCCCCCCGAAACTTGCTCCCCACAGCTGGGGGGAGGGCACCAGCTGGGAAGAGCTGTCCTTCTTTGGCATGATATCCCTCGAAGCGTGGTGAGGGAGGGGCCCAGTTCGTGGCCTCCGTCCAGGGGGGGTCTCCCCAATTTCCCTGCCATGAAGCCGGCAGGGAACGCAACTTTCCAAGAGGGTCCTTGGGTCAGTCTGGGACTTCAGTCTCCTTGGGCGTCCTCCCCCAAAGTGGGGAAGGGACGAATTTATGGGGTGGGGGAGAGCAAGAAGAGCAGAGGAGGTGGGCGCTGCGAGAAGAGGCGTCTCCCCCAGGCCCCCTCCTCGAAAAGAAGTCAAAAAAGTCAGAGACGGGCAAATCTGTGCTTCTCCGGCCAAGTGCCGGTCAGTACTGTCCCACTTTGGCCGCTGTGGAGGTGCCAGCCTTGCCCTGGACACGCATGTTCTGGACGCTGGAGAGGATCTTCTTCTGATGCCCAGCCAAGGTCACACCAATTCTCAGCAGGTCTCTGTGGAGGGAAACCGAGGAAGGGGGCAGGGTCAGGTGACCCCTTTCTCTGCCCTTCGTGCCCTTCCGCCTCCCCTTCCCTCTGCCCTCCCCCCTCCCATCCACTTACTCGGAGGAGAGTTGGCTGACCAGCTCGAAGGAGGTGAAACCGGCATTGGCAAAGCTGTCTTCATAGCGGCCCATCTTGAGGGCACGCAGCCAGTCGCTGACCGAGCCGAAGGAGGAGTAATGGGGCAGCCGCTGGTCCAGCAGAGGGTGGGACGGCCTGGTGGGAGGGGGGGGAGCGGCAGGATCAGCAGCCAGTCAGGATCACCAGGGGATGGGAGGGGGGGCTCTCACATAGGAGAGCCCCCAATCCGGAGGTGAATCCTGGGCAGGTGACCAAAACATCTGGATACAAGAGGCTGAGGTGCCCCCCCAAAGCCTGTAAGAGCCCCCCAGAGCCGAAACCACCCAGGCTTTGTGAGTGGAATTCGCTTCTGAACATGGGGAAAAGCTGAGATGACCGGTGGGCAGCTTAAAACGTGTGGACTTCAACTCCCAGAATTCCCCAGCCGGCTCTTTTTTTCATTTGGCCGAAGTCAAGACATATTACGTCTACTGCATTCCCACCGTCTATTAAGAAAGTTACCCTTTAAAAAAAAATGCAATAAAGGTCATCTAGCCATATTGTCCTATCCATGCTGAATGCTGGTGAATCCTTGTTGGGCTGGGGAATTCTGGGAGTTGAAGTCCACAAATCTTAAAAGTGGCCAAGTTTGGAGACCCCCTAATGCATAGAATCAGACCACTGGGAACTTTGGGAAAAGTTTTCCTAGGGTTTTTTTCCCTTTTCATTAACTTTACAGCAGGGGTGTCCAAACCTTAGCCGCTTTAACAAAACTTGTGAACTGCAGCTCCCAGAATTCCCCAGCCAGCGAGGGTTTACCAGATTTCAGCACGGACAGAACAAGAACAAATGTGGCTAGACTACTTTATCACATTTTTTGATTGGAAAACTTTCTTGATAGATGGAGGGAATGCAGTAGACGTAATATATCTTGAGTTCCGTAAAGTGAAAAAACGGCTGGCTGGTAAATTCTGGGAGTTGAAGTCCACAAGTCCACTAGACAGTCACTTCTCTGAAATGGTATAGGCTTGTGCAGGGGCTGGATTAGAAGACCTCCAAAGTCCCTTCCAGCTCTATTCTATTCTATTCTATTCTATTCTATTCTATTCTATTCTATTCTATTCTATTCTATTCTATTCTATTCTATTCTATTCTATTCTATTCTATTCCCATATTCTATTCTAATTTCTATTCAAATTTTTATTCTATTCTAATTTTTATTCTATTCTATTCTAATTTCTATTCTATTCTAATTTCTATTCTATTCGAATTTTTATTCTATTCTATTCTATTCTATTCTATTCTTCAGTCCTATATTTGTTCTGTTCTATTCTATTCTGTATTTTATTATTCTATTCTATTCTATTCTATTCTATTCTATTTTATTTTCTTATTCCATTCCTTATTCTATTCTATTCTATTCTATTCTATTCTATTCTATTCTATTCTTCATTTCTATATTTATTCTATTCTATTCTAATTTCTATTCTAATTTCTATGCTATTCTAGTGTAGTCTACTCTATTCTTCAGTCCTATATTTGTTCTGTTCTGTTCTATTCTATTCTGTATTTTATTATTCTATTCTATTCTATTCTATTCTATTCTATTCTAATTTCTAGTCTATTCTAGTCTTGTTGTTGTTAGCTGCGAAGTCGTGTCTGACCCATCACAACCCCACAGACAACGTTCCTCCAGGCGTTCCTGTCCTCCACCATCTTCTGGAGTCCATTTAAGCTCACGCCTCCTGCTTCAGTGACTCCATCCAGCCGCCTCCTTCTCTGTTGTCCCCTTCTTCTCTTGCCCTCAATCTTTCCCCAGCATGAGGCTCTTCTCCAGCGAGTCTTTCCTTCTCATTAGGTGGCCAAAGTATTTGAGTTTCAGCTTCAGGATCTGGCCTTCCAAAGAACAGTCAGGGTTGATCTCCTCTAGGACTGACCGGTTTGATCGCCTTGCAGTCCAAGGGACTCGCAGGAGTCTTCTCCAGCACCAGAGTTCAAAGGCCTCAATTCTTTGGCGCTCAGCCTTTCTTATGGTCCAACTTTCACTGCCATACATTGCAACTGGGAAGACCATAGCCTTAACTATACACACTTTTGTTGACAGGGTGATGTCTCTGCTTTTTAGTGTGCTGTCTAGATTTGCCGTGGCTTTCCTCCCGAGGAGCAAAGCGTCTTTTAATTTCTTGGCTGCAGTCCCCATCTGCAGTGATCTTGGAGCCCAGGAAAATAAAATCTGTCACTACCTCCATTTCTTCCCCATCTATTTCCCAGGAATTGAGAGGGCCGGATGCCATGATCTTGGTTTTCTTAATGTTTAATTTCAATCCAAGTTTTGCACTCTCCTTCTTCACCCGCAACAAGAGGCTCTTTAGTTCTTCTTCACTTTCTGCCATTAGAGTGGTATCATCTGCATATCTTAGGTTGTTGATATTTCTTCCGGCAATCTTAATTCCAACTTTTGATTCATCTAGCCCTGCCTTTCTCATTATGTGCTCTGCATACAAGTTAAATAGGCAGGGTGACAGTATACAGCCTTGCCGGACTCCTTTCCCAATTTTGAACCAATCAGTGGTTCCGTGTCCAGTTCTCACTGTTGCTTCTTGACCCGCATATAGGTTTCTCAAGAGACAAATAAGATGGTCTGGTACTCCCATCTCTTTAAGGACTTGCCACAGTTTGTTATGATCCACACAATCAAAGGCTTTAGCATAGTCAATGAAGCAGAAGTAGATGTTTTTCTGGAACTCTCTAGCTTTCTCCATGATCCAGCGTATGTTGGCAATTTGATCTCTAGTTCCTCTGCCTCTTCAAAATCCTCCCTGTACTTCTGGTAGTTCTCGATCCACATACTGCTGGAGTCTAGCTTGTAGGATTTTAAGCATAACTTTACTAGCATGAGAAATGAGTGCAATGGTGCGATAGTTTGAACATTCTTTGGCCCTGCCTTTCTTTGGAATTGGAATGTAAACTGATCTTTTCCAATCCTGTGGCCACTGTTGAATTTTCCAAATTTGCTGGCAAACTGAGTGTAGCACTTTTACTGCATCGTCTTTTAAGATTTTGAATAGCTCAGCTGGAATACTGTCACTTCCACTAGCTTTGTTGTTGCTCAGCTTTTCTAAGGCCCACTTCACTTCACATTCCAGGATGTCTGGCTCAAGATCAGTGACCACCTCATTGTGATTATCTGGGATGTTAAGCTCATTCTTGTATAGTTTTTCTGTGTAATTTTGCCACCTCTTCTTAATCTCTTCTGCCTCTTCTTAGGTCCCTGCCATTTTGGTCCTTTATCATGCCCATTTTTGCATTAAACGTTCCCTTCATCTCTCCAATTTTCTTGAAAAGATCTCTGGTCCTCCCTATTCTATTGTTTTCTTCTATTTCTTTGCACTGTTCATTTAAGAAGGCATTCTTATCTCTTCTAGCTATTCTCTGGAATTCTGCATTTAATTGGGCATATCTTTCTTTTTCTCCCTTGCCTTTCGCTTCCCTCCTTTCCTCAGCTATTTGCAAAGCTTCCTCAGACAGCCATTTTGCTTTCTTGCATTTCTTTTTCTTTGGGATGGTTTTGGTTGCTACCTGTTGTACAATGTTGCGAACCTCTGTCCATAGTTCTTCAGGCACTCTGTCTATTCTATTCTACTCTATTCTATTCTATTCTTCAGTCCTATATTTGTTCTGTTCTGTTCTATTCTATTCTTTATTTTATTATTCCATTCTATTCTATTCTATTCTATTCTATTCTATTCTATTCTATTCTATTCTATTCTAATTCTATTCTATTTTCCTATATCTATTCTATTCTATTCTATTCTATTCTATTCTATTCTATTCTATTCTTCATATTTCTATTCTGTTCTGTTCTATTCTATTCCTATTCTTATTCCTACTGTCTTAAAGTAGCCAGAGCCTGACACCCTAGCTTTTTAAGCTGTCCATCAGTCACCTCAGCTTTTCCCTGTGTTGATATGGAACAACCCCCCGTTTTCCAAAGCCGCAAAGCCAATGGGCACAGTGAGGTCACCATCTCTGGACCCTGCCCACCTCCACAAGTATCCGGAGAGGTTCCTGCATGCACAGCCCAAGCGCCAGGCTTTGTGGTGTGTGTGTGTGTGTGTGTGTCTCCCACTTACCCTCCGTTTCCCCGCGAGACGATCTTGAGGCTGGCGGGGTTCCGGATCAGCTTATCCAGGGAGTTGACGATCTGGGCGAAGCGCGGCCGGGCATTGCGGTCCCTCTGCCAGCAGTCCAACATCAGCTGGTGCAGCGAGGTGGGGCAGTCCGTGGGGGGTGGCAGGCGGTAGTCCTGCTCGATGGCGTTGATCACCTGGGGGAGGGGAGGGAAGCGCGGTGGGTGAGGGAGGGAGGAAGGCAGGGGGAGGGGCGTCCTCCGTCCAGGGGGGGAATCGGAGCCCGTGGGAAAATCACAACATCCAGGCAGCGGGAGGTAAATAAAGGTGATCCTTGACTTACGACCACACAATTGAGCCCAAAATTTCCATCGCTAAGTGAGACAGCTGTTAAGTGAGTTTTGCCCCATTTTGCGACCTTTCTTGCCGCCATTGCTAATTGGATCACTGCAGTTGTTTAAGTTAGTAACACGGTTGTTAAGTGAATCCAGCTCCCCCCATTGAGGAGGTCGCAAAAGGGGATGACTGTGACCGTCATAAATACGAGTCAGTTGCCAAGCATCTGAATTTTGGCCATGGGGATGCTGCAATGGCCGTTAAGTGTGAAAAATGGACGTAAGTCCCTTTCTTCAGTGTTGTTTTAACGTCAAACGGTCACTAAAGTCGAGGACTATCGGTATGGAGCAGGTGGGAAAAACCCCAAGCAGAGTTATGGGATGGGAGTAATAATTAGGTATTGGATGGGAGACCACCCAGCGATTGGGAAGGGGAAGAAATTGCCCAGATGGCGGCCAGCTTTTCAGGAATTGGCCTTGCTGCTCTCCAAGTTACACACCGACACTGGACACAAGGAATTCTACGGGTCAGGGGAAATGGCCTAGTCCTTTTTAGAGTCGGTTGAGTGAACCAGGTGTGCAAAAGGGACAGGATTTGGAACTCCGCCCTGAAAAGGTGGGTCAAAAGGCCAGCGAAGGGTCTGGAGAGGACTATTAAGGTCAGGGATGCCACCAGCCCCCTGCCCCAAATCAGCTGGAGCAAAACTCGGAGAGATAACAGAATAACAAGGGGGACCTTCGAGGTCTTCTAGTCCAACCCCCTGCTCAAGCAAGAGACCCTGTAACATTCTGAATAAATGGTGGTCTAATCCTTTCTTAAAAGCCTGCAGTGATGGAGCACCCACAACTTCTGGAGGCAAGCTGTTCCACTGGTTATTCTCACTGTTGTTGTGATTCAGGGTCAGCCTGTGGGTTCGGCAGTTGGGTCGGATGACTCAGAGGAGGAGGAGGGGGGTGTTGGAGAGCTTGCTGAGGGGGTTGGAGAGCTTGCTGATGAGAGCCCTCAGCCAGGCCCCTCCCACTTGGTCACCACAGAGACCCAGCTGTGTGAGCCTGACAGTGTGGATGAAGATGACCCACAGCTGGCCCTGTTCAAGGATGCCCGACGCAGGAGGCAGTCAATCAGGAGTAAACAGAGGAAGGCAATGGGGCTTCTCGGAAGGAGGCAGAGAGAAGCCACGCCCTGAACTCTATATAAGGGGAATGTGTGGGGAGGGCTGGTTTGCTGAAGGCAACCGCTTGGATAGTTCATGTTTCTTAAAGCTCCTGTTTCTTGGTTTGTCTTGTTCCGTTTGTTTTTGTAGTAATAAATTTGGCAGGCGTAATTCCAGCCTCTTGCCTTATTGTAAAAGGGGTTGTCCCTGCCTTTTCTGCAGGGTCGGTAGCAGGCTGGTACAGAACAACTGTCAGGAAATTGCTCCTGAGTTTTAGTTGGCTTTTCTCCAACCTACCAATAATGGGGAAGGGAAGAGAGAAGCTGGGGGGGAGTTCGGGGGCCACAGACCCCTCCCCTAAAGTCAGGCCACTCACATCCTGGTTGGACATGTCCCAATACGGCCTCTCTCCGAAGGACATGACTTCCCACATCACGATGCCGTAACTCCACACGTCGCTGGCGGACGTGAACTTGCGGAAGGCGATGGCTTCGGGGGCCGTCCAGCGGATCGGGATCTTCCCCCCCTGAGGAAAGAGGGATGGTAGAATTGGGCAGGGGGGCAGGGAGCACGAGGATCATCTAGTCCGCCCCCCCCGCGACGGGCAGGGGAGAGGGAGCAAGCCCACCCACCCACCCCTTGTGTCCGGGGAAGCGGAAAAAGAGAACACACCGACGTACCAAAGAGCTGGTGTAGGTTGGATCCGATGAATTTTCCTCCAGGAAGCGAGACAGCCCAAAGTCGGAAACTTTGCAAACCAGGTTACTGTTGACCAGGATGTTGCGGGCGGCCAAGTCGCGGTGCACGTAGCTCATGTCAGAGAGGTAGCGCATGCCGGACGTGATGCCCCGCAGCATCCCCACCAGCTGGATGGGAGTGAACTGACCGTCGTTCAACTGCGGGGGGGGGGCAACAAAGAGGGTCAGGACCCCCGAGGTGGGATGGGGGGTTTAAGACCCTTTCAGTGGGACCGGCAGATAGCGGTGGGCTTTCCACCCAGACCCCAGGCTGCTGCTGGGAGGAATAAGATGCGGGATTGCAAAGACCTTTCTAGATTTAGGGGCCTCCACCTGTGGCTACTTTAAGACTCGTGGACTTCAACTCCCAGAATTCCCCAGCCAAGATCTCCCATGCTGGCTGGGGGATTCTGGGAGTTGAAGTCCACAAGTCCACAGGTGGAGGCCCCTGAATCAACCGGAAAGTACCAGGTGGGCCTTTTTGGGGAACGAATCCTGGGAAAAGCCCTTCGGACGACCGCCTTAGTCGGTGCACAACAGCCCCCCCTAAGCAAAAAGGAGGGAGGTAGGATAAAATAAAATAATAAAACAAAACAATTAAATAAATAAAATAATAAAATAAAATAATAAATTGAATTAAATTAAAATAACATAAGACAAAAATAAATTAAAATAAAACAAAGTAAATTAAATTAGAACAAAACAAAATAACATAAAATAAAATAATAAAATAGAATTAAAATAAATAGTAAAATAAAATAAAACTAATAAAATAAAAACAAAACAATAAAATAATAAAATAAAATATAAAATAATCAAAAAACAAAACAATAAAATATTAAAATATTCTTCTATTATAAAATAAAATAATAAAATAAAAATAAAACAATAGTAAAATAAAATAAAATAAAAACAATAAAATAATAAAATATAATAAAAAACCAATAAAATAATAAATATTCTATTCTATTATAAAATAAACTAATACAATAAAAATAAAACAAATAGTAAAATAAAATGAAACTATAATAAAATAATAAAATAATAAAAACAAAACAAAACAATAAAGTATAAAATAATAAAATAAATATTCTATTCTACTATAAAGTAAAATAAAATAAAACAATAAAATAAAATAAAATACAAAGCAAAACGTAAAAAAACACACCGAACCCCAGGGGTTCCCCCCTCCCCAGGGCCGTGGGGTCTCCTCCCCCCCCTCACCCGCAGGAAGGAGTCCAGGGCGCCATTTTCCATGAACTCGGTGATGATCATGACGGGGACGCTGTTGGTGATGACGCCGTCCAGGCGGATGATGTTGGGGTGCTCGAACTGGCCCATGATGCTGGCCTCGCTCAGGAACTCCCTCCGCTGCTTCTCCGTGTAGCCCCCCTTCAGGGTCTTGATGGCCACGTAGACCTCCTTCTTGCCCGGCACCTTCAGGAGTCCACGGCAGACCTCCCCAAATTCCCCTGCGAGAGTCGGGGGCAAGCAGAGAGGGAGGGGGCTGCTTAATAATTAAATATGGATTTGGGACTCCCCCAAAATGCAAGGGCAGCGTTGGGGTGGGTCTCTTCCCCAAAAAGGTCTCTCTGTGGCCAGATCCCTTCAGTTGCGTCTTTTGGGTCAATTATGGGAAGTTTACAACCTCTGGACTTCAACTCCCAGAATTCCCCAGCCGGCTCTTTTTTCTACTTTCCCGAAGTCTAGATATATTATGTTGACCGCATTCCCGCTGTCTATTAAGAAAGTTACCCTATCCAAAAAAAAAAGCAATAAAAGCAGTCTAGCCACATTTGTTGTTGTCCTTTCTGGGCTGAATTCTGGGAAACCCTTGCCGGCTAGGGGAATTCTGGGAGTTGTAGTCCACAGGTTGCAAAGTTCTCACAGTCGCCCACCCTTTTCGGGTGCTTATAACAACTCCGTTCCCAGGTGAGGAAGAGACCAGCCGGGCCCCAAACAACAGAGCAGATGCAATTCCCCGTTGCCACTCAGAGGAGGAATGACCCTCACCTCTGCTGAAATGCTGTTCAGGAAGTCCTTGACTTACAACGATTCATTTAGTGACCGGAGTTACAACAGCACTGAAAAAAAGTGACTTACAACCATTCCTCCTACTTACGACCACCGCAATATCCCCCGTCACACGGTAAAAATTCAGGTGCAGCCTCCCTCGATCGTGATTTGCGACTTCCGGCCAGCGAAGTCAACAGGGATGGCCGGATTGGCTTAACGGCCCCATGAATCACTTAACTAAACTCGCAGAGATTCACTTAATGACCGCGGCCGAGAAAAAAATCAGGTGCAGCTGACTTAACAGCTGCCTTGCTTAGCCAGGGAAATTCTGTGGTCGTAAGCCGAGGACTAGAATTTTTCTGATCGAAGCGGGGCTTTATGTGCATTGCGGTGCACATACACACCCAGTTGCGGCTGCCCTCTTGACTTTTCTGACCCCCACCCTGATCCCGTAAGGAATCCCCCCCACCCCAAATGACGACACAACCCGCACGCGATTCCTTTTCCCGAGACAGGGAAAGAGAGGAGTCGGCCATTTTGTGGGAGCCCCACAGACGGGGGGGGGGGATTGTGAGGGATGGGGGGGGTGTCAGAGGGATGGGCCCGATCCTCACCTGCCCCGATGACCTCCTCGATCTTCACGTAGGAGACGTCGATCTCCTTAGCAAATTCCCGCACGGCCTCGTTGGGATCCTCGTAAGTGAAGGGGTCGATGTAGACTTTGGTACCTGTCCGGAGGTGGGGTGGGAGGGCCGTTAAGGGGGCTCCTCCCAACAGACCCCGACTGATAAGGGTTTTTTTTTTTAGCAGTACAGCTATTCCCCGACTTACAACCTTTCGTTTAGTGACTGTTCAGAGTTACAATGGCACTGAATAAAGGGACCGTTCTTCACACGTACAACCACCGCAGCATCCCCACGGTCACAACAGCCAAAATTCGGATTCTTGACCTCTGACTCGTCTTTACGACGGTTGCACCGTCCCCCAGGGTCAGGCGATCCCCTTTTGCGACCGTCTGACGAGCAAGGTCGATGGGGGAAGCCAGGTTCGCTTAACGACCGTGTGACCAGCTTAGCAAATGCGGTGGTTCGCTTAACGACCATGGCAAGGAAGGTCGTAAAATGGGGCAGAGCTCACTTAACAAATTTCTCGTTTTAAGTTAAGCAACAAACAATTCTGGTCGTTCAGTCACGGAGTGGCCTGCGTTGTATTGATATTACTAGGTCTTATTTAGCGCTATCTTTTTATATTGCAAGCTGCTCAAAGTCGCCGCCGGGACGAGATGGGCAGCTAATGAACTTTACAAATAAATAATCTTGCAGATACACTCCCCTCCAGCCCCCTCCCACAATTCCACAGGCCACCCCCCCCTCCACCCATGAATCTTCGCCCCCTCTCACCGTGCCCAATCAAGTATTGTCCAGGTTTGTCCGAATATTCTTGCTCCCGCGAGGCCGAGGACCCCTGGCGCCTGTCGGAGAAGGCACAGAAAGGAATGCTTGCCTGAAGCCCCGCCCACTCCCATTAGCTCCTCCCACACCACACCCCCCGCGCCTCAGTCCAGCCATTATCCCGCTAGCCAATCCTGAGCTCCTTCGTCCCACAAGCTCCTCCCCGTCTTCCTGGGCTGTAGATGACTACGAGATGCCAGAATTCCCAGGCGCCTGGCCACCTCTTTCCCACGCCTTCCCCAGTCCTGGCTAAGCGGTTAGGCCCCTCCCACCTCCCCCTGGCCCCTCCCACTCCTCCGTTTGGGAAGAGGCGCCTTACCGGAGGCAGACCACGGCCACGATCACCACGGCCAAGACGAGGAGGCTGCCCAAGGCCGCCGTGCCCACGATGAGGGCCAGCTTCTCCGTGCTGCTCCCCGGCTCTGCCAGGAGGGGGGGGGCAAAGGGGTCAAAACCAGCAAGGAATGATGGGAAGGGAGCAGATCCGGACTGAGGCTTTGACTTCAGAACGGGCAAAATAAGGGGTGGACACGGATCCCCCCCCCAAAACTTGGTGGGTGAAAAGCGCTAATCCTTCCCTTTCCTTTGCGTTCTCTTCTTTTCTTTCTCTTTCTTTCTCTTTCCTTCCTTTTCCTTTCCTTTCTCTTTCCTCCATTCACTCATTCCTTTTTCCTTCCCTTCCCTTCCTTTTTCTTTCCCTTATTTTACTTCTCTTGTTCTCTTCCCTTCTTCTCATTTTAAAAGGGCTTCATGGCAAACCTATCACAAACCTCCCGGCTCTGCTGGGTCCTAAGGCAAGACACGCTCCGACATTCAGATCCGCTGCCTCTTTGGCAGGCAAATGGAACGTAAGGCCGGGTCTTAATTTCGGGGAAACACGGCACTTGGGTCGCCATCCGTCTGCAATAAAACCCCCAGGATCCGAGAGCACCTGGTGGGGGTGGGGGGAGTCTCGCTTGCAACCGAGGGGGTCTTACCAGCTCCATGAGTCTGGAAGGCCTTTTCTGGCCCAAACCCTCCGTAACCGGCCTCGGATCGGGCCCGGACTTGCACAACGTACACGGCTCCTCGGCGCAGCCCGGACAGGATCACCCGGTTCTCGGAGGTCTTCACAAACATGGGTCCACCAGCGCCCTGGAAGAGGGCAGATGGGGAGTCAGGGCCCACCCCAGCTGGGCCTTCCCTCCTCTCAGCAGGCATGCACATCTGGGCAGCGGTTTTTGGGTCCTCTCCTCTCCAACCGCCGTCTCCAAAACCGCCAAGTTAGCGGGAAAACTGGACCGCACTTCTCTGTACGCAGGCCCTTTTATTTGGCTCCTCCTGTTCATATTTTACGGTTTTTTGTTCTCTGTGTTACCGATCAAAGAGAATACAGGCCATCCTCCACAGCGGTTCGCTTAGTGACCCTTCGAAGGTACAACAGCATTGGAAAAAGGAGCATTTTTCGCCCTTACGACCATCACGGCAGTCGCGTGATCAAAATTCAGACGCTCGGCCGCTGACTCGCACGTATGACGGTCGCGGTGTCCTGGGGCAGTCACGTGACCCCCTTTTGCGACCTTCTGACAAGGGGGGTGGGGAGATTCAGTTAACAGCCGTGTGACTACGCCTGCAGTGATTCACTTAACAACGGTGGCAAGAAAGGTCATAAAATGGGGCAAAACTCACTCGACAATGGAAATTTGGGAGTCAGTTGCGGTCGTAAGTTGAGGGCTGTCCGTATTTGAAGCTCCCTCCTCTCCCTCTTCCAAAGCTGCCTCCCTTAACTTGGGGACTCCAGTGGATTACAAGGACCGGGACCCCGCCCCCTGTCCCCTGGCTGAGGATGATGGGAATCAGCACCCCACATCCCCTCGGAGACGGGAGCCATCGAGCGAGACCGGCCTTAACCTTTTTCTAAGGCAAGGCGCGAAGGGATTGCTTAAAACAGGCATTTATCCTTCTTTTCAGCCCAAACGAGTTTCTGGAGTGGATTACACGGGATCAATCGTCAGGCAGATCCTCTTCAAAGCCGTCTGGCTGACCAATTAATCTGTCAGCGCTTTTCAACTCCCAAAACACAAAAGGAATTTTTTTTAAAAGGCCAGGAAGGCTGATTATCCAGCCGCAGGTGGGAAGCGCATCCTCGGAAAGGCCTCGTTCTCCCGTGAAAAAGTGAATTTGGCTCCTGAGAACCGTGACCGCCGGGGGGTGGTGGTGTCTCCCCTCCTCAGAAATATTGGCCGGGGATTTACCGCTCAACTTAAAAGGGAGACGATGTGCCGCAAAGCCTGGATCCTGGCAGTGTTGAGTGAAGGTGTGTGTGTGTGTGTGTGTGTGTGTGTGTTTGTGTAAAAGAAATAATTCAAGTCTACATTTTATGGGCAAATGTTGGCAGTTTTGCTGAAGGGGTACCAAACTGAGGAAAGGACTTAAGGCTGAAGCAACGGGGCGAACTGTATATCTGGGCATCTCTCTCAAAGACCCCTCCTTTGCCCCAAACCCAGAGCAAAAGATAGAGGTTGGGGATCCCTTTGCTGCCCTGTTTTAGTCCGTGGATGTGCAGAAACACAATCCGGAGCCCGCCGGGTTGAGAAAACGGATCCTCAGTGAATAACAGAATCCACGACCTCTGGAGGCAAGCCTTTCCACTGATTATAATAGAACCACAGGACTGGAAGGGACCTTGGAGGTCATCTAGACCAGACATGTCAAACACAAGGCTCAGATCCGGCCCGCAAAGTGGTTTCATGCGGCCCGCGAAGCCATCCTGGAAAGAGTGAGGGAACGGCCCCCACTGCCTTGGCCCTGGCCCAGAGACCCTCCTCCTGCCAGAGACCCTCAGATCTGTCCCACTCCTGCCCAGGCCCCCATAGGCACCCTTGAGGCAAACGAGGTAGAGCTGGCCACGCCCACCCAGTAGGCCATACGCACTCTAGCCACGCCCACCCAGTAGGCCACACCCACCCAGGCCACACCCACCCGGCCCCTTGAGGGCAACCGCGATGCTGATGCGGCCCTCCATGAAATTGAGTTTGACACCCCTGGTCTAGACCAACCCCCTGCTCAGGCAGGAAACCCTATATACCATTTCAGACAAATGGCTGACCAGCCTCTTCTTAAAAACTTCCGGTGTTGGAGCATTCACCGCTTCTGGAGGCCAAAATGTTCCACTGGTTAATTGTCTTCACGGTTAGGAAACTTCTCCTTACTTCTAGATTGCTCCTGGCTTAGTTTCCATCCGTTGCTTCTTGTCTCGCCTTCTGGCGCATTGCAGAATAAGTTGACCCCCCCCCCCTTTTCTTTGGGGCAGCCCCTCAAAATATCGGAAGACTGCTATCACATCACCCCTATCAATGTCCTTCTTCCCCTTAAACTAGACCTACCCAATTTCAGCAAACCGTTCTTCATAGCTCTTGGACTTCGGTCCCCCAATCATCTTTGTTGCCGTTCTCTGCACATTTTCCAGAGCCTCAAGATTTTTATTGTGGTGATCAAAAGCAGTATTGCAGTATCTGAGGGGCTGCCCCAAAGAGGAGGGGGTCCCCCTATTCTCCAAAGCACCAGAGAGAAGGATGGTTGGGAACTGACCAAAGAATTAAGAATTAACCTGGAATTAAGGAGAAACTTCTTAACAGGGAGGACAATTAGCCAGTGGAACCGCTGTCCACCAGAAATCGTGGGTGCTCCATCCCTGGAGGTTTTTAAGAAGAGGCTAGACGTTCGCCTGTCTGACAAGGTGTAGGTTCTCCTGCTTGGGCAGGGGGCTGGACTAGAAGACCTCCAAGGTCCCTTCCAGCTTCTATTCTATTCTAAAACTGGACGCCATATTCCAAATGTGGTCCAAAAAAGGGAAGTCAACATTTACCTTCTCATATTTTTGATACATTTTTCAGCATTCAACCAGGGTGGACTTTTTAATGTTTATACTGTCCCTCTGAATGACAGATTCGTCACTGGTTTTTCGTTTTGTACACCCATTTGTTTCTTTGTTTTTTGTTTATTATCAGCGTCTGGTCGTCGTTCGTTTTGTTTCTCCCTTTTTTTCTTTCTTTTGTGTTTTAAGTCTGGGGGGAAAAAAATAAAAGTTTGCAAGAAAAAAACAACAACACTTACCTTCTCGTAATACTTGACCTCGTAATCCAAGATGTTGCCCATTGGTGGCTGGACGAACGGCCAGGCCAAGGTGACCCCGCTGGGGCTGACGGAGGTTTGCTGGATATCGGACACCGGCTGAGGGACTGGCAACACAAAAGGAGCAAGGAGGGAGAGTTGAGACAGCCTTATCTGGGCTGCAAAGATCAACACGACCACTAGGTGGAGGTAGAGAAGAGAGGCAGAAACATCCCCACTCTTGGCTGCCCTCTACTGTTGGCCCCGAATAACATAGCTTCACCGTCCTAAGAGGTTCCTCCTCTTGGTTCTCCAAATCCTGCTTTCCATACCAACCCTGCAGATAGTCCTCAAGTTACGACTGTTTGTTTAGCAACCATTTGAAGGTACATCTATGGAGACTCTTAAGTCATCCAGGTCAGGGCTTTTCAACCTTTTCACCCATTGCACCATTTTTAGGATATGGCAACATCCGAGGACCACCAGTCGCCTAGCAAGGTGTCAAAAACTCGATGATCAAAAAAAAAAAAAAAAAGGGGGGGGGAAGAAAGTGATGAAGTACAGGTAGTCCTCGACTTACAACAGTTTGCTTAGTGACTGTTTGAAGTTACAATGGCACTGAAAAAAGTGCCCCCCAAGCCACAGCCGAGCGAGACACCCGCCTGCCCGCCCAGCGGCATTCTTCCTGTTTTCATTGTTGTGAGCATTTCTGTTGAGGATTGGCAGCGGGGGTGGGGTGGGGGTGTTTGGTTTTTATTCCTTCCTCTGCTGGGGGTTGCAGCAGGTTTTGGTCACTTCACATGGCCCAGGGACACTGTGACCGTCATAAATATGAATCAGTTGCCAAGCATCTGAATGTAAATTACAAGACCCTGGAGATGCTCCAACGTTCCAGCTGATCGGCGCTTCTTCTGGGCTTAGCAGAAGCACCAGGATCAGCGCCGAGCTCCAGCTGGATGCTGGCGCTGATCCTGGCGCTTCCGCTGAGCCCTGACAGCCCTGCAGCTCCCGCCGTCTCTTGCTCAGGCTTGTGTGGTGCTGCCAGTGGTTCAGCTCATTCCCCTCCCCCGCTACCACTTTTCTAGGATGGTCGTGTACCACCTGCCAGGTGCCAATGTAGCACAGGTGGTACCCGTACCACTGGTTGAAAAGCCCTGATTTAGAAGATTCCTACGCCTGGGCTTTCAGCAATAAAGCAGTGTAACTGGATCTTCATGTGTGGACCCGGTCTTTCCTGCCTGACGATTATTGCTCTTTAGCAGATGGTACTTTTATGTCAGTTGTGTCAGGACCCACACTTCTGAGCTAGGGGATCTGGGGGGGCATGGAGAAGGGTGGGGCCACCTCTGCTCAGCTCCTGCTTGGGCAACCCAGTCCGAGCGATGCCGTTCCAGGAGGGGACCTACCGTCCTTGTTGGTGGTGATATTGATGGACTCTGACTGGGGCGGGTTCTGGCTGAGATCGGAGACGCCGTTGACCGCTTGGATCTGGAAGGAGTAGGTGATGTAGGGCTGCAGACCCTCCACAGTGACCGTGCGGTCCACCAGCCCCCGAGATCGGGGGGCGTAGGCCAGGCGGGCGCACTCCCGACAGCTCTGCCGTTCGGGGCACTCTTGGCAGCGGAGGTGGTAGGAGACATCATCCCGGCCCCCGTTTTCCAGGGGTTCACTCCACTCCAGCACGGCCACCGAACCGTTGATTTTCGCCACGATGCTGCGTGGGGCAGACGGCGTGGCTGAGAGGGGGGAGACAGCAGGGTCAGGCCTGGGACACCCTTCACACACACACACACACACACACACCGCAAAAAACAGTCCTTCCAGCAGCCCTCGGTCTCTTGCCCCCCAAAATAACTCCTCCACCCAACCCTCGAGAGCCAGGCCCCCCGCCTCAAAAGGACCCAACCAGCCTTGTTCTCCCCCCAAAACCCTCTCCCCGCCCTCGCTCTCCTAACCCCGCAAAAGACCCCTCCCCAGCTCTACCACTTACCCCCAAAACCTTCCACCCACCCTCATTCTCCTACTCTCCACAGATCCCTCCGCCCCACCCCTCTCCCACCCCAACCCCCCCTTTCTCTTCTAGCCCCCCCAAACCCTCCTCCCCAGCCCTCTCCCTCCCACCCACCCCCAGCCTTCTCTCCCACCCCCCAAAGCCCCTCCCCCCACTTTCACCTCCCTAACCCCCAAAAGGCCCCTCCTCCCAGGCCTCGCCCATCCCCCCCCCCCCGAGAAAGCCCTCTCCCGCCCCTCCCGGCGCTTGGGCCACTCACTGGAGCACTGCTTGGCGACCGGCTCCTTGGCCGTCCGGTAGAAGCCGATGCGGCAGGAGCACTCGCTGGAGCCCGGGGAGGGGGACGTGCTGAAGGGCGGGCAGGGCTGGCAGCCCCCCTCCCCTTGGACGGCCTTGAAGAGCCCCGCCGGGCAGGCTGCAGAGAGGGCGGGAGAGACGGTCAGCCTGGCCGGGTTGCCTTTGTACTTTGGAGACTATTCCTTCAGTCTCCCCTATTATTGTGTCTCTTGGGGGGGGCTCCCTGCACCCCGGGGCTCTCCCCACAGCCCCAGAACTAGCGGGTGTGTGTGTCTGTGTGTGTGTGTGTGCAATCGGGGATCACGTCACACACACACACACACACACACACACACACACACACACACGCACGGGACGCTGCAACCGTCCTAAACACAAGTCAGTTGACGAGCGTCCGAATTTTGATCACGTGACCGCGGGGGGGGGGCGGGTTGCGACGGTCGTGAAGTGTGACAAAACAGTCGTTAAGTCACTTTTCCCACTAACGTTACAACTTCAAATGGTCACTAAAAGAGCAATTGTGACGGGAGGAAGGAAGGGAGACAGAATAACAGAGTTGGAAGGGACCTCGGAGGTCTTCCAGTCCAGCCCTCCCCTGAAAAAGTTCCTGGTTGCATCCCATTAGATTGCCCTTTGAACCCTGCCCAAAACGTGCCCTAGCCCTGCTCTAGCTAAGCCCCGCCCAATGGGGGCTGCCAGCCCATCAAGACCCCCATCACCCCCCCAAAGCTCTGTAAAAGGACTCAACCCCGTAGCCCGGCTGCTTGAGAACAACGCCTTCTGTTAGAGTTGGACCCCCCCCCTCTTTACGACTGGCCCTAGACTGGCACTCCCCCTCCCTCTCCAAGGCTTGCGTCTTCTGGCAGGGAAGGGGGTGCCTGGGGGGGGGAAGGGATGCACACCCCAGCCTCAAGAGAGCAGCCAAAGGAGGGCAAACAAAGCCGTTCCCCTCCCCTCCCTCAGGCTGGGGGGGGGCTCTGTGGGCTTCTGCCAGCAGCAACCTGCTCTGGGCTCTCCTCCGCCCCCCCCTCCCGCCGATTACCCTTGACCTCCGGATAGTTGGCATTCCTGGGGCTTCCAGCCCGCCTGCCTGCCTGTGGGTGGGAATCCAAGACCCCCAGCCTGCCCCCCAGCCTGCGCAAGAGAGGCCAGGACGCTGGAGAGAGACAGAGGACAGCTGCAGAGTTGGGGTGGGGGGGGAAATGGCTCCCATCAGCCCACCACAGTCTACAAAGGGGGACTTGGAGAGCAGGTTATTTGGGGAAGGGTCTCAGCCCTCCCCTTCACTTTTGCTTTCCTCTCCTGCACCCCACCTGCCCCCCCCAATGGAGACTTCCCCTCCCCCCCCAAGGGCACTGGATTATCTGGGTTTATCTTCTGGATTGCCGGGCAATCGGTCCCCAGGTGGGTCCTGTCCTGCCCCCAGCCCACTTCCGCTTCTCCCATGGGGGGCCCAGGAATGCTTCTTTCCCCCCCCCCCCTCCATGGGCCAACAGCAGATGAGCAGAGAAGGGAAAGCGCTGGCAGGAGCTAAGCTTGCGGGTCCAAAAAGGGGCCCAGGAGGACAAGGAAATGAGTGAGGGGCCCAGGAATATCTCCAGAGGACCCCCCCCCCATGCCAACCGGCCAGGGAAGAGTCAACGGCTGAGGCCTAGAATCCCCCAGGGGGGCAGACTTTTTTTTCCTTCTCTTTCCTGGTTCTTTGGGTCATCCTTGTAACAATAACAACAATAATAATAAAGTTGGAAGGGATCCTGGAGGTCATCTAGTCCAACCCTCTGCCCAGGCAGGAAACCCTATACCATTTCAGTTGTAGTTGTGTGGAGCCTGCCCTGTCAGAGGCAGTCTACCTGTCAACCCCAGCCAAAGGAAAAAGAAGCAGAGAAGGGACCTCCTCGTCGTTCCCCTGCTTGCGGGCTTCCAGAAAGAAGCAAAGGCCTGGTCTCTTCCAGGGTACAGGTAGTCCTCGACTTATGAAAATTCATTTAGTGACCATTCCAAGTTGTAATGGCACTGAAAAAAGTGACTTATGGCCGTATTTCAGACTTACGACCGCTGCAGCGTCCCCACGATCACGTGATCAAAATTCGGCTCTTTGGCAACCGACTCACTCGTATTCACGACGGTCGCGGTGTGTCCCCCAGGGGGTCCAGTGATTCCCCTTTTGCGACCTTCTGGCAAGCAAAGTCAACAGAGAATCTGGATCCACTTAACAACATTAACAACTGCGGTGATGGACTTAGCAACTGTGGCCAGAAAGGTCGTAAAATGGGGCAAACAACTGCCTCGCTCAGCAATAGAAACTTGGGGTTCCATTGTGGTCGTAAAAGGAGGACTCCGATCTCCTGCATGAGCATCAAGACAAGCCCCCCCCTCGCCCTTCCACCCACCCACCCAGACCAGACTCCTCACCTCGGCACCTGGTGCTCTCCGAGGGTTCGTAGCCGGCCGCACAGGTGCAGTCTGTGATGGCCTGGTCAGCCCACTGCCCGTCCTCCCGGCAGTACATGCTGAGCGGGCGGGAGCTGGTCTTGACGGCGTTGGGCACACACTGCCCGCTGACCGGCATGACCAGCTCCCTGGGCACCGTCTCCTGGAAGAGCGTGAAGTTGACGGTGACGGCCGGACACTTCTTGTAGAACAGCCGGACGGAGAGCAAGGCCATGCAGGCACCCTGGTCCTGGAAGGCCAAGTAAAAGCCCGTCTTGGAGAGCGGTCCCACCCGCAGCGTCTTGACGTTCACCTTCCCGGAGGCCTCCATGCCCGGCCGCTTGCGGGTGAGGTGCTCGGCCGCCACCGTGTCCACCTTGACGTAAGGGTTCTCCATCCAGGGCGGGAAAGTGGCCGAGGCCAGGTCAGCATCGGCTTCGTAGAAAAAGACGTTGAACGTCTCCTTGCACGCCCGGGTGACCCGCGGGATGGAGAAGCATTCCACCACCGTGAAGCGCAGCTCGGCGTAGACGTACGTGGCGCCCGATCGGGGGACGAAGGTGGTGCGCAGCCAGTTGTTCTGGTTGGGTTGGTGGACCCCGCACACCTCAAAGGTCCGGACGCTGTTCTGCTCCTCATCCATCCCGCTTATCTCTTCCCACTGCGAGGAGAAACGCCGGGCAGGTTAATTAACCGTGGCCCACGGGGCTCGGGAGCGCCCTCTCGTAATATCGGGTGGACGAGCCGTACGATCGAAGTGGCAGAGCTTCGCTTCCCAAGTAGGACTGGACAGGAGGGGGAGCTCAATGGGGCACTCTGGGGGGGGGGGAGGTTTGCTGGGTCCCCAAAGTCAACCACGCCAAGATGCTTCCCAAATCTGCCGCCATCACTTGGTGGCCAGGATGCGTTCGCCAGAGTTTCGCTGGTCCACGAACTGGCTGAACGCTTCCTTGGGCTTTCCTTCATCCCTGTCCATCAAGGGAAGGCAGAGGCAAAGTCCACACTCTTCCTCCCTGTCCTCCACTCTGCAACCCCCCCTTCCCTTCTAGTACTGATGATGCTACCTAGTTAGGTCATGAAACGTCTGCAAGAACGTTTGGGCGACTCCGAGCCTCTTTATTACTTATTTATTGTTTATTATTCATCAATTCATTTGCCACCCATCTCACCGTTCAGGTGACTCCGTGCCTCTTTTATTATTAAGTGCTTCTTATTTATTAGATTTATATGTTCACATGGTGTGGTGGGATGGAGGGTTTGTGGTCACTGTGTGTTGGGGGGAGAGAGCACGGGGGGGGGAGGCTCAGCTAATCTCAATGTACACCTGTTGTACTTTGACAATAAAAGGTTTATTATTTTTATTATTACTTATGCTGCCCGTCCCACCTAGAAGCAGCTGGAAGGCAGCTTGCAACCAAGTAAAAGCCACAAGATAAAACTTTAAGCTATGAAAACTATACATTTTTTTTCCTTCCTAAGTCTTTAATCACGTAGGAAAGTGGGATGCTTCGGTCTACGCTGGGTTTCCTTCCCTGCCGGGGTGAGAATCAGATCCTCCCTCCTTCCTGTCTTCGCTTTCAAAACCAGCCGTCCGGATCCGAGCTGACATTTATCCTTAATAAAGGCAGCCGGGAGATTTTGGATACGGCCGTTTTTAAGTCCCTAAAACGGGGTGGTGAATATCTGCCGGGTCTTTAAACGATGCCTGGGGCCTTCAACACACACACACACACCGATCTTTTATTTTTTAAAAAAATGTCATTTAATCTGGTGGCGATCTCTTGCACAACAGCACGATCCCAGGGGCCAGCGGCCGGCATGTTTTTCTGACAATGTGGTTCCCAAAATTGTGTTGCCAAATTTGGCAATCTCATGGAAACCGCAGAGGCGAGGGTTGCCCGGTGCACCTGGGTTATTGCACAACTCGACTGATTCTTGCCCACACGCCCGTTTCCCCCCCCCCACAACCGTCCCCCAGGTGGTGTGGACTGCAACTCCCATCGTTCCCAGCCCACAGCCCCAAGGGGGAGGCCGAAGACCCTTCGCCCCCTCACCTGGCCATCGTCAGCAGGGTAAGTGGTCCATCGGAGGTCGGCGGTCTCGAATTTCGTGTTCATGAGGTTTTCTGAAAGAAGGAGAGAGAAAGCAGCCGGGGGGGGGGAGATGAGTGCTTGTCCCAACTGCCCTCATCGGTGCCCCCCCCCCGCCCTACCCGGGTGCCCAGAACAGAGGACAAAACCTCTGGAGCATTTACTGACAGTGAGAACAGTCAACCAGCGCAACTGCTTGCCTCCAGAAGATAGGAATGCTCCAACACTGGAAGTTTTTAAGAAGAGACTGGACAGCCCCTTGTGTGAAATGGGATAGGGTCTCCTGATTGAGTAGGGGGTTGGACTAGATGACCTCCAAGATCCCTTTCAGCTCTGTTATTCTGTTCTACTCCATATTCTATTCTATATTCTATTCTATTCTATTCTGGATTTTATTATTCTATTCTATTCTATTCTATTCTATTCTATTCTATTCTATTCTATTCCCATAATTCTCTATTCTATTCTATTCTATTCTATTCTATTCTATTCTATTCTATTCGATTCGATTCTATTCTATCCTATTCTATTCTTACCCCATCCCATTCTATCCCATTCCATCCCATCCGATCCCATCCCATCCTTACCCCATCCCATCCCATTCCATTATTATCCCATCCCATCCCATCCTATCCTATTCGTTATTCAATTCAATTCAATTCAATTCCATTCCATTCCATTCTACTATTCTATTCTATTCTATTCTATTCTATTCTATTCTATTCTATTCTATTCTATTTTCCAATATCTATTCTATTCTATTCTATTTGTTATTCAATTCCATTCCATCCCATTCCATTATTATCCCATCCCATCCCATCCCATCCCATCCTATCCTATCCTATCCTATTCGTTATTCAATTCAATTCCATTCCATTCCATTCCATTCCATTCTATTCTTCTATTCTATTCTATTCTATTCTATTCTATTCTATTCTATTCTATTCTATTCTATTCTATTCTATTCTTCTATTCTATTCTATATTCTAATCTAAAAAGGCACATTTAGGAAAGTAGCAAACCTTTTTAAAAGTTTAAATCAATTAGCAAAGCAAAGTTTAATTCTAATGCAATCTGTCTCTTAGAAGCACCGCCTTATTTAATCAGGAAGTCCTCCACTTACAACAGTTCATTTAGTGACTGTTCAAAATTACAACAGCCCTTAAAAAAGTGACTTATGACCATTTTTCACACTTACGGCCGTTGCAGCAGGTCACACGATCAAAAATCAGACGCTCAAACGGACTCACACTTATGACGGACACATTGTCCCAGAGGGGTCACGTGATCCCCATTTGGGACCTTCTGACCAGGAAAATCAAGAAAGGTTCACTTTAAAACCCTAACGGCAAAAATTCACTTAGCAACGGTCACAAAGAAAGGTCGCAAAATGGGGCAAAACTCTCTTAGCAACTGTCTGGCTTAGCAACGGACATTTGGGGCTCCCTTGCGCTCTAAGCGGAGGACTCCATTACAAAGGCGGATCTCAAATATCTACTTTATGCAACGCGTTCCTTTTCAAAGCTGCCAGGTCAACCTGCAAGGGACGCGGCTGCATTCACACAACCCTTCCCCTCCCCTCCCAGGCTCGCCTCCCCTCCGCCCTCAGGGAGAGTTCCCTGAGTAAGTGTGATTGCAGAACCAAACCACAAAGGCTAGGAAAGAAAATCTGCTTGTGGGGCATTTCCCCCGCTTAATTAAAAAAAACGCCCTGTTCAGAGGGATGCAAAAGAGGCCATTCAAAGCCTGGCGGTGAATCGAGGCAGGTTGTGTTCCGTGCATGTGTGTGTGTGCACTGCGGTTCGATTTGTGTGTTACTGTGTTGTGTGTGTGTGTGTGTGTGTGTGTGTGTGTACTGGGTTCGATTTCTGATCGCCTTCCTGCTTGGCAAAAACCCTCAAGAGGCTTTTGTCTGCCACGGAGGTGGGGAGGGCAGCAAGGCTTGGCTCCGCCCACCCAGCCGTCAATCACAAGACCAGTGGCCCCTGGGTGGGGGGGTCCAAAAGAAAGTGTGTGTGTGTGTGGGGGGTGTTTCTGCATGCCGGGTTCCCCCCCTCCCCACTTCTTCATCTGAGCAGCCTGGACCAGGATGCAAAACTGCTTCCCTGCACCTGAAGCCCCCTGCCCACCTCCCTCTTCTCTGCTGATCCTGGGCACATTGTTGGGGGTGAGACCCCCCCACTGCAGACCCCCCCCCGCCTTGGCTGCCCCCCTCTTGTCCAGGATCCTAGGAACGCAGCCGGCTGGCCAAGGGTCAAAGGTGGGGGAATATTTATAAAAAGCCGGACGGGGGTCATTTCCCCAAACAGCTTCTGCCACCGCCCAGCGGCAGGAAACCAGCCCCCGCCCTGCTGGCTGAGCCCCCCACTCCTCCCCCTCAAGCCCCCCCCGCACCCTGGGGTCCCCCTCCAGCCTTGCTTTGGCTCCTGGGGGGGCCAGCGGGACGGAGGGACAACCTCACCTTGGCCAAGACCACCGAGGAACAGCCCCCTCCCCTGGTCGTCCCCCCCTTTTTTCCCTGCACCTGGAACCCAATGGGGTTCCCTCAATTTTCTAACTAGGGGGCACATTTCCTGGCATAGGCCCCTTGCCATGCTCCTCTGAGCCTTAAGCCCCCCCCCCTTCGACAAGCTGTGGAAGTGAGTGGGAGAGCCTCAGAAACGAAAGGCCTACCTCGCAGGGGGGGGGTTGTTGAGAGGAAACACTACCAGGCAGCCAAAGGGTTGGGAAAATGGAACGTGGCTGCTCCCCTGGGCAGTTGGCACGACTCTCCTGTAATTCCCTCGCCAGCTGGGGAATTCTGGGGGTTGTAGTCCACGGCCCATAAATATTTGTGCCGTAAATATTTTTGTCCCCCCATCATCAGTTCCCGGCTGCGTGGTCTCCCTCCCACCCTGAAAGACACACACACACACACACACACACACACACACACACACACACATCTCACCATCCTCTCCTCTACCCACCACACTCCTGGGCAGGCAGAAAATTAGATGCCCCTGTGCCCCCCCCCACCTCCATGAATGCTGGGATACCCTGAGGGGGAGGTAGGTGTGTGTGTGTGTGTGTGTGTGTGTGTGTGTGTCTGCCTCAGGGAATTCTGGGTAATTACAGGGCGATGTAAGGCTGGGGAGGGACCCCCCCCCCCCGGGCCAAAGCAGGAAGGAAGGAAGCCAAAAGCAGGGGGAGGGTTTAAGAGTTGAGGGGGGAATGGAGTCCTCCCCCATGCCTGGGTGGGCACCAGGCTGGCAATGAAACCTCCTTCCTTGAGAGGCCCAATCCTGGCTTTTTCTCCATCCCCCCTCCCAATTCGGCACCCCCCCAGTCCTCCACCATTCCTGCTCCCCACACCCATCGCCTGATGCCCATTCCTACCCAAATCTGTCCCAGATGTGCGCCCAGAAGCCGGGGGCAGCCGTTGCCAACCTCTTGCTTCCCGGGCTGCTTGGTTAGAGGGTCCGCCCCCCCCCGCGAAGCCTCCGTCAATGCTGGGTGAGGGGAAGAGACCCTCTTTCCTGGAACCCCTGGGCCCCTCCCTGAAGATCCCCCCCCCCGAGCCGGCAAAGGGAGGGAAGCAGCCGCGCCCCGAGATCGGCACAGCCGCTTAATTATATTTCGGGCACGGTGCCCGGTGTGTTCGACTCTCACTTAATAACAGCAGAGGCGTCTTACACCAGAGGCCGGGCGAGCGGGCGTCTTTGCCCCCCCACACCCCGGAAAAGAAGCCGCAGAAACAACCCCCCCATCTCAGGCGGGCCCTTCCAGGCAGGTTGAAGCCTGCCCACCCCCCACCCCCTATTCCCGCCTGGCCCGGCAGCTCCGGCACTATCTCCCTTCGGTCTTATCTGGGAGACGGAGGTGGGCACTGCTTAATCCCGGTTACCAGGCCCTCCAACTTGGTCCGGCTGTTGGAAACACACCCTGGTTAATGACGGGAGGGGCCCCAGGAGGGATACACACACACACACACACACACACCCTGGGAGGCACATCCCTCCCCAGCCTGGCACCCAGAGAAAGGGCCATCTTCAAGGCTGCCTTTAGAGCAGGGGTCTCCAAACTTGGCCACTTGTGGACTTCAACTCCCAGAATTCCCCAGACAAACCCTCTCCGTGGGACGGGAAGATATTGGGGGGCTTTCTACCCGGACCCCAGGCTGCTGCTGGGAGGAATAAGCTGCAGAATTGCAAAGACCTTCCTGTCCTCGGGTGCTTTGCAGGATAGCTTGAGCCCCCCCCTTCTCTTTGACAGCCCCTCAAGGACTAGAAGACAGTTTATCATGTCCCCTCCATGAAAAGCTAGATATGCCTAGTTCCCACAAGCGTTCATCCTATGATTGAGCCTCCAGACTCTTTATCATCCTTGTGGGCCTCCTCTGCACACTTTCTAGGGTCTGGGCAATCAATGGTGTCTCCACAATATGTCCATCTCCAACCCAACCCACCAGAGGTCATCAACAAGTGCAACAATGGTGTCTCCTTAATGCATCCAACTCTGAAACTCAACTGGGAGGGGGGCAGATAACTGGTTTCCTTGGGGACCTTCTACCTGCCAATCTTATTTCACTCTTTCATTCTTCCACAAAGTGACTAAACTAATAGACCAGCGAAACGTTGTGGACGTAGTATACTTCATTTCAGTAAGGGATTTGACCAAACAGACCACAATCTACTCCTTGGTGAGCTACAAAAAGGTGGGGTAGACAACATCACCCCGGATGGATCTCTGGCTGGCTGGCAAACCTACTCAACGAGTAGTCCTCAACGGCACTACATCCACACGGAGGGAGGTAAGCAGTGGGGGACCACAAGGCTCCGTCTTGGGCCCAGGACTCTCCAATCTCTTCATCAATGACTTAGACGAGGGAATTGAGGGGGAAACCCATCCAGTTTGCAGATGACACCAAACTGGCAGGAGTAGCCAACACCCCAGAAGACAAACTCAGGATCCAAAAAGATCTTGACAGACTCGAACCAGGGGTCCCGTCCAACGAAATGAGTTTCAAGGTGGAGAAAAGCAAAGTCTGACATTTAGACAGGAAAAACCAAAGGTACAAGCACAGACTGGGCGAAACTTGCCTCAAACACAGCCACAGTGAGAGGGACCTCGGAGTCCCAGTGGACGATCGCTTGACCCTGAGCCAGCCGTGTGCGGCAGCAGCCAAAAAAGCCAACACAATCCTGGGTTGTATAAACAGAGGCATAGAATCAAGACTATGCAGAGCATTAGTACCGCTTTGTAAAACCCCAGTGAGGCCACACCTGGAATACTACAGCCAATTTTGGTCACCATATCACAAAAAAGACGTTTAGACTTTGGAAAAAGTGCAGAGAAGAGCAACTCAGAGGATCCAAGGCCTGGAGACCAAAACATACGAAGAACGGCTGCGGGACTTGGGTCTGGCTATAGAGAAAAGAAGAAATAGGGGAGACACGATAGCAGCGTTCCAGGATTTGAGGGGCTGCCACAAAGAAGAGGAGGGGGTCACGCTATTCTCCAAAGCACCAGAGGGAAGGACGAGAAACAATGGTTGGAAACTGACCAAAGAGAGAAGCAACCTGGAGTTCAGGAGAAACTTCCTGACAGTGGGAACAATTAACCAGTGGAACTGCTTGCCACCAAGTGGTGGGTGCTCCATCACTGGAGGTTTTTAAGAAGAAGAAGAGACTGGATTTTTTAAGAAGTGGACAAGCCACTTGTCTGAAACGCTATGGTGTCTCCTGCCTGAGCAGGGGGTCAGACTAGAAGGCCTCCAGGGTCCCTTCCAGCTCTATTCTGATTGAAATTGAAATCTTTGCTTGCAAAGCCCCCCCTTCTCTGAATCCCACCCTCTCCCAGCAAGGGGAGCGGAAGGAAGCCCAGCCTTCGGGACCCCCAACCACAGACCTCTGCCATCTGCACCCCCATGCCAAAGCCGGACGTGGGAATTCGGGGTGAGCCCCCAAAGTTTGGGCTCTGGGAGGGGGGCAGGCGAGAGGACAAGAGCTGGAGGACAGCCCTGGGCGGGGATGGAGTCACCAGCAGTGCCCCAGAGCCCGTGATTTCCTGTCTCTCAAAGAGCCAACGGTCTCAGGGTCATCCAGCGAAAGCCGCTGGAGAGCAGCCAGCGCGGAGAAGGGAAGGCCGGAGACAGGGATCACTTCCCGAAACTGTTGGGCTTTTGCCTTTTGACACACACACGCATGCACACACACACACACAAAACACAAAGAGCAATCTGGAGAGCTGGGTTCATCCATCTGGTTAAACCACCCTATTGTGGTTTAAGATACCGGGTTAAGCAGATCGTGGTGGTAAGCCATGGTTTAGGGCTTCCGTGGAGTGCAGAGCCAGGGATTAAGTGAAACCAACTATGACTAAGCCATCCTTGGTTTAAGGGCGGATTAACTCGAAGGAATGAGTGAGCGCCTGTTACTCGTCCCAGCTTCTGCCAACCTAGCAGTTCGAAAGCACGTCAAAATGCAAGTAGAAAAACAGGGACCACTCTGGTGGGAAGGTAACAGCGTTCTGTGTGCCTTTGGCGTCTAGTCATGCCGGCCACATGACCACGGAGACGTCCTCGGACAAGCGCTGGCTCTTCGGCTTTGAAACGGAGATGAGCACCGGCCCCTAGAGTGGGAAACGACTAGCACGCACGTGCGGGGGAACCTTTACCTTTAACTCGAAGGAATAGGAGCGAAATGCACCACCAAGCATTGGGCCCAGGTGTTAAACCAGGGCTGTTCAACTTGAAGACCTACGGACTTTAACTCCCAGCATTCCCCAGCCAGCAAGGATTTCCCAGAATTCAGCGTGGATAGGCCAAGAGCAGATGTGGCCAGGCCACCTTTGTTGCATGTTTTGATGGAGTAACTGACTTCATAGACGGTGAGAATGCAAGAGACGTAATATATCTTGACTTCAGCAAAGTGAGAGAGAGAGAGAAAAAAAAGAGTTGGCTGGGGAATTCTGGGAGTTGAAGTCCACAAGTCTTAAAGTGGCCAAGGTTGGACGCTCCTGCATGAAACCAAACCGTCGCACCGAGGGGGTTGTGTGTCTCTCTTAAGATCCCTGCAACGCTCTGCAGAAGCCAACATTGGATTTTGAAGAAGCAAGAAGGACACTGATTCCTTTCAAGGTTGACCTCGGAGGAGACCCCCGGGGACCCCAGGATGGCCAAGAAAAGCAAAGAACCGGTCAGCTCAAAGTTCTCCCTTGAAGCATCCTCAAATTATTCTGCTTCTGACACACAACGCAAACAAAAGACCTAACTCAGTTACGGACCTTCCCTGCTGGCTTCCGACAAGCCAAGTTAATGGGGAGGGGGCCCAGATTCGCTTGACGGCAACGTGATTCACTTAACAAGGTGGGCACCGTCGGAAGTCCTGAAGGATCCGGCCGTGGGTCAGATCTTCGGGAGAGAGTCCGCCTGCATGGTTGCCGAGTTGATACCAACTGAACAACCAGACTTGCCTCGATTCGTTTAGCGACCGTTTGAAGTTGCAACAGCCCTGGGGGGAAAAATGAATCAGGACGGGTCCTCACACTTACGGCGTGGCATCCCTACGAGGGTTGCAGCGTCCCAGAGTCACGTGATCGGCTTCTGCCTTGCAAAGTCAGCGGGGGGGGGGGGAGAGCCAGATTCGCTTAACGACCCTGTGATTCACTTAACAACCGCGGTGATTTGCTGGAACCACGGGGGAAAATTGGATGCAACTACATAGCAACAGTGGTCTCCATCGTGGTCATTAAGCCGCGGACTACCAACTATTGAACAATCTACCTCTCAAACTCAAGAAGAAGACCCCCAAGGAGGAGACCGCACCCCTCGTGCCTATGCCTGGGTCTGGGAACTGGTCTCGGCGCTGGTTCTGGGTTCGATTTACAACGATCGAACCACTTTGCTTTTCCTAGCTGCAGAGCAGACTCAACCGGTGCTCTCAGCCTCCCCCACCAACTTTGCTCGCCAGCTTGATGACACCCCCCCCCCGGCACAGACACCCCCCCATCCCCAAAGCCTGCAGGCGCCCAGTTGAAGACGCTGGTCTCTCCTCCCACCCTTTGCAAGGCTGGGAAGCCCGTGGAAGGCAGCCATGCGAAGCGAGGAGCTGCAAAAGAGAGGGGGATGCAGTGGGGAGGGGGATTCTGCCTTTGATAGAGCATGGCCGCAACCCCCCCCCCAGGAGCAGAGGGATTACCCGCCGCCTCAGATGTGGAAGCCGACGGCTGCTGGCTTTTGAAGCGGCTGCCAGGCTGAATTCAAAGCCCCCTCGGGGGTCTTGGCCATTTTGAGGAGCCCTGGAAGCTCACGGGGGGGGGGGCCTTCGGTGGGGCCAGGACTCTCCGAGATAACCCGTGCCCTGGAACCCTGCCGCCCATCATCCCCAACCCCAGGAGAATGCCATTCCAGGCACATTTTAGAGCAGAATAGAATAGAACCAGAAGGGACCTTGGAGGTCATCTAGTCCAGCCCCCTGCCCAAGCAGGAGACCCTATGCCACTTCAGACAGGTGGCTGTCCAATCAGGAAGGGAGGGAGGAAGGAAGGAAGGAAGGAAAACAGAGAACATCAGAGCTGAAAGGGACCTTGGAGGTCTTCTAGTCCAGCCCCTGCTCAAGTAGCTGAACTGGGGGGGGGGCTGCTGGGAGGATGGGCCCCAGAAGGAAAGGGGCCCAGTGACCCCGGGGAGGCATTCCCTGCGGCCACAGGCCGTTCAGGTAAACGTGGTCCTCGACTTACGCCCACAACTGACTCAAACTTTCTGCCGCTAAGCAAGACAGCTGATTGGTCAATTTTGCCCGTTTTACTACCTTCCTTGCCACCGTTCTTAAGTGGATCACCGCAGATGCTAAGTAACACGGTTGTTAAGTGAATCCGGCTTCCCCAATGTCTTTCAGAAGGTCGCAAAAGGGGATCACGAGACCCCGGGAGGCTGCGACTCTCTCATACATACGAGTCAGATGCCCAGCACTGATCATGTGACCATGGGGGAGGATGCTGCAACGGTCGTTAAGTGTGAAAAACGGTCACTTTTTTCAGTGCCGTTGTAACTTGGTCACTAAATGAACTGTTGTTAAGTCGAGGACTACCTGTACGCACCCCAATACTCCACTCCCGATATGGGGATTGTAGTTTGTTCACCCGGCCTGGGAATCCCCAGTACGAATCCTGAACGGTGGCTGGTCCACCCAACATTTGAGGACCCAGGACGATGGGATCGAAGTCCTCTGGCTGGAGAGAAGGAGGGGACCGCCTCCCCCCTTGACGATACAGGGTTATGCCCCCACCCCAGCCCTCTGAAGAGCAACAGGCCGCGATACCATCATCCCCAGCCCACAGGCTCGGTCCCAACACAACAGCCTCTGCAAACGAAAGGGCAGCTTAAATGAAAATGGGTAGGGGGGCCTTCAGGATTTGGCAGCCAGGGGTCTGCGCAGGGTGGGGTGGGGGCTTGGCAGTTTGGCAAGGAGGGGAGCCCCGAGTGCCAGGTCTTGGGCGGTGGGGGGGGGGACAAAGCCCCAGCCGGATTCTTCTCCCCATGCAGCACTTCAGACAAGCAATGGAATGGGGAAGGGGCTTCTGAATTGCCCTCTCCCCCACAGGGCAGGATCTGATCTCCCCCAGCCCTTCGCAGCTTTGGGGGAGATGTGACCCCCCCCAAGGGGGGGATCAGATGGACGTAGAATGGATGGGGGGGCGGGAAGGAGGGATGTTTGCAATTGGCAAGTCAGGCCCACCCTTGGCTAAAGAGGGGGCCTCTAGTCCAGCTTGGGGGGTGGGGGGCAGCAAAGGGTCTTTCTGCCCTTTCCTTGTGTTTCTGTCTGGGGGGTGGAGAAGAAAAGGAAGGGGGGAGTGTTTTTTTTCTTTCTTAATCCCTTTTCAATGAGATTCTCCTGCAGGGGGGAAGGGAGGGGGGATGGGAGAAGACATGAAAAAGGGAGGGAGGGAAAGAAGGAAGACATAAAAAAGGGAGGGAGGGAAGGAAGGAAGATATAAAAAGGGAGGGAGGGAGGGAGATATAGAGGGAGGGAGGAAGGAAAAGGGGGGTGCCAGGTGAAAAGGGGGAGAATGCAGAGGACCCCTCCCATCAAAGCAGTTGGGAAGTGCAAACATAAAGGCCTTTCCCCCCCTCCCTCCCTCCCTCTGTGTGTGTGTGTGTGTGTGTGTG
The DNA here is from genome assembly GCF_964194415.1 of Vipera berus. Classification (NCBI taxonomy): domain Eukaryota; kingdom Metazoa; phylum Chordata; class Lepidosauria; order Squamata; family Viperidae; genus Vipera; species Vipera berus. Next base: position 796,640 of record NC_138205.1, on the reverse strand, counting down.
TGTGTTATTGGGGAATGATGGGCACTGCGGTTGGGTGATCTGGCAGCTGCTTTATAAAGGGCCCAGCAGATCCTCTGGCAGGATGGGGTCCTCACCCTCTTTCTTTCTTCCTTCCTTCCTTTCTTTCTCTCCCTTTCTCTCTTCCCCCTCCCTCCCTCCCTCCCTCTCTCTCTCTCTCTCTCACACACACACCCTAGGCCAGCCTCCAAACACCTCTGCATTCCTTGAGTTAAGGTGCCCCCCCCCCCCGCAAGTGGGCTTCTGGCTCTTCTCAACTTCTGGACCCACAAGGGGCCCAGCCCTCCGCCCCAGGGCCCATCATCCCCAACTTAGGGCATCCTAAAATGCTCTGGAGACCAACAGGACTCTCTGCCTGTCCCTTGCAGAGAATTGCAAAAGCAATTTCAATTTTAAAGCAAGGAAGCAGGGGGGGGGAATTCAGGGGTGTGATAGTTTTTTTGTGTGTCTGTGTGTGTTAGCAAAAGAACAGAGAGCTCTTGGAGAAGGGGGTGGGGGCCCTGGCAGGGAGGGATTGGGAGATGGAAGCCCTATTGCAAATCGTTGCCCTTTTGCTTGGGGGGGGGTCAGCAACTGATCCTGGTTGATATCCGAAAAAGGGCATCGATTCTGCTTCATTAGCGCAATCAATGCAAGAGGCTGCAAACACTTTGAACAGTCACTTTAAAAATAGAGCGGGGGGGGGGAAGCAAAGATGGGAGGGGGGAAAGAGGAGAAAGCAAGGTGTCCTCTGCAGGGCTGGAATCTGCCAAATTACACACACACACACACACACACACACACCCGCGCGCCCTGGATATTTCCCTCCTGGGAGGCTAGGAATTATAACTCTTATCGCCCCCCCCAATTCATCAGGAAACTCCCAGTGCCCCCCCAAGTGTCTCGGGGGTGCATTCCACGCGCGCGCCTCTCTGCCCCCCCTCTGTATATATATATATGTGTGTGTGTGTGTGTGTGTGTGTGTGTGTGTGCGTGCAAAAAGTTTGCCCCCAACTTTCCGCCGCGGAATCCGTCTGTCCCGCCGCCCGATCGCGGCCCGCTGGGTCGAAACTCACCTTCCACCGCCAGCACCAGGCAAATCCGGACCCAGAGGGGCCAGCAGCACTTCATCGCCCCGGCGGCCCCGAAACTTCATGCAGGGGAACAAGCCGGGACGAGCGGAGGCCCAAAAGCAAACAACAATCCCGGATCATCCAAGTCTCGGCGGAAAAAAACCGAAACGAAACAAAAGCAAAACCACACGGTAATCCACAAAGATCGGGGGGGAAAAATCCGTCCGGGATCCTCTGTGAGATTTCTTTTTTTCCTCCTGCCTTACGCCGGACAAACCGGGCGGGGGGGATGCGGAGACCCCCGGCCCGAGCGGAGGCTCTCAGGTGGAACGGCGACCCCCGCCCCGCGGCTCAGACGCGCCCGGGCTGTTCCGGCGGAGTTTCGGCGGGGGGGGGCTCTGGGGCGACCCCCGCGACCGGCCCGCTCCGCCCGGGGGTCCGCGGTCTTTCCCGGAGGGACCCCCCCCAAGCAGGGGAAGGAGCGGGACCCCCGTCCCGGTCAAGTTTCCCGGCGCGGGCGGGGGGCTTCTGCGGGGCGCGATCCGCCCGCCCGTCGGTCCGTCCGTCCCGGGCCGAGACAAAGAGTCCCGTGTCCTCGATCCGGGCTGGGGCCGTTCCCGCAAACCTGAAAGTCCGGAATGGCAGCGCTGCGAGCGAGCGAGCGAGCGATCGAGCGGCGTCGGACAAAGGCGGCGCGGCGGCGGCGGCGGCGGCGGAGTCTGGCGGGGTTGGGCCAGCGGCAGCCCCCCCCCCCGGGGCTTGTGTGTGGGGGGGAGATGGAGGAAGTGGGGGCGCCCCCCGAGTGGATCCGGGCGAGGGTTTTAGGGCGCCCAGCAGCCCCCCCAGCTCGGCCGCCCCGGCTCGGCCTGGCTTCCCCCAAAACTTTCCCCTCCCCTGGAAAAGAGGGGGAAGGGGGAGGGGAGGGGAAAGCGGCGCCCCACCTCCAGCCCCACCGAGCGGGCAGACCCTCCTCCCTCCCAGCCCGGAGAGGGAGGGAGGGAGGGAGGGAGGGGCGGCCCCCGACCCTCCCAGCCCCCGCGCGCTTTCTCCCGGCCCGAACTGGGGGGGGGTCGTTTCTCAAGTCTAGAAAGACCCCCCCCCATCCCCGAGAGAAGTTGCGGGACCGGGGAAAAAAATCGCAGCCTTTCACTCCAAAGAATGGGGGAGGGCTAAGAGGGGGAGGAGGGGGCTTCCGCCTGCAAAGCAGCGCCCCCCAAAAGTGCCCCCCCTTTTTTCTTAGCCGTGCGGGCGATGGGGCCCCCCGCAAAGGCAAATGCGCTGCCCCCCCATGTTTGCAAGCCCCAAAGGGGTCTTGATTGTGGCCAACAAACTCGGGTGGGTTCACCCGCCAGCATCTAAGGAGCCCCCGGAAGGGGGACCCCAACGCCCCCCCCCAAGAATCAAGGGCGCCCCCTGGCGGCTTGCCGAAGGGCTGAGCTGCTCCCCACGTGCCCCAAGGAAACGCCGAGGCAGCCTCTCCTACGCGGTGGGGCAGGAGCGGGGGGGTCCCGTCTCCGCCGCGCCGAGACCACGAGATCGGGGCGGGTGTTTCGATAGCGGCGGGCTGGGGCCAAACGGGAGGATCCTCGCGGCGGAGGAGCAACCGGCCGAGACACGCGAGGAACAATTCTGAAGGAACGTGTGAACGCGCCACACGCCTCCAGCTCCAGCCACAAAGGTTGAGGGCCGAAGAGATTTATTGATCGTCTGGATGCAGGTTCCGGGCATCAAGAGATGAAAGGGCGATTCTCCCAGCCTTTGCCGCACTCCGACGTTCCCAGGACCTGAACTAGGTTCACGGGCATTTTGAACGTCAGGCGGGAAGGCCAGGAAAGTACACGCTGGTGGTGAAAGCGGGTCAAACCAACGTCAAGAAGTGAACTCCACTGCCCGCCTCTCGGGGGGGGGGGCAGGGGGGGGAAAAGGGAACCATGGTTTCTTTCTGATGACCGGGGAAAACTACGCACCGAGGACCCGCAGCCAGCCTCCCGGGCGCCAGGGCGGGGCCGCCGCGGAGGAGGCCCTGCTGCCGGGGCGGAGCCTGGGGAGGGGCTGCCAAACCAGCTGGCCACCATGGACCCATGGTGCTGGACCCACGGCTGGGGACTTGGGGCGCGGGGGGGGGGAACAGGAGACGGTGGGTACCCTGCGAAAAATCAGATGAGTCGAGAAACGCGACCGCTCCCAGCATTGAGGGGTTTTGAGCGCTGCAGCGGCTGCGTTCCCACGACACGCTAAACTCGCGAGCCGGACTAAGAAAACGTGTGCGTGTCCTGAGTGCCCCCGGCGGGGTTTTAGGCTCGTCCACCCGGGGGGGGGGGCGGAGCAAGTTGGCCCTGGGTGGTGGTGGGGGCGGCTGGCCGTGAGAATACGGCATCGGGGGCAGTGGGGGAAGCTGGGCAGCGGTGACCTGGGCGAGGCTGAGCTGCTGCGGCTTCCTGCCTGGCTCCGGCCGTCCTGATGAGGCCGCCCGGCCCTTTCCGCGCGAGGAGAGGGGGCCGGAAAGCCGCCCGGGGCGGGGAGGGGGGGGCCGGCGCTGTCTCTGCTGGCAGAAGCCGGGCTCCGCGGTAGGGCGAGCGGATAGGAGACCCGCGGAACTTCCTGCCACTGGAGGTGGGGGTGGGAGCAGGGCCAAAGCTCCGTCTTCAGCTTTAGAGAGCCCAAACGTTGGGAGGGGGCATCCTGAGGCCAACCAGTCGTTCCTGTGAGAATCCACGTGGCTGTGGGTCCCTGGCCCATCTTAGCCTTTCCTCGTGGGTCTCGGATTCAAATTCAACCCAGTTTTCCTTCTGCCCATCTCAGCAGCCTTGCGTGGGTACCATTTTGTAAGAGCACCCACAACGCCCCCTCCCAATGTGCCTGCTGATTGCCTGTGGCCCTGTGCGGAGGACCCTCGCGAACAGGTGCCGCTCGGCCCAGAAATCCAAAGTTCACACCTGGCAGGTAGACAGGGGGATGCCTCCACCTGCTGAATTCCGGCCTGCCTGCCTGGCTCTGCTGTGCAAGATCAGAGGGGCGGGGGAAACAGTTGGGGGGGGCTGATCGGGTTAGATTGGAAGTCAGATGGCTTCCCCCCCCCAGCACAGCCCCAACGTGGAAGGAAGGAGGGGGACTCGGAGGCAGGCAGGCCCAGGCCCTGGAGCCAGGAGCAGATGCCGAGTCCCTGGTGGGCCGAGCCAATAAAATAAAAATAAATCAGGCCGTTTAAAACTGAATGGGGCTTGCTTTATTTATTTATTTATTTAGCTAACATTGTCTATGGAGGTCACTGATACACAACACTAGTAAAACATATTAAACATACAAACATAAATATGTTTAAGTAGCGCATCAGCGTGTGTGTGTGTGTGTATGTATACACACACATGTACATACATATATACATATACATATATACATATATATATATTACTGTCCATATATTTTATACATACATATACATGATAGATACACACACACACTTATATTTATTTATCAAGCCAATGTATATGGTCACCCAGTTTGCATTAGGTGACACCAGGCAGCTCACAACAATAAATCCCACAATATAGAAACACTTTACACACAAACACATACCCTTTGGCACGAGCAACACAGTCAAATCAACCCCTGGATCGGCTCCCGTCTCCATTCAGGGTCCCCAGGCCCACTGACAAAGCCGCACCTCTAGGGCCTTTGGGAAAACCAATGAGAGTGGGGGCGCTAATGTTACCTCTAGGGCAGGGGATCCCCAAATTTGGCCCCTTGAAAGACTTGTGGACTCCCAGAATTCCCTAGCTGGCTATGCTAATTGGGAATTCTGGGAGTTGAAGTCCACAGGTCTTAAAGTCACCTAGGTGTTAAACGAATAAATAAAATCTGGAAAGACATCCAGGAGAGATTGCTTCTCTTACTATAACCAACTGAACTCTGTACGAGCTCAGAAACACTCCGTTCTGCCTACAGCCATTTGCGCTCTTCCTTTCTCAATTAATTCACGGTTATGGCATCTCTGCTTCCACCTCTTCCAGAATCCGCCCCCTGGAAAAATATATCCGGATACAAACATGATGGAAAGTCGGCAGGCCGGGAACTTGTGTGCCCCATAGCCGGATCGGGGTTATCTCTCTGGCCAGCTGCAGACGACCGCCCCCCCCCCCCCGCCTCCTTGGAGGTTAGGCTCGGGGCAGGAAACAGAAGGGACCAGCTCAGTCTGGAAGCCTCCATCACAAGCTGTGGGGCTGGGGGGAGCCCCCCAAGTAGGCTGGGATTTCTTCCAGGGGCGACCCACGGCCTCACTGTAGAGGGCAGGTGCTTTGCTGTTGAATCATGGAGAAGAGACGTGGGGGGGGTGTCTTTACCTAGATTAGAACAAGGATGCCCCCAAGGTTGGCCACTTTAAGACCGGTGGACTTCAACTCCCAGAATTCCCCAGCCAGAATATCTGGCTGGGGAATTCTGGGAGTTGAAGTCCACCGGTCTTAAAGTTGCATAGCTGGCTGTGGAATTCTGGGAGTTAAAGTCCCCAGGTCTTAAAGTAGTCAAGGTTAGACATCCCCCCCATGCACTGAAGCCAGTTTTTCAAAGTAAACTATGTTGACAAAGAGTGCCTCTGAGCATGTTCAGAATGTCCCCAGCTGCAACAGCATCAGAAAACGACCTGGAGGGCTTCAAAGCCGGCCAGGGTTCTCAGCAGACCTGCCAGTCCTGCGAAAGGAGGAGGGGGTCACCCCAGTGGGGGGTTTAAACACCTGGAAGGTCATGTGATCTGGTTGTCCACCCCCATTTTGGCCTTTTGATCCAAGAGACGCTGCGAGTGTCACAACTATGTAGTAGTCCTCGGTTTACGACCATTCATTTAGTCCCTGTTCCACATTACAACAGCATGGGAAAAAAGTGACTTACAACCGTTCCTCGCACACATGACGGTCGCAGCATCCCAGGGTCAGGTGGTCACTATCTGAGACCTTCCCAGCCCACTTCCAACAAGCAAAGTCGGGGAAATGCGCTTAACAACCGTGTGATTCATTTAACAACGGCAGCCGTTCCCTGAACAACTGGGGGAAAAAGAGGACATGAAATTGGGCACGCCTCCCTCAACACCTTGCTCAGCGACGAAAATGCTGGCCTCAGTTGTACCCGGGTAGTCCTCGACTTACGACAGTTATTTAGTGGCCGTTCAAAATTACAACGGCACTAAAAAAAGTGACTGATTTTTCAGGCCATTGCAGCATCCCTGCGGTCAAAATTCAGACATTAGGCAACTGACTCGTATTTATGACGATCGCGTGTGTCCCGGGGGGGTGGTGTCACGTGATCCCCTCTTGCGACCTTCCGACAAGCAAAGTCAATGCAGGAATGCGGGGGGGGGGGGCAAGCCGGACTCACTTAAAACGACGGTGTCAACCAGCTCAACAAACTGCAGCGATTCAGTTTGCAAATGTGACGGGGAGAGTCGTCCAATGGGGCCAAACTCCCTTCAGAAGTGTCTCACTTAGCAACATAAATTTTGGTCGTAAGCCGAGGACTCCCTGAACAAGGTGCTTTGCCCTCCCGCCCACTTTTTCTCAGCCCCCCCCGGAAAGTTTTCCTCTTGTTCACCCATTTTGCTGCAGGTTGTAGCCCCCTCTCCCCCCCCCCAGGCTGGGAAGGACCTGCCCCACGGACAGCAGCACCCAGTGGGCGCCTGGCGGGCCTGCACTCTCGCTTGGCCTCTGCACCGGAGGAGCCGCCCCAGAGATGCTGCAGCTGCCTCCAAATTGATTCCAGACGAGAGTGCTGGGGGGGGGGGGAGAAATGGGGGTCCCAGGCTGCTTACTGGCGGGCTCTGTACAAGCCAACCTGGTTTGAATTAGACTGAGCACCTCCCTTCCAACACCCCAATAAATGTTTTGCCTGCAGCCGGATTTTGTGGGGGGGTGGCACGGAGATGGGATGAGATACAGAGAAGGGGGGCCCTGAGGGGAGGAACTGGATGGGGAGGGGGGCGGGTGTGGTGGGGAGCTTGCCCGACAGTCTGTCCAGATGTTCCTCATCTGTCAGCCCTCTCTGCATGTTTTGAATATCTCCATTTAGCTTTTCTCTGCAGTGATACTTAGCGTCTCTCCCGCCCCCTCCAGCAGGAGTTGGCAAACGGATTCGGGGAAAGAGGGAGGGAGGGAGGGGGCTGCTGGGGCTGTGAAGGTGCCAACGAGGACCCCCGCCCGCCCCCTTCGGGTGGGGGGAAAGGGGAGAGGGAGGGCTGTCTGCGCTAGACAATGGGACGAAACGCAGATCGCGCCCCCCTTCACAAAGGCGCCCCCTCCTCCTCCTCCTCCTCCTCCTCCTCCGGACCTCCTTTCCTCCCCCTTATCTCCCCCTCCCCCGTGTCCAGGTGCATTGCACTACAAGTCCCATCATCCCCTGCTCACAAGGCCCGAGTTGTCAGCTTCCCCCCCCACCCCCGCTGCCCGCCCCCTCCCCTCCGCGCGGGTCTTTCTCCAAACTTGGGGAATCTTTTGTTCCCCGCTTTCCATGGCGGGGGGGGGGGTAGGTGGATTCCCCAACCCGGGAAATCCCAGCCGCCTCGCCAGGCCCGCAGCGGGTGAAGAGCCGCCCCTTCCCCCCCCCCCCGCGCCGGGCACCGTCGGGGGAAGCGCAGACTTGCGCCCGTCCGAGCAGCCGTTGCGCGCCAGCAGCGTCCCCGCCGGACGGCCGCTGTTTGCTTTGGCAGCAGCTGAAAGCGCCCCGGCTCGCCTCTGCCAGGGGGAGCGGATGGGGGGGGGGGCTAGGGAAGCCAGTCGGCGTGACGTCATTCAAGATCCCGGTTCCACCTGGCCAACTTTGCTTGGCTTTGAGAAGGGTGGACTTCAATTCCCAGAATCCCCCTGCCGGCAAACCCTGCGTTAAGCCCTGGGGAGGGAGGGAGGGTAACCTCTGCCCCACCTTGCAGATGCGTAGGATTGCGCCCCCCTCCCCGTTTTGGAAAGGGGAATTTCCCCCCCCTCCCCGCCAGTAGGCCTTGTGCGCCTGGGGCGTTTTCTTTGCAAAGTGCGGGCGAGACTGGAGTGGCAAAGCCCGAGCCGCGGGATCGCTCCCGCCCCCCCCCCCGCAGAGGACCCCCGAGTCCCACCCAAGCGCCCCCCCTCCCCGCCGCTCCCCTTTGATCCCGCTTTCCGCTGCAGTTGGGGAAGAACAATAAGCGCGCAGAAGGATGCCTGGCAGCGGCCGAGGCATTTCCTCCCCTGGGGAGGGAAGGGCTGGGGGGAGACCTCGTCCAGCAGCCCCGAAGTAATCGCTCTTCCTGGCAGCCGGGGGGGCAGGGGCTCCCTCGGCCCCCCCGCTCCACCCCACCCACCCCGCGAGTGGGCGCCCTGTGCAAAGCGGGGCTCCTGCTTTAAAGTGGGGGGGCACAGCTGGAATGGAGCCCGCGGGGGCTTCCTCGCCTTCGGCATCCTTCAGATTCCCGGCTGGGGAAGATGGGGGGTGGGGGGGTTGTCTGCGTAGGGATGCCCCGCTGAGCTCTTTCCAGAGCGCCTTCTTCCTCCGCGGGGCATCTAGCACAACCTTGCCCAGCCTCGCGTCCCATGCTCCACAACCAGCACGGGGGAGAATCCCAGCGATTCGGTACAAAGCGCCAAGGGTTCCTGGAAACGGGGGGGGGGGGGGCGGTGTTGCTGCATTTGCATCGCTTCCTCTTTAACCGAGCCTTTTAAACAATGGCTGAGACTCTCCATAGGCTTTCAAAACAACGTTTCTCAAACCTGGCGACTTTTAAGGCCTGAGGACTTCAATTCCCAGAATTCCCCAGGAACTGAAGTCCGCAGACCTTAAAAGTGCCCAAGCTGAGCCAAAACGGCCCCGCCCATTTTTGAGGCGCTGGTGCGCAAGCGCAGCTCTTCCCCCACCTCACCCCCAAGCGGCCGTGACGTATCCAGAAAAAAACTTCTCCCGCTGGCCCCGCCCCTCGGCCCACCTCTGTGGTGACGACATTACGGCATTCGGCGTGGCGGCCAAAATAGCCGTCCCTTCTCTCGACGCCGCTCTAGGATTTGGCGTCTCCGTGGCGGAAGCGAGCTCTTTGCCTTTCTCCACCTGGGCGGAAAGAACCTTCCTGGACTGCGCTACTCTATGGCCTGCCCGGCTTTTGAATAGGGCACTTTCAGATCGGACGCCATCTTGGATGGAAAGCGAGACTTCGGAGGCGGCGGCGACGAGAAGCGGAACGACGCCCTCTTGCTTCGGAGCGGCGGCGGGTCGGAAAAAGTGGGGATCGGCGGCGGGTCGGAGCCGCCACTCGGGGAAGACCGTTGAGAGGACGGGAAGGCGAAAGCGCGCTCGTGCCTGGAAAAGCTAAGCGAAGGGGGAGCCTGGAAACCTCCGGCGGCGGCAGCTACAGCTGCCAAGGGCGCCTGGAAACCGCCCGCCCCGGGAAAGCGACGCTGCAGGCGGTTGGCAGGCTTTGCAGGACTACAGCCCCCCTAATCCGCGGCCAGCGCCGGGATTGCTGCTGCTGCTGCGACTAAGGGGAGCTTGCACCCGGAGCTCGCGGCCCGCCTCCCTCCCGCCATGGCCGGCGCGCTTCCCGCGGCGCCCCGGGAGAGCCTCCCTTGCGCGGCGCCCACCCCGCGCCCGCCGCCCTCGCCCTGCCGCAGCCCGGACCCCGCCGTGGCGCTCACCCCGGAGCGGAGCGGCGCGGCCAGAGCCGGAGGCGGCATCCTGCGGCGGGAGCACCAGGAGAAGACGGGCCCCAGACACGTAAGGGGGGAGGGGGGCATCGGGCTGCCCGGTGGGGCGGGGAGGGTGGGTGGTGAGGACGGCCTTCCCTTCCCTTCCCTTCACGGAGCCTCCGCTCGTTCCTCTTGGAATTACTGCCCCACGCGAGGACTCGACTGGATGGCCTCGAGGGGCCCACCCAAGCCGAGGCTGCTCCCTGCGGAGGGTGGGCCGGGGGCTCCCGTGGGAAAACGCCGCGCTCTTTCTCCCCCGGCAGGTCCGCTTCCGGATGGCAGAGCAGAGAGAGGAGCCGCAGGGCGCCTCCGGGCCGGCGAGGAGGGAGCCCCGCGGGCCGCCCGTCGGCAGCCGCCCCCCGCCCGCCCCCTGCCCGCTGGGCGCCCCGCTGCCCCACAGCAGCCTGGCCCTGGGCGCCGAGGTGCGGGCCGCGCGCGAGCGGCCCTTCGATGCCCGGCAGGCGGCCGAGCGGCTGGTGCGGCGCTCCTTCGTGGCTCGCTGCGCCGCGGAAGCTCGCGTGGGCGAGGGTGAGTAAGCGGGAAGGGGCGGCCCGGCGGGGTGGGCAGCTCAGCCGGGCAGCAGTCTCCACCGCCCGGGAGTCGCAGCCCGGGGACACAGGCCAAGTGGGCAGCGGCCGTATGCGTTGGGTTAAATGATTACAGGCGGTCCTTGAGTTACGGCCACAGTCGAGCCCAAAATTTATGTTGTTAAGGGAGACATTTGTTAAATGGATTTTGCCCCGTTTCCTTGCCACGGTCGTTAAAAGTGAATCTCGACCTCTGGGCACTGCGTCATAAATGTGAGTCGGTTGCCAATTGCCCGAATTTTGATCACGTGACTGTGACTGTCACAAGTGTGAAAAACGGTCGTAAGTCACTTTTTTTCTGTGCCATTGTAACTTTAAACTGTTGTAAGTTGAGGACTGCCTGTATTAGGGGAGGAGGGTCTATCGCAGGGGTAGGCAAGCTTGGCTCTTTTATGACTCGCAGACTTCAACTCCCAGAATTCCTGAGCCAGCATGGGGGAAATCTATGGCCCCCTTGATGACTCGTGGACTTCAACTCCCAGAATTCCTGAGCCACCCATGCCTGGTTTATTTTTCTCTCCTACTTCCTAGAGTGGAGAGATTGCAGAGGAAGGGATTACAAGAGAGTAAACAGGCCACAATGGGCACACCTATCAAAAGGAATGCATTACACCCAGGGAATTCTGGGAGTTGAAGTCCACGAGTCATAAAAGAGCCAAGCTTGCTTACTCCTGGCCATTCATTGGGGCACTTCAGCCCCCCCCAAGGGCTTGTAATAGGCCCATTACAGCTTTCCCTTTGCAAAAAGTGGCCCTCCACTGCCTGGGCCCACCCACGCTGCCCGCTCTTCCAGGGCTGAACATTCCCCGGGACCAGCAGCTCTACCGGGGCCTCATCAGCCTGCAGGTGCCGACCGACGAACTGCTCAGCTCAGCCGGGCAGGAGAGACTCGCCCTTGTCCAGCACCACCCCGGGGACAGAAAGGTGGGTGCCCCCTTGGCAGCGCCTCGGGGCGGGTGCACGTGCCCGGGGTGGGGTGGGCGCAGCGGGTGTCTCTGGGGGGGGCTTTGTCCGCCATCCACTAGGTGATGGTGGGCTCAGATGGCGGTGAGCTTGACCGGCGTGCCCCCGACTCTGTCCCCCGCAAACCTCCCCGCCTCTGTTCCAGGAAGCGGCCGGTGAAGGGCCCGACTTGATGGCGTTTTATCGGCCAGAGGAGCTGTTCACGGAGACCCCCTTCCTGGAGGTGGGGGGGCTGCCCCCCCTGAAGCTGCAGGCCCAGAGGCGCCACCCGGCCACCACCTTCCTGATGTACCGGAAGCTGCAGCAGTGGGCGAGCTGAGGAAGGCCGGAGACGGACTTTGGCCTCCTCCTCCTCCTCCTTGGGCTGGCTGTTCATGCACAAGCACCCCTCATTCCCACGCTCCCCCTCCCGACACACACACACAAATCCGGTGACGTTTTATACATAAACTGTAACTGCCCGTGGATGGTGTGGTTTTTCGCTTTGCCGCCAGAAGGACTGACCCCCCAACCCCCAAGTACAGGTGGCCCAAAGTTCCACTAAATGAGTTTTGCCCCGTTTTACGACCCTTCCCGCCGCAAATGTTAAATGAATCTGGCTTCCCCATTGACTGTCGGAAGGTCTCAAAAGGGGGGGGAGCCACGTGATCCCGGGACTCTTGCAGCCGTCATAAATGCAAGTCAACTGCCCAGCGCTTTGGTCACCTGACTGTGGGGGTGCTGTAACAGTTGTGTGAAAAAACGGTCCCATCACTAAACCGTTGTAAGTTGAGGACTGCCTGTGCGCAGGGGAGAGATTTATTTTTTCACTAGCAGAGCTTTGCTTCGGCGCCCCGTGCCTGGTCCCCCTCCCTCCCTCCCTCTCTTCAGAGATTGGCACAACAGCAGGTAATAATCTGTAAAGGTTTTATTTTTATATATATATATATACATATACATATATATATATATATAATCAACTTTTTTTAAAAGATAAAACTCCGTTCAAACAAGATCACTTTACTTCTACAGGGTTATTTTTTTTGGGGGGGGGCTCTTTTTGACCCTCCAGCAGGCAGCTCAGGGCTGGGAGGAGGGGGGCTTTTTCATGGGGGGGCACAGCTGGCCTGGCGGGTGTTACATCTTTATTCCCATTGCAAAAAAAGGGTGGGGGTGCTCTGGGCAGAGGACTTTGTGGGACCTCCCAGATCAGCTGAGCCCCCTGGAACTGAGCCTCTTGCCCCCCCCAGTGCTGCAGGACCAATGAAGCACCCCCCCTTTTCCTGAGGAGAGATGGCGATGCAGTTGAGTTAGGAACCAGACGAGGCTGGCTGCCATGCTGTCATTCTCCCTGGGGGGGAGGGGGCACCCTTTCATCCACCCAGGCTTTTTTGATGGAGCAGAATGTGTCTGGTTACCCCTCCCCCACCTGAAAATAAAAGGAGCTTGAGGGGGGGGCGCATGAGCAGCCTGGGTAGATATTTTTTTTGCCTGGGGGGGGGGAGGGAAAGCTCTGTTCACTTCGCTTGAGGCCCCATCCTGGGCAAGGCTGCTTTGCTTGTGCCTCAACCCCCCCCATCCGCCATGGTTCCTGCCCCCCCATCAGGCTGCACTGCCGGAGGGTCCCAGAAGAGCTGCTCTGCCCCCCCCCCCCGGGCTCTTTTGGCAAGGCCAGGCCGGGCAGCTCCAAAATCCATCGCCCGTTTGTACCTCGCTGGCCCTCTGCCTTTAGAAGACGCCGACATTCATCAGTGGGGGGGGGGCTAGTCCGGCCGCCCCCACCCCTGGAGAAGCAGCCGTGGCACATGGAGAAAAGAGGAGGGGGCGGCGGCAGCCGGGGAGGCCCTCCAGGTCTGGCCAGGCTCCTCAGTGGGCCCCGGAGTGGCCCTTGTGGAAGAGATAGATGGGGCGCTGGAATCCTGGAGGGAGGGGGAAGAGCAGAAAGGGCTGTTGGGGGCTGGGGGGCCTGCAGGTAGGGCAGCCCCCCCCCTGCATCTTGGTCAATTGCCAGCAGGCAGATGGGGGGAGATGTCAGCCGTCCTCCTCCTCCCACCCACCCAGCCCTCATGCTGGAGCGTCCCCACAGGAGCCCATGTCTGGGGGGGGGGGCAGGATGCATTTCCTCTTTGGAAAGTTTCAGTCCCCAGCAGTTGCCCCTTCCCCACTGGCAGCTTTGGGATGGCAGGGAAGAACATGGCAGACTCTGGGGTGTGTGTGTGTGTGTGTGTGTGTGTGTGTGTGTGTGTGTGTGTGAGCTCCAGATTAGAGTGCTGGGCGCCTCCTCCATGACTTGTATTAAAGATTCTGGTGATGAGTGTGTGTGTGTGTGTGTGTGTATGTGTGTGTGTCCCAAGTCTGCAGCTGGCCAGAGAGGCTTGGGAGAGCCCAGGTGTGTGTGTGTGTGTGTGTGTGTGTGTGGTTTCTCTCTTTGAAATCCAGGGGGGCTTCTCTCTGGCTGGGCTGTCCAGATTAGCAGGAGCTCAGTGGCCTTGCGGGGGGGGGGGGGGGGGCGGGGAGGAACGGCCTCCCCAGCCATGTGCAGGTCAAGGGTCTTTCTTGCCAGGCAGGTATTGCCCCCCCCTCTTGCAACTGCCCCGAGGAGGGAGTTGGGCCAAGACAGATCCTGGCTCCACATTCCTGTGAGCTTCCACAACTGAGCACGCCCTCGGCCCCCTGGTGCCAACCCAGCACCTCCCCCTCACCCCCCACCCCCAATGCCTTCGGGAGCCCCCCTCCCCCGGCTGCCAATTCCAGAGGGTGCCGCCCTGGCATCTGCGGGAGGACCCCCACCCTCCAAGCCCCTAGCCCTTTTGCTTGGGGCTGTCTCGGCCCATCCCTTGCCCCCGCGCCCACCCACCTGCCCACCCACCTTTCGGGGTGTTCCTGGGCATGGCCACCAGTTCGTAGCTGGAGAAGCCCACTTCGGAGGAGGTCAGGTAGGGGGGGAACTGGTCAGGCTTCAGCTTGATCCGGTGGAAGTGCCTGGATATCGTCTCCTGGGGGCGGGAGGGGGGAGGATTTGCGCCAGCTGGCAGGGCGGCCCCTGCCCGCCTCTGCGGACACCAGGCGAGTGGGAGCCCACCCCTGCTGAAGCTGCGCCCTGCCCGGGGCCTAGCCCTGGCACGGGTGAGTGCGCAGCGAGGGGTCGCTGCTCCCTCGCTGCATGAAGACCCTTCCCACCCACCCCTGGGGGCCGAGCCGGCCCCTCACTCACCGTCAGGTTCTTCCTCTTCTTGTAGGAGGACCAGGCCTGGGGCTCCAGGACCAGGACCCCGCCGGGCCGAAGGTGGCGGTAGATGCGTTTGAAGAGGCGCTTCAGCCCCTCGTCGCCCCAGTTCAGCTGCACCCACTTAGTGACGCTCAGGCAGAGGATCACGTCGTACTCCGGCTTCTGAGCTTCCAGCAGCTCATCCCGGTCCAGGACGTAGTTGCCCTGCCGAGGAAGCGGAGGGTTGGTCTGCTGCTGGACTTGGGGGTGGGCTCGGCTCCAGTTGAACCCTCGGGGGAGAGGCTCTGCCCCATGTGCTACACCCCTCCCCCTCCCCCACACACGCTTCAGCGTCTCTGGGCCAGGCAGGGAAAAGCTGCCCACCCAGACGTCACCAGCGTGCTGAGGGGATCCTGCTCAACGAGCAAGGCTCCCAAAGTCTTCCCACCCCCAGAGCCCCCCCCCCCGTGGGTTTTCCATTCTTAATTCTCAGCCGCGTCTGTCTCTTTAGGACAGAGACCTCCCAACCTGTGGACTTCAACTCCCAGAATTCCCCAGCCAGCTCTTTCCCACCCCTTTGCTGAAGTCCAAGATCTATTACGTTTGCTGCATTCCTACCGTCTATTAAGAAAGCCACCTAATCAAACAAAACGTGATTAACTGTAGCCTAGCCACACGGTGCATTGGTGGTTCAAAGGGTGCATTGGTGGTTCAGTGGTAGAATTCTCGCCTGCCATGCGGGACGCCCGGGTTCGATTCCCGGCCAATGCAACGCGTGTTTTAGGGACGCGGTGGCTCAGTGGGTTAGGATGCTGAGCTTGTCGATCAGAAGGTCGGCAGTTTGGCGGGTCGAATCCCAAGTGCCGCATAACAGAGTGAGCGCCTGTTACTCGTCCCAGCTTCTGCCAACCTAGCAGTTCGAAAGCACGTAAAAATGCAAGTAGAAAAATAGGGACCACTCCGGTGGGAAGGGAACAGCGTTCCGTGCGCCTTTGGCGTCTAGTCATGCCGGCCACATGACCACGGAGACGTCCTCGGACAAGCGCCGGCTCTTCGGCTTTGAAACGGAGATGAGCACCGGCCCCTAGAGTCGGAAACGACTGGCACGCATGTGCGGGGGAACCTTTACCTTTTAGCCACATATGTTCTTGTCCTACCCGTGGTGGGTTCTGGAAAACTTGCTAGCTAAGGCCTGTCAGGGCCAGCCTGCCTTGGGCCCCCGGTACAGGTGGTCTTCAACTTACGACCAGAATTGAGCCCAAAATTCATGTTGCTAAGCCAGACAGCTGTTGGGGGAGTTTTGCCCCATTTTACACCTTTCCTGGCCACGTTGCTTGGGTGAACCACTGCAGTCGTTAAGTTAGTAACCTGGTTAAGTGAATCTGCCTTCTCCCTTGACTTTGGTTGTCAGAAGGCCGCAAAAGGGTAACGGTGTGACCCCGGGACACTGCAACCGTCATAAATGTGAGTTAAGTGCCAAGCGTTCGAATGCAAATCACATGACTGCAGGGGGTCCCCCAAAGTCCTTTTGGAGCCTAGCTTGACGACGAAGCATCCGGGAGCAAAAAGGCAAGCTCAGACAACAAACCCCGGCCAAAATCCACCCCCCCACCCCCGAGCGAGGAATATTCTCCACTACAAATGCGTCCTTGCGGGACCCAATCCCTGGAAGGGGAGATCAGGGCCACAGCCACCCACCCAGTGGGGAAAAAGGGGCTCCCCGTCTCTCCCACCTGTGGACCTGCAGAGGCCACGAAAGAAGACGGGGGAAGAGTCCCAGCGGAGTGACCGCAAGGCCTTGGGAGACCGATCTGGGGGACCGCGCCTCAAGGTTCTTGCTGGAGGAGCCAGGACGGCACAGCCCGCTTTGCGACCTTGAGACCAGCACAGCTGCCAGGGCTCCAGCTGCGCTCAGACCACCTCCCTCCAAGCCGGCAACCCTGAGCCTTGGGCTGGAGAGCCAGGAAAGGGGGGGGGGATCAGCTGCACCTCATTTTTTACTAAACCCAACAGACCTGGTAGAAGCCTCTTCCCTGAGGAAGGAGCCGAGGGCCGGCAAGCGGGATCGTGCAACACTCAGGCCTCAGGTTTGGCAAGGCCACGCCAGCCTCAAAGGGGCGATCCTAGGCTTCTTATGAGGCAGGGGGGTTCCCGAGGACTCCCCCCCCAAAGGCCACTCTCCTCTGCCTTTACGCTCACCAGGCAGACGGGGGAAGAGGGCTCAGCCCCTGCAGGCAGGCTGGGCTCCGAGGACTGCTTTTACAGACAAGGCTTACCATACAGGTAGTCCTCGACTTGCAACAGTTCATTTAGTGACCACTTGAAGTTACCGCAGCACTGGGAAAGAAGTGACTTGCGACCATTTTCTTTTCCACTTAAAGAACTGTGGCAACGCCCGCAGCATCACGCGATTCCCCCTTTTGCGACCTCCTGGCAAACCAAGTCCACGGGTGAAGCCGGACTCAGTTTAACAACCACGCTACTCACTTAACTGCAGCGATTCGCGTGACAATTTTGGCAAGGGAAGTCGCCAAAGGGGGCAAAATTCAAGAAAACTTCTGCTTATAGCAATGTAAATTTTGGGCAGAGTGGCGGTCCTTAACCTGAGAATTACCTGTAGCAGAATCTTGAAAATCTGATTGGGCTCTGCTCCTCCCCCCACTTCTTCATCTTCAGTGAATGGGGGGGGGTTGCCCACCTGTTATTTGGACACTAGAACATTTCAGCCCCCCCCCTTTGCTAGAGTAAAGGGTTCCTCTGCCTATCTTGGCCAAGGTCATCTCCTCCCTTGCTCTCTTCCCCCCCCCGCCCCCCCAAGGAGCTCCTGGGGCTCCACTTTAGGTTCGATCCAGGCCAAAGAGAAGGAAGCATGGCAGCTGTGTGTGTGTGTGTGTGTGTGTGTGTGTGTGTGTGTGTAGTTTCAACTGAATTCCAGCTCTCATTCTGCCTCCCAGTTACTTCTCCCTTCAGGCCAGGCCACTTGTTCACAGTCGCTGTACCCAAAGGAAAGCGGGGTGGGGGGTGGGGAACAGAGCGAAGCTTACCTCTGCCTGCGTGGGAAGGGGTGGGCACCCCAAAATGCCTCCGATTTCTAAGAAATGGGGGGGGGGGGAAAATCGCGTCTTGGAAGCCAACCCCCATGGGGCTTGAGGTTGAAGCCTGCTCAACACACATGCAGCGGGCGCTCCCTCCCAGCAGAATCCGCCCCTTGCCCAGAGCAAAGCTGGTACTGAGGGGCTCCTGGGGACCCTCCCCAAATTCATGCGGGGAGCTATGGGGAAGGCTCCCCTTTCAATTTCCCCAAACCCTCGGCCAATAGGATGCCCCCAAGAGGAAGCAGAATACAATACACATCTTTGAACTGGAAAGAAGCAGACCCCCCTCCCTCCCCATTCTCCAAGGTCCACTTCATCCCCCCCACCCTCACAAGGCCCCTTCCCCAGCTTCTCAGCATCTCCCCCAGGCCTCGCTGCCCTGGAGTTGCTGGGGGTGGGGTGGGAATCTTGACAGCAGCCTCATCACCCTTCCCTTGAGGCAGGATTTTCCTTCTTCCCCCTGGGCACCAGAAAGGCCACCTGACCCTGCTGGTTATGGGTTGTCACAAATTCCCCTCACCTCAAGCCCTTTGCAGCCCAGAACTCACAAGCCCCCACCTCCAAAAGCCCCTTTTCGTGGCCTCATTGGCCCCCCACCCTCACCTGTTAAGTGCCCATCCTCAGCCATTCACGGGCAAGGGCCTGCCGTAGAATGGCTGAGGACCCCTCCACACACGGGGAAGCTGAAGGAGTTTCCGGGGAGGGCCAAAACAGGCCTCTCTCACACTCACCTTAACAAAGATCACATTGTTAGGGAAGACCGCTGCATCAACCCCGTCCTGGGGTACCCTGGGCGCAGCAATTGGACCCCGGCTGGCCATGAGAGAGGCAGGAAAGGTTTTCTTGGCTGGGGTACCCGCCTCGCCCTTGCCGTGACTGTCCTGGGGCCTCTGCTGCTGCTGCTCTTCCTGCATCTCCTCGGAAAGGTAGTGGCGGATATTCTGCCGAGCCGAATGAATCAGGGCCCCGTCAATGTCCAGCCCCACCATTCGGGCCGGGCCCCACTTTTTGGCCACACTCAAGGTCAGGTGGCCCACGTTGCATCCAATGTCCAGCACCTCTCGGCCTCGGAACCACTCCGGCTTCATGGCCCGTAGCCGAACGTCTTCACAGTCAGGGTTGCGGTACCCATAGTACTTGCAGTAGTTGCCGTACTGGAACTTGTGGCGCTCGGCCCGGCGAGGCTGCGGTTGATGCATGGACGAAGCCGCCTGGGGGTGACGGCTGCGGGGGGGCACGCTCGGCCCCTGCTCCGGGCTGCTCCGGCCGGGCTGCTCCCCGGACAGGTGGCCGCTCCCCTGCTGCCGGCTGCCACCGGACCCTTCGGATTTGCTACAAGTCCTGCGCCTTTTGCGGTGGTGGTGGTGGTGGTGATGGTGGTGGCGACTCCCGGCACTTGAAGAGGTGGAGGAAGGGCAAGAGGGGGCGGAGCTCCCGGAGGCCTGCTGGGCGGGGGGCTGCTCCCCGCCCTCCAGCAGCAGCGGGGAGACCACCTCGTCCCTGCAGTTGATGGCGGTGTTGAGTTCGTAGGGCTGCGGGGTGGTCCCGTTGCAGGCCTTCTGGCACGACTTGCAGGAAGGGGCGGCGGCGGCGGGGGGCTTGCCGGGCCCCTCCGAGCCCGCCACGGCCCGCTGGTTGCCCCGGTGTCGGTGCCGCTTGCGCCCGGCCTTGAGGGGCGAGGCCAGCACGGGCGGGTCCTCCTGGGCGTTGTTGAGGCTGAGCGGGTCGGTGATGTCCTTGGGGATGAGGATCTCCACCGGGTCGCGGCCCTTGGCCGGCAGCGGCGACGACTTGGGCGTCTCGGCGTTCAGCGCCCGGTTCACCTCCTCGTCCAGGAGGCTGTTGAGGTTCAGCGGGTCGAAGATGTTGCCGCCCAGCAGGAACTTCGAGGGAAGCACCGGGTCGCACTCCGAGTTCACCCGGCGCCGCCGCTTGAAGGCCGGGGGCTTGAAGCCCCCGCCGCCGCCGCCGCCGCCCCCGAGGTGGCAGCTGTTGCGCCGCTTGCCGCCGGCCGGGGCCCGCGGGGGCGCCTGGAAGCCGTTGCGGGCCCGCTGGAGCTGCTCGGAGGCCGGCTCCTCCCGGCGCTGGGGCTCTTCGGCCGGCGGCGGCTCCTGAGGCGCCCCGTCCTCGCCCCGGGCCTTCAGCAGTGGCGGCGGCGGCGCCGGGACGAGGAAGGTCTCCTTGTCGGTGGCCATCTCGATCATGCCTGGCCGGGCGAGCGGGGTGCGGGCCCGGCAGCCGCCGCGGCGCTGAGCTGGGTTCTCCGCGGCCGCCTCAGTCAGCGCTCCGAACCTCCTACGCCTGCGCCGTGCGGACGCGCGCTCGAGCGCCGGCCCGGCAGGCCCCGCGCGGCGCAGTCGCAGTGCTCCCGCCCGCGCGCCTCAGTGGCCGACGCGCACGCGCAGAGACATCCCGCCCGTCGCTCGCGACGCATGCGCGCGCAAGCCCGCGCCGCCGGAGAAAGAGCGCTTCGCGCCTACGACTTTCCCGCGATGGCACGCTACCCCTGCGACGGTGATTTATATACGCGAGGGGTGGGGCCGAAGGAAGACGCGCCCCCTTCTCGGAGCTTCGGCCAATCGACGTTCGCGGCTGTCGCCACAGGCGTGGATTCGGAGCCAATTGGAATCTTCTCTAGAAGCCGTTCCAGGAGCCACCTCCCCCCTTACTCCCGCCTCCTTTATCCCATTTCGACCAATAGGAGGAGCGATATATCGTGTCTTTAACCAATCAACATTCCGAGATAATTTTCTGGAAAGTGTGGGCGAGGGTCCTTGTTTGCTGAGGGCGGGGCTTATCACGTGCCCGTGACAGTGTTGCTTCGGTCCAAAGCTTACATTCCTCGTAGGAAAAGGTTTACTATTGTTATTAACGATGGAAATAATTAAAGAATAATTCTCTGCGTAGAATATAAAGGTGGGAGCAGGACCACCTAAGTCTGTTAAGGCTTCTAGTCCTCTTTGCAGGCGTCAGTATAAGTCTCCACAGCGGATCTTCACGTCTCCTAAAGAGAAACTTGCTTGTTGCCGCAGGGATGGATGTTTGGATCGAAAACCGAGGAGACAGGAGCAAATTCCGCCTTACATGTAAACAACAACAACAGCAGCAAAGGGCTCCCAATATGGGCAGTTGTGGAGGGTCACGTGGCGTCGCTTCCCGAAGGGAGAGGGCCGCAAAGCCTCCTGGCCCTTGTAGTTTTCGAGAGTCCAGGATACACACTGCACATGTGCGAAGGGCGGCGCCCGCCCTCCTGCCTTAGAAAAGCAAATTCAAGCGCGTGCGTGTGTGCAATCACTCCGTTCCCTCCCCCCCCCGCAGTAGATTTAAGATTTTCGGCTTTTCTTTGCACTGGCCCTGTAGGGCCGGGCACAAGTATTGGGACTGCAACCCCCATTATCTACAGCCCACACCGCCTTTGCACAGGCTGGTCTGCAGAAGATGGGTAGTTGTAAGTCGAAAACGCCCACAGCCATCCGCTGTCTCGCTTACTTCCCGGTATGTTTCGCGTTACTCGCACGCTCTTGCTCGCCTCCAGATAAGCAACCACAAGTGTAAAGACGCTTCCGGGCGCTGCAGCGTTCTTGCAAGCCAGGTTTAGAGATTGACTGGCTTGTACCCCCTTTGCAATGTATTATATCAATCCTAGCTAAAGGCCCCCCACGCCTCCTAACTGCCCTGTGTTGTTCGGATCTTTTACACCCCCAATTAGGCGCAGAGGCTCAACCTCTCGCCCTCCACCAAGCTGTGCATCTGGCTCAGCGGGTGTGTGCTTGCAAACAGCAGACGGCCAACCTCCTTTTCGTAGCGGAAAGCGGTTGCAAACGGGCGGGATTTTTCCTGAGCCCCGACGCAAAAGTCGCAATTGCACCGCGCAAGGCTGCAAAGAGCCGTATAGTCTCCGCCGCTCAGTTCGG
Source organism: Vipera berus (assembly GCF_964194415.1). Classification (NCBI taxonomy): domain Eukaryota; kingdom Metazoa; phylum Chordata; class Lepidosauria; order Squamata; family Viperidae; genus Vipera; species Vipera berus. The sequence goes on along the minus strand of NC_138205.1, from coordinate 775,137 downwards.
CTCTTGTGCGCCTGCGCGGCGCGCGAGCCTGCGGTGCAACAAGCGGGTCCCTGAGATTCCATGACTCAGTGCTAGAGAGCGAGGGAGACACGCCCCCTTCGAGGCCAACGGAGACCCGGATGTGCGGAGGCGCGTGCTGGGGACGCGCCTGCGCGTTAGAGCAGAAGCGGGTGCGCGCGCTTCTCGCTCGTAGGGGGTTTTTTACCTTAGTTTAAGGGCGCAAAGGAAAAAATTAACTTTTTTTAAAAAAAAAACTGAGGTAATGTTGAGTTTTAAAGCAAACAAGAGAAGTTTGCCGTTGTGGCACAAATACGACACAAAAGCCCCGCTTCTGTCTACCCGCGCTTTTATTTTACCTCACGAAAAAAACAAGCGAGAAAAAGCACTGAGCTGCCAGGTTTGCTTTGTCATGGATGCCGCAGCATCGAAAATCCACATTAAAATCCCTCCTGTCGCACAGGAGAGCGCTTTGATTCTTAATTTTACAGTCTTTCCTTTGCCTACAAAATGCCAGTAAAACCAGCAGGGAAAAGGATGGGAATCCTGAGGCCCTACAGGCACTTTTTTTTTACCTCAGAATGAGGCTCCATGTCAAGATTTCTTGGGTTCAGCAGCAAATATGGCTTTTCCTGGTCGCTGCTTTAAGAGGAGTCCCTCCCTGCCTGTATTTTTATTTATTTCACTAATACATGAGCTCTTCTCACCAAAATTTAGTTAGAATTTGAACCAACAGAAAACTAGGAAGAGTCAACCTTTTGTTCCCAACCAAGAAAATGGCTTCTGGCATCATCCTCAAAAAAAAAAATCCATTTGATCCTTTAGTAGGCTTTTAAATGGGACATAATCTTATGCAGAATTGACTTGGGAGGCCGGTGTGTGGTGTAGTTGGTTCACATAGTGTGGTGGGATGGGGGGTTTGTTGTCACTGTGTGTTGGGGGGAGAGAGCACAGGGGGAGGCTCAGCTAATCTCAATGTACACATGTTGTACTTTGACAATAAAGGTTTATTATTATTATTAGTAGTAGCCCCAAAATAAGCTCCCTCGATCCCCTTTTTGTGAGAAGATCCCTCAGAGATCTCGTGGGGAAACCTATTGGTAGAGATCAAAATGAGCAGGATGAAATGTTAGCAAAAACAAAAAGTTTGCCTTAAAAAACCTTCAAATGTAATATTTTTCATTTAAACCTAGGACGCCAGGTACCTTAAGGTACTAAGGAAGCCATGAAGGTGAAAATTCCTGCTCGGAGAGTTCTCATGTTTGTGTAATTCCACCATTTTGCTACCCACAAGAATGGTGGCCGCTCTGGAGTGGCTTTAAAGGAGATTCATGGAGGACAGGTCTACCCTATCAGTTGTGAAGACTCAGGACTGCATTCAGATGGAAGCAGATGCCTCCAAGCCCCACTTATTGTAGGGGAACATTCCCATCTCCTCTTTGGGAGCTCCTTGGAGGCATCTGGCCTAGGATGACCATTGGGTTGAGAGACCAGGGCTTGCCTTAGCTTCTCACAGTGTGCAGGCTTCATTCCTGTGAGATGTGGTGTGGCTACTATCTGGAATGGCTTTACAGGGAGATTCATGGAGGACAGATCTACTCTTATCATCCCTGAAGACCCAGCCCCACTTCTGGGGTCTCCAGGTTGGAAGCAGATGCCTCCAAGCTCCACTTGTAGAAGAACATCTCCTCCTTGGCAGCTGCTTGGAGGCATCTGGCCTAAGATAGTCCTCAGGTGGATGGAAAAGAGCTCATTTTAGCTTCTCACAGTTTGTGTAGTTCATTCCTGTTAAGACATGATGGTGGCCATTATCTGAAATGGCTTTAAAGAGGAATTCATAGGGGGCAGTTCTATTCTTAATCATCATTGAAGACTCAGGTCTACCTCCATGTTAGGAACAGATGCCTTCGAGTCCCACTTGCAGGGGATACCTCCATTTGTTGTTGGAGGCATCTGCTTGATGGAAAGGTGCTCAGTTGGAAAGGGTCTTGGAGGTCTTTTATTCCAGGGGTCTTCAAACTTGGCGCTTTTAGGACTTGTGAACTTCAACTCCCAGAATTCCTCAGCCAGGCACGCATGCTCCTAAAAGGGCCAAATTTGAAGACCCCTGTTTTATTCCAACACCTGCCCAAGCAGGAGACCCTGTATAGGAGACCTCAACTTTGCACAGTCTGTGGAGCTCATTCCTACAAGATGTGGTGATCACTATCTGGAATAGCTATCGGGGGATTCATGGGGGATGGTGCTATCAGACTTGAAACGTAAGACTGCTTCTGGGTTGAGAACGGATGCCTTCAACTTCCACTTGGAAGAGAACATCTCCATACCCTACTTGGGAGCTCCTTGGAGGCATCTAGCCTAGGATCGGCCTTGTGCTGATGGAAAAAGGAGAGAGGAACATCTCCGTCTCCTGATTGTGAGCATTCTGGAAGCATCTGGTGGATTAAGAAGGGCCTTGGCTTAATCTGGGAAGAGTGGTTCTAAAAGCGGTACCATCTTTGACAGCTGTCCTCTTGACTTTCAAAGAGCAGCTGGAAAAGGCAGTCCAGAATGGGTCTTAGCTGCAAGGCAGGTCCATTTGCAAGCCCAAGTCTGTAATGGCTTTTTTAAAAAAATAAACGGTTTCTGTTCTTTAATTTGAGTCCAGAAACAAACAGGAAGCTAGGCAAGAACTGTTGCTCATAAACCAACATGCAACAACATATTGCAACAAGGAAGCCAGGATGTTGTTACTGGAGCCCAAAGAATTGTAGACCAATTAAACAGTCATTAGGAGAGATTTTGCAGGTTCAAATGTTAACTTGGATGTGTGCCTGTTTTCACATAGCTCAGAAAGAACCACTGTAGTCTCCTGTCCCTAGATTTCTGCAAAGAATCTCTTCCAGTCGTTATCCAAGAGGCGAAAAAGTCCCAATATTTCTTCTCCATTAAGAGCACGCAAGATGGTAGATCATGTTACTCAGTGACGTAAAATTTTTCATAAGAGGGCAGACGTTTATAAACAAATACTTCATAAATCCTGGGAACAGTGAGAGATCTTTTCACACCGAGGAGGGTGGGGACAGGCAAGGCTGTTGAGAAGCAACAGTCACAAAAAGCTCCAGAAGAAAGAAATTAACCAGCTTAGTCGGGATGCAGGCCCACACAGGGGACGGGATCTGATGGGCCACGGGGAGCTTCAATAAGGAAAGCTAGTGCTGAGGCCTTCAGTAACATCAGCCACGGCATTTTTGTAGACCACCCTCCAGGGCTGGGATTTGGGGGCACCACTAGATCGGTCTGATGCGCTGTGGGTCTCAATCCTCCCGCCCTATTTCGTTTAAAATCTGCATGAAGCCATTGAGTGAGGTCATGGCACGATTTCAGAGAAGGAGTAATCAGTATGCAGATTTTTATTTATCAGATTTATACACTGCCCATCTCACCTAAGTGACTCTGGGCAGTTTATAATACAGGTAGTTCTCGACTTACAACAGTTCATTTAGTGACCATTCAAATTTACAACGGCATTGAAAAAAGTAACTTATGACCGTTTTTCACAGTTGCGACCTTTACAGCCATCCCCATGATCGTGTGATCAAAATTCAAATGCTTGGCAACTGGTTCTTATTTATGACAGTCGCCGTGTCCCAGGGGATCACGTGATCCCATTTTGCGACCTTCTGACAATGGGGAAGCCAGATTTACTTAACAACCAGGTTACTGACTTATCAACTGCAGTGACTGAGGCAAGAAAGGTCATAAAATGGAGCAAAACTCACTTAACAAACGTCTCACTTATCAGCAGAAATTTTGAGGGCTATCTGTAAAAATATATAGTACTCTAAAAACCGTAGTTAAAAGAGCAAAGGTAAAAACAATGAACAAGATTAAAAGGAAGATGTTAAAAGAGGTGGAGAAAGTGCCCTCAATCCCCCCCCCCACTCTCAGGTTGCAGGTCGCTCTTAGAGCCCCCCTCCCCAGGCCAATTGGCAGAGCCAGGTGTCTAAAAGGCCAAAGGAGGGGAGTGGGCGTCTCACCTCTGGAGCTAAGATGTGCAGTGGGCAACGGCAGAGAATCTGACTGTATAACAAATCCTAACCTACGGGGGCATTTTCTTTCAGGGGAAATGTTCTAAAAACCGTCCTTCAAAAGACCAGTATAGAAAACTGTACATTTCTTTTCATAAACGCAGCCACTGTCTGATGGCTTTTGCTTGGTTGCTGCTCTTTCCTGACTGGATGATCTGAAGGCCTTGTGGAGCACCAACCCGATACGGAATTTGCAATATCTTTTTGACCGCTGCTATCCCCTTCCTCTCTTGTTTAGTTTGTGAGTGAGACAGGCATAAGCTGACCTTAGCTGTACTGGTCTTGTTTTTCCCTTATTCTGACATCGCAGAAGGGCAGCCTAAGCGTGTTAAATATCTGTTAGGATTTGTGACCCCTTACCTCCAAGGGAAGTTGGGAGGGCAGTGATGGGAAATGGGCGGGAGAAGGAGAAAGCCAGTCTGCTGACAGAACAACCTTCTCCTTATTTTTCCAATACGTTGGTCAGTCTGTCCCAGTTCTCTGTCGATGCAGATGCTACACACTTGGAGATGTACCGCCATATGGTGAAGAGATGGTTTATTAACAGATTTTATTGTGGTTTGACTACATAATTAGATTTAGATATACAGTAGTGTAGTATTAATAGAGTGAAAGAAAGGGAAATCTTGGGGGATTTAAGCTAGTGGGGTAGCAGGTTCATTTTTTCAAGGTGGCACAGATAACGTGCACTTTGCCTTTTCTCCCCGTTCCTCCTCTTATTTTTCACAAAACAGACGTAAAGCAAAACCGTTAAGACAGGTTGATGAACAATGACAAGCCAGAGCAAGAAGAACAGTAAGTGACGAACAGTCTGTAGTCCGTTCTTTATGTATTAAAGTAGCTACGTCTCCAGGGCTGCTGCCATGTTTTGCATTACTTCTTCCAACACAGGTTTTTGCATGTTTGCATATTTTTTTTTACTATTTTTACCACTTTTATTAGTTTTAGGGACTTGTGCTCATGCATTATACTTGTTGCCTTGATGTTCCTGGGACAAGCCTTGTGCGGCTTCCCTCTCCATAGTAGTGCTACTACAGGTTGTCCTTGACTTACAACTGTTCATTTAGTTACAACGGCACTGAAAACTGACTTAATGACTGTTTTTCATACTTACAACCTTTGCACTCGTGGTCAAGTGATCAAAATGCAGACGTTTGGCAACTGACTCGTATTATGACGGTCGCAGTGTCCTGGGGTCATGCGACCCCCTTTTGCGACCTTCTGGCAAGCAAAGTCAATTGGAAAGCCAGATTCACTTAACAACCGTGTTGCTAACTTAACAGCTGCGGCGATTCACTTTACAACTATGGCAAGGAAGGTTGTAAAATGGGGCAAAACTCACTTAACGACTGTCTCGCTTAGCAAAGGGAAATGTTGGGCTCCACTGTGGCCGTAAGTCGATTCAAGTGTGGAAGGTTTTGCTTATTCCATTCCTGCTTTGGCAGCGTTAGCTGCTATGGCGACGCTTGTTTTCATTACGCCCAGGTCAGTCACCACGATAGAAACTTGTTCTGTCTTTGTTCTCTAAGACTGGTCGACAGCTTCTTCCAAGTACTGTTCTTCGACTTTCTGTGAGGTCAGAACTGGACTTCTTGATCACCTGCTCCGGTATCATCGTGACCTTGCAGAACTAATCAGGGTGGGAATTATTCATTGCTGCTTACTGCCTTCTGCAACAGCCCGTGCCCTTGACAGCTGGCTGGGTTGTTTTCACACACAGGTGCAGCCCTAGCGCTATCTTCTTCCTAATAGCTAGCAGGTGAGGAAGGGCCCTGGGTGAGCTCCTTCCCCCCTTCGCTCACACACCCTTGCCGCTTGCTGGAAGACCCACCAACCTCTTTCTTTAACCTGATCCACCATCGGGAGGAAAGCTCAACGCCGCGTGCCACTGCTGCGGCAGAATAGGGGCCGGCAAATTCACGCCGGTGCACCTTTCGGTAGGCTCAATTCAAGAGCCCAATTCCCGCCTCCATTCGCTCTCTCAGAAAAAAGGCAGCCAGAAGGGGCCTGCCCACACCGGTAGTCCTCAAGGTACAATCACAATTCAGCCCCGAGTTTCCACAGCTAAGCGAGACATTTGTTACGTGAGTTTTGCCCCATTTTACGACCTTTCTGGCCACGGTCATTAAGTGAATCGCTGCAGTTAAATTAGTAACACAGTTGTTAAGTGAATCTGGCAAAAGGGGTTCACGTGACCCCGGGACACAGCAACGGTCCTAAATACGAGTCAGTTGCCAAGCGTCCAAATTTTGATCTGGTGACCACGGGTCATAAGTCACTTTTTTCCAGTGCTGTTGTAACTTTGAACAGTCAGTAAATGAACTGTTTGAAGTCGGGCATTACCTGTTTGTATGCCCCCTCACCCTACCCAGTGTGTATTCTTGAACCTAGGGAAAAGAGCTGGTATCTTTTCAGTTTCCAGGTAAAAGTCAGCGCCCTAAGCAAAGAATAACAGGTGGTGAATTGGTCTTCTTTCAAAAACAGAACAAAAACATTTTCTACTGAAAATGGAAATTTGTCTCTTACTACAGTCTCCGAAAGGGACGCGGTGGCTCAGTGGGTTAGGACGCTGAGCTTGTCGATCAGAAGGTCGGCAGTTTGGCGGGTCGAATCCCGAGTGCCGCGTAGCAGAGTGAGCGCCTGTTACTCGTCCCAGCTTCTGCCAACCTAGCAGTTCGAAAGCACGTCAAAATGCAAGTAGGAAAATAGGGACCACTACGGTGGGAAGGTAACAGCGTTCCGTGCGCCTTTGGCGTCTAGTCATGCCAGCCACATGACCACGGAGACGTCCTCGGACAAGCGCTGGCTCTTCGGCTTTGAAACGGAGATGAGCACCGGCCCCTAGAGTCGGAAACGACTAGCACGCATGTGCGGGGGAACCTTTACCTTTACCTTACAGTCTCTGAATGAAATAAAAGGAGGAGGTGCCAGGTTATAGACCAAAATAACGATAACAATATTTTAGCCTGTATAAGGTAATCCCTGGTGGATTGTGCTCTGTCTAAGTTAGGATTGCTGCTTTATTGGCTTTTGTCTTAGTGCACTGCAATATTTATACGCTGCTAATGAAGATGTGGTTTCTCTCATTCCAGAATCCAACAGACTGCCCCAAAGAGTCTTTGCTCCTCCCGTAGTTAAGTCCTACAGCACACCTTTTGGGAAAGGTGAATTGCAGCGTCACGGCAAGGCAGAAGATGGAGTTACCGCCAAATCCATAAATATATTACCAGCGCAAAGTAAAAGACAGAACGAGAGGACGTCTAATGTAGAAAAGAAATCTCAGTGCAAGGAGGATTTGGAAATGATTGAGAATGTAGGTGGGATAATGGATTTTGTTTCCTTGAGTGAGATTTCCCAAGCCAGAGTTTCAGAACAGGAAAAATTGCAATACTGGAGTTTCATATCACCAGCTTCTCCTTGAAAAATTAGGATGGACAATTAATATTTCAATTTTCTTCTTTCTCTGTATTTGATTTATGTATATAAGTTCTTAGCTGGAAAATCACAGGACAATTTACAAAGGCGAAACAATACAGAATTACAAAATGTATAAAACCACAGAACATAACGCCACATAAATGCCTGACATCTGTTAAAAGATTTTCTCTTTTGGGGGAGCAACCTGTACTGTGATTGTAAATTACCGGTAGTTACTTTTGTTTGTGTATCTCTGGAGCATCACACAAATGTTTCCTAGATGTTTTATTTACTTATAGATGAACATTGGGAATTGCAGAGTGTACAGTCAATTGAAGCTTTCTCTTTACTGAAGTTAAATCACTTCAAGCTACACAATGTATTTAGATTTTTTTCCTCTTTTTTGTGGAAGGAATGGGATGAAAATTCATCTATAAAATATTCAATACTTGCTAGATCAAAACCAAAGACTACTGTGGCACTTTAAAGGACTAGCAAATGTATTTAATGTAAGTCTAGGATCGAGCAAGCTGAAATCCAATGCATCTGGAAGGCATGAGTTGGGGAGGCTTGTTTAAAATGTCAAGGCCGAAGATCAGCCCGTTTAATTGTGTTGAAAAACTACAAGGCAAATCCAGAAGTTAGAACACACAAAATAAGTGCCTGAGCTGTATTTTAGGTCCAGAGAAGATTCCGAGCTAAAAATTAAAAACAAAAAACCCCACTCCGGTGCTAGCTAGTTTTTATATTTATCATTTGCTAAATGCAGCTACTTTCACCGATCTCTTTTCATCTTTTCGTAGGAAAAGGGGTGTCTCACCGATGCACAATTTGAGGAAATTGTTCAAAGTGTACTTCAAAAATCTCCCCAAGAATGCACGGGTATGTTGAAACTGGGAGGAGAGAGAGAGAGGTGTGCAAAAAAATTAAAAAGCAACTGCTGTTAATGTAAAGATGAAAATTAAATATCTCTTGCGTTCCACTGAATTTGTCAAGATGATAATAAGATGCTGATTTTGCGTACTGTAACTTGCCAAGTCTTGTCCAGGCTTCTCTTAATCATGGTGGCTGCCTCTCAGTCACGTGATAGCTATTTATTTTCTAATACAGGTAGTCCTCGGCTTAACAACAGTACATTTAGTGACCGAAATTAGAGCGGCACGGAGAAAAGTGACTTCTGACTGTTTTTCACTCTTAGGACCGTTGCAGTGTCCCCACGGTCAGGTGATCACATTTTGCCTTCTGACCTGCAAAGTCATTGGGAAAGCCAGATTCACTTAACAACCTTGTAACTTAACAACTGTAGTGATTTACTGTACAACTGCGGCAAGGAAGGTCATAAAATGGGGCAAACCTCATTGAACAACGGAAATTTGAGGCTCAATTGCGGTTGTAAGCGGAGGACTGCCCGTACTGTACTGATACGCTTTTTACTAGTGAAACGCATCGTGCAGCGCGCAATAACAGCCACTAAATCCAAACAGTCCCTAAACTTTTAATATTAAGCATTAAAAATCCAACAGACTCAGCCTAGTGCTTTCCCCCCTGTTTAAACTGCACATATTTTTCATCTCTGAAACGGCCAACCAGGCTTTATAAAGCTGTTCCCTTATCATTCCTAGAAAAATTTCGGAAGAGGCTCGTTTCGGCAGAGTCTGCGGAAGGCCAGCGTTCGAGAAGGTGAGTAATACCTGTAACTTTCGTAAGTGAAGTGCAATTACCCTGGACGGAAGCTCAGCTTCCTGTATCTTCATGCCCATGTGGTTTTCTTGGCAACAAAGCCGAAATTGTTGTTCCCTTGCCTGCCTTCTGGGTTTTTACCTTCCCTGTCAGCCCATCCTACGGGCCGGGGGGGGGGGGCTTCCTTCTGGTTTCACATCCAAGTACAGAAATAAAAGGCGGCTTTTCAAGATCAGCCAAGGTCGGCTCCTGTGCTGCCATCTGCTGTAGAACTGGTTTGGGGAATGTATTATTTTGACTCCAAACAAAACAAAAATCCTGTTCCTTTTCCTTGAAGCACCTCAAGCATGCCGGCTGTGGGAAGAAAGCGACTTCTGGGCTGTGGATACCCCCCAATCTGCGTTTAACTGCCGCAGACGATAGCAAAGAATTAAAATAGTAGAGTTCTCTGGTGGGAAATAGTAAATGCGGTGCCATCTGCCCTCAAAAAGTACTGAATTTCACGTGATATAAGAAGAGACTGGACAGTCATTGGACTAGGGTCTCCTGGCTGGGCAGGGGGGTGGACTAGAAGGCCCCCCGAGGTCCCTTCCAACTCTTGTTATCCTGCACTAGAAGCTGATAATTTGATTCCAGGGCAGGAAGTGACCTCCTTTGGCAGAGAGAGAAGGAAAATGGGAGGAAGCAGAAATGAGACAAGTGTGGAATGCTCTTGATCCAGCTTAATAAACCACAGGCCTCCCCAGCCATTTCGCTCTCGCACCCGCCTCTCTCAACCTGCAGTCAGGTCTTGCTCAAGCCATGGGGGCTTCCCACCAAGTGTTTTCACCGGAGGAATGAAAGAACATGTCTTGTTTTTCCCACCCCACTTGAGCCGTTTGCGAATGCCTTTCAGAAAAGGGCAAAAATTAGCTCTTAGCAAGACTTTTTCTTTTTCCATTCATGCTTACAAATGAGAAGAAGCTTCAGCTCTCAGGAAGCACCAAGAGCCCCCCTGACCTCTAGCCCAGGGGTCTGCAACCGTGACCACTTCAGCTGGCTGAGGAATTCTGGGAGCTGAAGTCCAGAAGTCAAGGTTGCAGACCCCTGCTCTAGTCTAGCGCCCATCACTAGTAACAGGAAAGCCACGCAGCGGTTGCAGATGTGAGCACATCTCCTTGTGGCCTCAGGGTGGCGCCCAAGTACACACAACACAGATGGACAACTTGAGCCACTGAGGGTTTGCAGCCAAGCCCATCCTGGACAACGGGAAAGAAGCTCCGGTCATGGGCAGTTGCTGTTTCTTAATTTTGAATGGGAAAATGATCGCCAGAAGGGTGTTCTTAACTTTTGCCCCACGTGTAATTAATCTCAGTGGGATTCCAGCTAACTTTCCTTTCATAAGACAAGGTTCAAAATGCTGGAAACCAAGACTAGGGAATATTTCAGTTCAATTCAGAATAGAACTGGAAGGGCCCTTGGAGGTCTTCTAGTCCAACCCCCTGCTCGAGCAGGAGAACCTATAACCCGTGACACGGGTGCCACAGGTGGCATGCAGAGCCTTCTCTGTGGGCACGCGCGCCGTCACCACAGTCCTAGGCCTTCAGCTGGGTTTATAAACCCTTTTTGCTTTAGGCCTCCGCCACCGTGTGCAAAAAAAAAAAATTCAATCAATTTCAACTTCTCGCAGGAAAAAAAAATCTCGCAAAGTTGGAATTAATTGATTGAACTTTTTAGTCCCACCCAGTCTGCTGTTACCACCGCAGCCACACCCACCCAATAGGCCACGCCCACCCAATGGACCACACCAACACAACGGGCCATGCCCACCCGGCACCCGACGATACGTAAGTAGGTTTTGGGTTGCAGTTTGGGCACTCGGTCTCTAAAAGGTTTGCCATCACTGCCCTATAATATTTCAGACCAATGGCTGCCCAGACTCTTCTTGAAAGCCTCGAGTGATGAAGCACCCACAACTTCTGGAGGCAGGTTGTTCCACTGATCAATTGTCCTCGTTGTCAGGAAATTTCTCCCCAGTTCCAGGTTGCTTCTCTCCTTGATTATTTTCCATCCGTTGTTTCTTGTCCTGCCTTCAGGCGCTTTGGAAAATCAGTTGACCCCCCCCTCCTTGTGGCAGCCAGTAATAGAACACAGCATGATTGCACAAAAACTCACAAAAACAGCATATAAAACGTGTACGAAAATATAGAACATTAGAGCAATGAACCATTTTTAAAGCACACAGCACGAGTGAGGAATAAAATTATGAATAAAATTAAATTATGTACGAGCAGTTACTGGGGTGGCTAAACCTAGGATCGGATATCTAGATTGTTTAGTCCTTGGCCAGCAGTGCCCTCGAGATGATGTATTTCATGCAGGGATCCAGGGAAGTGTTGTGCTGGTCAAACATCCACAGCAGGTATCATTAAAACTTCCAGGCTAAAAGAATAATAAATAATAATCACATTATGGTTTAGCATGCAGGAACTCAGCTATTGTCCTAGCCTATTGTGTGAACCAGGCCATCAGATTAAACCATAATATAATTATTTACAGTATTTCATATGGCACATTAAGTGACTCCCTCCCTCTTTCATGGACTTTTTTTTTAAGAAATAAACCTGGCTCCAGAAACATGCATTTCCTTTTTTCCTCAAGCGGGTAGCCGTTCTTTGGACATGGCAGAATCAAGAGCTCAAATGAGGGAGATTTAAGGGAAACCCATACTGTATGTTCAGAGTAGCTTTTATTGAGAAAGGGATTGGCTGTTCTTTCACAGGAAAAATTGAGGACTGGCCCCTTTGTGTGTTTACTTAGTTATTATATCCATTTTCCTTCCGGATGCCGAGGTTGACCTGCATAGCCCTCTTTTCTCAATCACTCTCAGTAATAATGCCAGAAGGCAGGCTAAGGGGTAGGAATTGACAAAAGTCATATCCAGGGAGTCTCCGTAGGTTGCGTAAAATCTCTCTGGTGTTAATGCACCCTTCAGCCTCTACATCATTTTGCCTCTCCTAATGACGTTGTCAACGCTGCCAACATCGGATGTTCTTGCTTTGACAATATATGGAGATGCAGCCATTTTCCTTAACTTGTGTATTACTCTTAGAGTTAGAATTAGATGATACTGGGGAGGGGAGGAGGAAAAATGTGTATGGGAGTTAGTTGGACGTAACAGTATTGTAGTAGTGTGTGAACCAAGGTTATTGAAGGAAGTGATAAGAAATGTGGGTTGGAGAACTGGAGGGAAAGCCTGCACTTCAAACTAATTGGAGAATGTGATTTATGACTGTTGATTAGAGGAGGGAATTGTGCTTTGATACGATGTGTTCAGGGGAGGGGAATTCAGATTTTGGCTTCGACCGTGTAAGTGCCAGTGCTATGCTATTCGAATAAAGATTCTTTAAGCTAAACAATGCCTCGGAGTTCTTTGAAGAGTTTCATCTGTCGGAACCGTGACAGACGTGTCCGACTCTTGGCGATTCTCAGAGCCAGGCCTTTCCACGTCTTCCGATCTTGCGCGGCTTCTTTGAGTTTTTCTGTGCTCTGGCTGGTGTCGGCTTTGAGGGCGTCCAGCCATCGTGCTCTTTGAAGGCCCGCTCTCCTTTTGCCGCTCTCTCTTTCAAGCATAATTGCTCTGTCCAGTAAATTCCCCCACACGAGATGGGGCAAAGTAAGCGAGGCGCAGTTCCGTGATTCTGCCTTCCAGTGACACGTCTGCCCTTATGCTCTCCAGCTTGTTAGTCACCTTGTAAGTGCCATAGATCCCAAGATCCTCACTTTCCATCCCCACAGCAGCCAGTAACATCCAGGTGTGGCTTGTTTGGGGTTTTTTGCAAGAAGGTCTGTTTTTCACCCACCTTGCCGAGGGGGGATCCACCATGTGCTTGTGTGGTTTTCTCAGGGAGACGCCGGAGGCATTCCTGCCTGCAGAGAGGAACGGCTCGCGGAAGGAAACCGGAGGGAGGCCTTCAGAAGTGGGACGGAAAGAACAGCAAGGCAAAATGAGGAAGCAAAGCAGATTGGGTGTCAATCGGGGTGGAAAAAACCCAAGTACGTTTTCCATGAAAACACAAAGCCAACCGCACTGTGTTGCAAGCTTCTGCTGGCAGGGAAAGGGTCCTGTGTGAGTGTGGCTTTGTTGTTGGCCAGAGTTTGTCGGTGTGGATGGAAGGGTGGGCAGGGAAAGCAAGCAGAGCGAGCGGGGCCAAATTGATATCTACGTTATTTCCAGGGTTTCAAAACAGGCTGCTAAGGCTCGCCGTTTCCTCTTCCAGTCCAACGGTGCCGTTGTTGCTCCCACAACGCTCCTCTGGTGTTTTTGTAGAGAAAACAACCACACACACACACACACACACACACACACGGCAAAATACTTATTTTTCTTTGTCTCCTGGCAGATGCGAAAGCGGCAGCAAACAATGTAGGGTGTAAGGCAAACCGGAAAAGAGAGCCCAAGAAAGCCGCGCAAGGCGGCGACGCCCAAGACGTCATGGACCCAGAGGAAGCACCGGAGGAGGAGGAGGAGGAGGAAGAGGAGGCGGCCGGAGGAAGTGGCAGCGGCCGTGAGCTGAACTCTGCCTCTCTTGCAGGAGGGCTCTTTGGGGAGGACGGACAAAGGGGTGCTGAGCAGATGCCGCCAGCAGCGTCTGGCAGCCAGGCTGGGTTTCTGCTCTGCGGTTTCGTACTTCTGCAAAAGCCCACCAGAACGGGAAATGAGCCAGGGGTGTGCCGGCTGCTGGGGCAGATCCACTCACCTGCCATCCCATAAACCAGCTCCCTGAACCACGGTTTCCAGGAGGGCCTGGGTTCAAACCGCTCATTAACTGAAATTCTCAGGCGCCTTCCCCTTCCTTAGCATTCCTCTGCTGGGCAGAAGGCTCTGAGCCTTGGTGGTTTAGTAGCCTTCCTACCCTCCGTTGCAAACCAAACGCTGGTATCTTTCGAAAAGGACCAGACTCCAAACCACTTCCAGCCCGTAGATAATAATAATAATAATAGAGTTGGAAGGGACCTTGGAGGTCATCTAGTCCAACCCCCTGCTCAGGCAGGAAACCCTATACCATTTCAGGCAAATGGCTGTCCAGTCTCTTCTTAAAAACCTCCAGTGTTGGAGCATTCACCACTTCTGAAGGCAGGTTGTTCCACTGGTTCATTGTTCTAACTGTCAGGAAGTTTCTCCTTAATTCCAGGTTGCTTCTCTCCTTGACTAGTTTCCATCTGTTGCTTCTTGTCTTCAAGTGCTTTGGAGAATAGCTTGGCTCCCTCTTCTTTGGGGCAGCCACTCAAAAATATTGGAAGACTGCTACCCTGTCACCCCTCACTCTTCTCTTCCTTAGACTACACATACCTAATTCCAGCAACCGTTCCCTATATGTTTTAGCCTCCAGTCCCCCAATCATCTTTGTTGCTCTTCTTCTCTGGGGCAGTGGGATAGACCGGTGGGATTTCTGCACCCTCTGTGAGTGAGCGGGAGGATGGACCCACGGCCTTGTCCTCTGCGTTTAAGGTTGCCAGTATTGACCACAGGCTGTCTTGAAGCTGATCTGGAGGGAATAAGAACAGTGGCAGCGCAGAAGGGACCGGGGCATGACCACCGCAGGCGTAAAGAAACTAATGCCACGCCAGGAAAGAAAGAATGAAGGGAGGGAGGAGAGGAAGGAAAAGACAGAAAGAGAGGGAGGGAGGGAGGGAGAGAGAGAGAGAGAAAGAGGAAGAAAAAGGGAGGGAGGAGAGGAGAGGAAGGAAGAACAAAGGAAAGAAAGAAGGAAGACGTGAAAGGTGTGGGAGAAACTAGAGTGAAGGCAGAACAAGGGCAGGAAGAGAACGTATAGCTTCTCTTTGAAAAGAGACAAGACAATTACAGTAATTAATCTCTCCGCAGAAAGAACGAAAGTGGAAAGAGGAGAAAGCTGCTTGGGGAGAGGGAACATTGTTGTCACAGAAGAGTGGGGAGTTTCACCTAATAGGAAGCATAAGAAGGATGCTTCATAGAAGAGAACCTCTGGCTGAGGGGGGGGGAATAGACACACGTGTAAATAAAGCAACCTGCCAAAGTGAGGAAGAGGAGGGACACGCAGCGCTTAACAGGGAGGTTGCAGAAAAAATGGTTGCAGAAAATGTCGCGAAAGGGAGCCAAGAACGGTTAAGAAGAAAAAGCGCAGGGCAATTTTGGTGGAAACTTTTAAAAAAGGTTTTGACGGGAGGTGAACGACCACCGTGGCAAGGAAGGTCGTAAAAATGGGGCCAAACTGACTTAACCAACATCTCAGTTAAGGGAAATTTTGGGTCGTAAGTCGAGGACTACCTGTGTTTTGACCGACTGGCCAAAACCAAGGGCTGCGGAGGGGAAGGGAAGGCCAAGAAAGTTGTGCTTCGTCAGTGTGCTTGCCGGCTCCCTCCTGCTCTCCCGGCCTCGTCCTCTGCGCCATCCTGTCCGCTGGGATCCTTCCCCCCCTCCTTTCTTGAGGTGCTGAGAGGAAGCCAGGAGAGCCACCAGTGGCTCCTCTGAGGCAGAAAAGCCGGGGCGTTCTTGGTTAACGTGCTCCTCCGCTGACTGAAAGACAGGAGGGATGCATGTGCATCCGTGTGTGTGTGTGTGTGTGTGTGTGTGTGTGTGTAGTTGTGAGGAAGGGCCCTTAACGCAGTGTGGCCGCATCCTCTTCCCCCCACTGTGCAGCCTAGGCTGCTATCTCTTTGAGGAAATGCTACACGGTCCGTAAAAAAGAATCCCAAAACTATAGTGAGAAAAATACGTTAAAATCGGGATATAGGTAGTCCCCAACTTGCGACCGCAACGGAGCCCAAAATTTCTGTTGCTGACCAAGGCCATCGTTAAGTGAGTTTTGCCCCCCCATTTTACCACCTTTCTTGCCACAGTTGTTAGGTGAATCGCTGCAGTTGTTAAGTTAGCAAGAAGGTTGTTCAGTGAATCTGGCTTCCCCCATTGACTTCGCTTGTCAGAAGCTTGCAAAAAATGCGACCCCACCCTGGCACAAGCACATGCCAGTTGCTAAGCATCTCAGTTTTGATCACTGCAACGGCCGTAAGTGTGAGAAACGCTCATCAGTCCCTTTTTTCCGTGCTGTTGTAACCTCGGAGGATCACTAAATGAGCTTGTAAGTCGAGGACTACCTGTATTTGGGCAGCTTTACAAAGCTGAAGTTTGCTGGGGCCTGTTTTCCCTGTTGGGAAGAGAAACTGTTGGATCCTCTGGCCTAACCTCCTGCCCAGTGCAGGAATCTTATTATTATTGCAACACACACATACGCCCCCCCCACAACCGGGGGGGGGCCCTCCGGCCCCAATTCCAGCAAAGGGAAGTTTTCTTCCTGTGTTGAGCAGCTGTCTGGCACTTCCATTCCTTTCCTGATGGCCAATTTCCCGCTGCTTTTCTGCTCCCAGGCTGCTGTACCGCTTGGGTCCAGTGTTCTTACCCCAGCTGTGAGAAGTGGCGGCGACTCGGCAGCCATGTGGATCCCTCAGCCCTGCCGGAGGACTGGTCCTGTAGCCAGAATCCAGGTAGGGGAGAAGGGAAGACAAGCCTCTGAGTGGGGGCTGGTGGACTGGGGAGGGGGGGGCGGGGCGGCTTCCTTTCCTTCAATTAAGTGGAAGCGTTTCCTGCTGAGTATCTCCCGATCGTGGACAAGCAGGGACCAGTGGAACAACTCGCCTCCAGAAGTTGTGGGTGCTCCAACACTGGAGGTTTTTAAGGAGAGACTGGACGGCCGCTTGTCTGGGATGGTCTAGGCCTGGGGCAGGCAACCTGGGCCCTTTTATGACTGGTGGACTTCAACTCCCAGAATTCCTGGGCCAGCAATGGCTCAGCTTGGAAACTGTCCCTTTCCCCTCAGCATGGCTGGCTCAGGAATTCTGGGAGTTGAAGTCCATAAAAGAGCCCAGGTTGCCTACCCCTGGTATAGTAGGGTTTCCTGTTTGAGCAGGGGGGGGGGCTGGACTAGAAGACCTCCACGGTCCCTTCCAACTCTTGTTATTCTGTTAACTCTAGAGCGAAAGGGGAAAGTCCATACATTTGCACAAATTGAGCTGGTTTTTGGTGGCAAGGGCCAGCTGACCTTGTCAAGCTAATCACGGCTGGACCCGATTAGAACTGGGATGGGGGACCACAAGGAAATCCCAGGGCTATAGGTCCCGCCTAGGAAATCGGGAAGGAAAACAGGGCAGGAAGAGGTCCACCTTGCTGTGTAGGTCCTTCCTTTCTGTATTGCTGCCAGTAAAACTGCACCGATGTGTCCCTGGAATCCCTCCTAGGAGCTGAGCTCAGAAGAAGGGAGTCCTTTGAGCAGTTTCAGTGGCGTATTTATTTCCTCTTGCAGATCTTCAGTACAACAGCTGCAGTGTTCCTGAGGAGGACTGGTCGGGCTCCGAAAACGAAGTGGTCTACGCCATTTATTTCCCGGGGTCCATCGTGTGGGCCAAGCAATATGGATACCCCTGGTAGGCAAAAAATAACCAGATTAAAACGGTCCATCCCCGACCCCAACTTAGTCTGGTGTCCTAAACGTCATCAATTTAGATTAAATAACAGGATAGCAGAGTTGAAGGGACCTGGGAGGTCTTCTAGTCCAACCCCCCCACTCAAGGCAGGAGACCCTCGACCATTTCAGACAAATGGTTGTTCGCTCTCTTCTTGAAAACCTCCAGTGATGGAGCACCTAGAACTTCTGGAGGCCAGTCGTTCCACTGGTTAATTGTCCTCACCATCAGGGAATTCCTCCTTAGTTCTGGGTGGCTTCTCTCCTTGATGAGTTTCCATCCGTTGCTTCTTCTCCTGCCTTCTGGTGCTTCGGTGAATAGGTTGTCCCCCCCCCCTCTTCTTTGTGGCAGCCCCTCAACTATTGGAAGACTGCTATCAAGTCGCCCCTATTCCTTCTTTCTGTTAAACTAGACATGCCCAATTCCTAAATGCAGAAGTCATTCCAGAGCCCAAATCCAGAAAGAGAGGATGTATACACCGAGGGGGACTTTTATAAATTAAGGCAACAGAGGTGTTATGTGCGTCTCTTCGTCACGTGAGGGTACAAACGCTGCATTCAGAAGTGCTTCCCTGTTTCCATATTGGGGGGGGGGAACCTGGTTAGACAGAGCACGGAAGGACCCGTGGCACATCCAGGCTGAGTTTTTCCAAGGCATTCTACTTTAATTGTGCCACTGCTGCCTCCAGTCACACAACTCACAAATTCACCTCCCAGCCGCCCTCTTAATGCTCTTGTTCAAACATTTTGGCGTGTGGGAGTTTCTATGACAAATATTCCAAGGGAATTGTGGTTTCTCCGCAGTGCTGAATGCAGCCTCTTACAGCCACTTTTTCTACAGATGGGGAGCCCGCCCGGGCAACAGCCTTATTTATGTAAGCCGTGGAGGTTTGTTTCGGCCTTGTCAAATTGACCAGGCTCTCTTGGCCAAATTGGGCTGTGGAATTGACCAGGGCATAGGTAAAGCAGCAAGGTACCGTCAGGATAGGATGGAAAAATGCCCCTGGATTAGCGAGGAGAAAGAATTCCGATCTTTTTTTCTTTCCTTTTTTGAAGACCATATTTTATTTTTTTTATTTTATTTTAATTCCATTTATATCCTGCCCTTCTCCGAAGACTCAGGGCGGCTTACAAGCTTAGCAGTAGCCTTCATTCTATGTATATGCCTGCTTGTTAGGGCTTTCACACCCCCCCCCAAGCGGCATTATTACAAAGTCAGCTTAATTGCCCCCAACAATCTGGGTCCTCATATCAGATCTACCGGCATGGAGAAGTTACGGCCCTAATCTGAGGAATTTTTGCCCTTTTGAAATCAGCAGCCACTGGAATCCGCAGCTTTTTTCATCCCTCTTTTTTCTCTCTCACACTTGGATGGCCTGTGTGTGTGTGTGTGTGTGTGTGTGTGTGTGTGTGTGTGATGTGCATGCTGCACCATCCTTGTGCTTTGGGACGTTACTGTCCTTCCCCGTGCAGGGAGAAGAGGCTGCCTCGCGTCATCCACAGCTGTAAGGAACAGTCTCGGCCCAAGTCTGGCAGCTTCCTAAAAAGCCACCTGACCTTGAATCGGGGGCGGTTCAAAACCCCCAACGGTCTCTGGCCTCCACGGTCTGCTCGACAGCCGTCCCTCCTGCAGGCGGAGAGCCCCGGCAGCCAGGTTTTTACAGCGCCCTTGCCAAGGCAGCAGCTGCGGTTCTTCTGGCGGGAGAACTAGCCAGAAATGGGGCTTCTGACCCACGCAAAGGGGGAACGGCCGAGAAGTGCTTCTCCCCTTTCTCTTGCAGATGTCTGCCATCTATCTGGATTTTACGAAAGAACTCTCTGCGCTCTGGCGCTTTGATTCTTAAGTCCCTCATACTGAGGGCTCCTGAGCAAAGCCAGCTCACGTTTTATGGCAGAACTGGCTCCTGTAATGGCACCAGAGGAGCAGCTTGGGTTAACTTTTCTGGAAATTCCAACTTAGAATTAACATTTTCACCTTTAAGGTTTTAGCGCCGTCGACTTGGCTTTCCTGCAGTTTTCTCAAAGGTGATCCCCCCCACATCTATTTAGTCAAGTTCTATTCCCCCCCCAGAAAGTTTTTTCCTATGGTAGCGCTTCCTGGTCCAAGCTCAGGTAGTCCTCCTCTTATGATCACAACTGAGCCCAAACTTTCTGTTGTTAAACAGGACAGTTGTTCAGTGAATTTGTCCCATTTCACGACCAGTTGTTAAGTAGATAAATGAATCTGGCTTCCCCATTGACTCTGCTTGTTGGGAGGTCACGAAGGGGGGGTCACGTGACCCCTGGACACTCATAAATACGAACCGATTGCCAAGCGTTCGAATTCTCTTCACGTGGCCCTGGGGACGCTGCGACGCTTGTAAGCGTGAAAAACACTCATAAGACCCTTTTTTCAGTGCTGTTGTAACTTTTAACACTCGCTAAATGAACTGTTGTAAGTCAAGGACTAGCTGCAATAAGGATCTTGGCCAAGAAAATATAACTCTACAATAAACCCATGGTTTATTTTAGTCCTACCAGCCATATTTGTTGAAGTTCATCCTTCTAGGTGGTTTCCTGTCAGCCACAGACTCAGGAATTCTGGGAGTTGAAGTCCACGAGTCATAAAAGAGCCAAGGTCCCCCACCCCTGGACTAGGCAAAGGGGGTCTTTTAGGTTGAAACAATCTATACCTGTACAGGCAGCCCCCAACCCTATGACCACAATTAAGCCCAAAATTTCTGTTGCTAAGTGAAACATTTGATAAGTGAATTTTGCCCATTCTATGACCTTTCTTGCCACAGTTGCTAAGTGAATCGCTGCAGTTACTAATTTAGTAAATTGGTTGTTAAGTCAATCTGGCTTCCCCGTTGATTTTGCTTGTCAGGAGGTCACAAAAGGGGATCATGTGACACCCCCCGGGATGCGGCAGCTGGCTATGTCTGGTTTAATGAGAAGGAGGACCAGAGGTGACATCATAGCAGCGTTCCAGTATTCGAGGGGCTGCCCCAAAGAAGAGGGGGGGAGGGTCTCCACCTATTCTCCAAAGCACCCGAAGGCAGGACAAGAAGCAACTGATGGAAACTGACCAAGGAGAGAAGCAACCTGGAACTAAGGAGAAATTCCCTGACAGTCAGAACAATTAACCAGTGGAACAACCTGCCTCCAGAAGCGGTGAATGCTCCAATACTGGAAGTCTTTAAGAAGAGACTGGACAGCCATTTGCCTGAAATGGGATAGGGTTTCCTGCCTGAGCAGGAGGTTAGAATAGGAATAGGAATAATAGGAATAGGAATAGGAATAGGAATAGGAATAGGAATAGGAATAGGAATAGAATAGAATAGAATAGAATAGAATAGAATAGAATAGAATAGAATAGAATAGAATAGAATAGAATAGAAGCTGGAAGGGACCCTAGAGGTCTTCTACTCCAGCCCCCCGCTCAAGCAGGAGAACTTCCACCATTCCAGACAAGTGACTGTCCAGTCTCTTCTTAAAAATCTCCAGTGATGGAGCACCCACAACTTCTGGTGGCAAGCTGTTCCACTGGGTAGAAGACCACCAAAGTCCTTTCCAACTCTTTTTTTTTTGTATTCTCTGTCATAAATATGAGTCAGTTGCCAAAGGCCTGGATTTTGATCAGGTGATCGTGGGGATGCTGCAATGGTCATAAATGTGAAAGACAGCCATAAGTCACTTTTTTCAGTCCATTTTAACTTTGAACAGTCACTCAATGAATGAGGATTATACCTGTATTAGATATTTTTCTTAAAAAAGATCAAGATCATGTTGTTTGAAGGTCTCCTCGTCCCGCTCACTCCTCCTTCCCCTTTCCATGAGGCCAGCAGGGGTCCCCGAGTGTTTCACGGGGCCGAGGAGGTTTCAACCTGGTTCTCGCTGGCGCCAGTGGGGAAGAGATGGGGGTGTAAGGTGCTGCAACAAAGCTGCGATTGTGGCGCACCACAAAAAGCGACCAAGGGACGAAACCGTGGTTTGCAGAAATGTTTTCCAGAGTCTTTGTGACTCTACGGACGCCCTTGTGCGACACCACTTGACCGGCCTGCTGGATTTAATTCATGTTCTGCCTTCGTGTGCTAGATCAAGCTCACCAAACAGGCTGGATTTGCACAACAGACTGAGCAGCCACAACAGAAACAAACGTAACCAAGGGGAACGCTAAGCTCTGCCTGTCGGAGAGATGCGTCTGCTGGCTGCTTAATCGGGCCCAGTCGAGTGTTTTGTATAAACACAGCCTGCATTTGACTTTCTCTCAGCGCTTTTAAAAAGTCGGTGAAATGGTAGGGCAGACCTCTGACTCCAGGCTTGCTCTTCTTCATCCTTACATGCGGTGCTCCACTTACGACCACAACTCAGCCCAAATTTCTGTCGCAAAGCGAGAGAGCTGCTAGGCGAATTTTGCCCCATTTTACAACCTTTCTTGCAGTGAATCACTGCAGTCGTTAAGTTAGTAACGCGGTTGTTAAGTGAATCTGGCTTCCCCGTTTACGTGACCCTGGGACAGTGCGACCGTCATAAGTATGGGCCAATTGCCAAGCATCTGAGTTTTGATCACGTGACCACGGGGATGCCGCAACAGCCGTAAGTGTAAAAATGGTTGTAGGTCACCTTTTTCAGGACACTAACTTCGAGCGGTCACTAAACGAACCGTTGTCAGTTGAGGACTGCCTGCAGTTAGCTTTGCTATGCACAGTGCGGTTATGTGTCTGGTGCAGAAGCCAGAATTGCGTTCTCTTCTCCATTGCCCTCTCCTCCAAGAAGGGAGTCATGTTTAAGAGGCAATTATTAATTAAGGTGAAATTTTCACATTGGGCTTTCAAGATTTCTCAGAGAAGGATTAAAGGAAGAACAACCTTTCTTCGTTAGAAGAATGAATTTAATTAATTAACTAAAACTTGACCAGGGACCCCGTAGCTCATTGTTCTCTGCTCTCCTTCCTGACTCTGTTTTTAGGTGGCCAGGGATCATAGAAGCCGACCCTGACATCGAAGAGTACTTCCTGTTTTCTTCCCAGGCAGACTCACTTCCTGTTAAGTATATTGTGTCTACTTGTCACGTTTTTGTGTATCTATGTACCCCACCCATGTGGTCACCCATTATAATCAGACCTCGCAGGAGAGGCGTTTGGGATAGTGGGAACTCCTCGAAAAAGGGGAAGCCGGCAGCCCAGCTGCAAACAGTCGGGATGAATTAAAAAAATGGAAGACGGCCAGAGGCCAATAAAATTGCCCCCCAAAGCAAAGGGAGGAGGGGGTGCCAGACAACTGCCCCTCTTCTCCAAAGGGTGGGGAGGAGTTGCAAAGAACACCCCCCCCCCAATTGGGGACAGGCAAGCAGTGTCTGGGCAGTTGATCTAGCGTAGAGATTGCAGAGGAAGGGATTACCGATACAAGAGAGTAAACAGGCCATAATGGGTATACCTATTAAAAGGTATAGGTATAATAATAATAATAAGTTGGAAGGGACCTTGGAGGTCATCTAGTCCAACCCCCTGCTAAGGCAGGAAACCCTATACCATTTCAGACAAATGGCTGTCCAGTCTCAGGGAATTCTGGGAGTTGAAGTCCACGAGTCATAAAAGAGCCAAGGTTGCCTACTCCTGATCTGGGGAATTAGACTTGCTAGCTAAGATGGGCCTTTCCAGTGCTTCTCCTATGGTTTTCCTTGCAAAGGCCGTCGTATCTTTGCCTCTCGTGCTTCGCTTCTGCTGCAGGCGGCTTCTCCCCACACTGGCCACTGACCTTCTCTCCTTCTTGCTTAGTCCAAGTACCACGTGACCTTCTTCGGCCACTCCGTGACCCGCGCCTGGATCTCTGCCTCCCAGCTGAAGAACTACGGTGAAGCACTTGGGGAAGGAAGCACCTTGGTACGAGGAGGGCCTTTGAGGGTTTCTTTGGCAAGCGGGCCACAAAAATCCAAGGCTTTTGTTGTGTGTGTTGTGTGTGTGTGTGTGTGTGTGTGTGTGAGAGAGAGAGAGAGAGAGAGAGGCATCACCACCCATGTGCCGAAGTGACAGAGCTTGTGTCTGCTTTCCTTGTGTGTCCCTCAATGAGCCTCCCATGTCCAGATGATTCGGGACACAGATCTGTAGCAGGTTGCAAAGGAGTGTGTGTGTGTGTGTGTGTGTGTGTGTGTGACAGTGTGTGTGATTCCAAATCAATGTGTGTGTGTGTGTGTGTGTGTCTCCAAACTTAGCAGCTTTAAAACTTGTGGACTGCATGGTTGGCTGAGGAATTCTGGGAGTCGGAGCCCACAAGCCTCAAAGTTGCCGACTTTGGAGACCCCTGCTCTAAGCAAATTGTTTTGATGAAGGTACAGGGGGTCCTCGACTTACGACAGTTCATTTCGTGACCGTTTGAAGTTACAACGGCACTGAAAAAAGGGACTTGTGACCATCTTTAAAAACCTACGTCCACCGCAGCAGTCGTTAAGTGACTACGACGGTTGTTAAGTGAATCTGGCCTCCCCCTTGACGCTGCTTGTCAGAAGGCTGCAAAGGGGGAAATGGCAGGACCCCTCTGGGATGCTGCGACCGTCACAGATATCAGCCAGTGTCCAAGAGTCTGGATTCTGATCGTGCCTCTGTGGGGCAACAGACGTAAGTGTGAAAAACTGTCGTAGGTCCCTTTTTCCAGCGCCCTTGTCACTTCGAACGGTTATAAATTAAGATCGGCGCCCACTCCTCCTCCCAGCCACTCTTCTCTCGGGAGCGTCCTTTTTTCACAACAGCCACAAAATCCCAAACTTTCTCCCCAGGGGGAAAACCTGCCTGACCCCTAAGGCAAACTCCCCAGCTGTGTGAAAAAGGGGGGCCCGGCAAAGAGGCTTCTGTTCCCATTCTTCCAGACCACCTCATTTCCAGGGCTGAAAAACAACAAGGGACGGAAGGGGAAACCGGAGGGAGGATGATGGTTTAGCATCCTCCCGTAGTAACCCTTTCGCGACAAATTGGCAGCTCTGATTTTAAGCCTCTGTTCCAGGCCAAGCTCAGGAGTAAAAGTGAGAAGAAGGACCTCAAAGCGGCTCTGGAAATGGCGAAAGAAGCAGAACAAATCAGCATTCAGGTGGGCCCGGATTCTGGTTACAAAGCTTGCGGCCGCAAAAGTTGCAATTTTTTTCCTGGAATAACCGTCGTCATATATTCTCAACGCTTTTGTTCGGGCTCTAGGCCAGGAGTCTCCAAATCTGGCCACTTTGTGGCCTTCAATTCCCTCTCATGGGGGGAATTCTAGGAGTTAAGCCCACAAGTCGTAAAGTGGCCACCCCAGATCTACACACTGAACTGCCACAACATTTCAATCCACCTGATTCTGGTTGTCCCTTGTACTTTTTTTTCCTTTTTCCCCAGGCCTGATTTGTGGCGCTTTGGTTCTTAGGGACCCGGCATGTTAGAACTGGCTCCACTTGCATCAAAACGCGTCCACAAGCTTCGGCAACCTCTTTTTTTTTCTGTCATTGTCTTCATCACATCTCTTCCCCCCCCTCCCCCTTTCCCAACATTGCCCAAGGGACACCTGAAGATGTGTAATCTCTTTGTCACCTTTTCAGGGAAGAGTAAATCTATTCAGTTTGGGTTATGACAGAACAAGGGGCATTAGGAAAAGAGGGAGGCAGCCTCAAGGTGACAGGCGGACTCCTCTGACCCACCTGATTCCCCCCCCCCGTGTGCTGCAGCCCTGTGATTGGCAGAGGTTTTTCTTGGTGACAGGCAGACAGGGAGGGTAGCAAAACTGGGAGAAATCCACCAGCTGATTTGTCTATCTTACGTATCATGCTATATACCAGGGCTTTTCAACCTTTTCACCCGTTGTGCCACTTTTAGGATATGGCAACATCCGAGTACCACCGGTCGCCTAGCAAGGTGTCAAAAACTTGATGACCCCTGCCCCCCAAAAAGGGAAAAAATTGATGAACTACAGGTAGTCCTCGACTTACAACAGTTCACTTAGTGACTGTTCGAAGCTACAATGGCACTGAAAAAAATGCCCCCCAAGCCACAGCCAAGCGAGACACCCACCTGCCCGCCCGGCGGCGCTCTTCCTCCTCTCCCAGCTTTTCATTGTTGTGAGCATTTCCGTTGAGGATTGGCAGCGGGGGTGGGGTGGGGGGGTGTTTGGTTTTTATTCCCCCTCCCCCTCTGCTGGGTGGTTGCAGCAGGTTTGGGTCGCTTCACATGGCCCAGGGACACTGTGTCCGTCATAAATATGAATCGGTTGCCGAGAATCTGAATGTAAATTACAAGACCCTGGAGATGCTGCAACATTCCAGCTGATCGCTGCTTCTTCTGGGCTCAGCAGAAGCGCCGGGATCAGTGCTGTTTTCCAGCTGGATCCTGGCGCTTCCGCTGAGCCCCGACAGCCCTGCAGCTCCAGCCGTCTCTCGCTCCGGCTTGTGCGGTGCTGCCACTTTCCTAGGATGGTCGCGTACCACCTGCCAGGTGCCAACGTACCACAGGTGGTAGCCGTACCACTGGTTGAAAAGCCCTGCCATGTACAGTATATCTACCTTATCAGAAGAGCATCATCCACAGTGAGTCAGAACACGCACAATAGAAGCCGCAGAGCGATTGTGTGTGACGGGGGGGTGGGGAGCAAATTTCACGCCAGTCTCGATTTCTGTTAAGAGAGATGGAGACGTTTTTAACTCAGCACTGAGAAAAGGCCCCTTGATTAAACCATCTCCTAACTTCTGCTCATTCGGGCTTCCTCTTCGGGTGCTGTTTGTTAGGATAATCCATTTCTGCTTCATTCGTTATTGCCACGATGTCTGCATTGCTAGTGCAGGCCCAAGCTCCCTTTGCAAAATTTTGTCCATTTATTTATATTTCCTATTTCTAAACTGCACTGAATTGAGGAGGCGCACCCGTAAAATGTGGTGCTGTTTGAACCTGCCTTGTTTCAAACAAACACAGACCGATTTTTCCTTTCCTTATCAGAAATCTCTCGTTGGGTATAAGGCAGACAGCCTTGCAAGGCAAGCTGCTAATATTTTAAATAGGAAGGTGATTAACCCTTCTGTGTCACCTGACACGGGGGAGGGGGGCATTTTCCTCAGGGTTTGGTGGTGGTGATGATGATGATAATGCAAAAGGCACCTTTGCTTGGGACAGTTACATCCTGCAAGGATACCTTTGACACCAACAATTACATCTACCTGTCTCAGGTCCTTGGGAAGGACTCGCCGGGTGGGCAAAAATGCCAACTCAGTCAAAATAATATATTAAATTTATATGCCTGCCTGACTTATGGTGGCCCAGCTTTCTCTCCCACAGACGTGTGTTTATATTAATTATTTATATCCCAAGTTTATTAACTTGATCAAGTAACTCCAGGTGGCGAACATCGCTAATATGCGTTTATGCCACACACAAAAAAAGAGTGCAAATGTTGGAGACTTCCGGTGGCGGCGCGGCACCGAAGATAGCCGTTTCGGGCTGTCCGCTTCACAGCTGAGTTTTTCCACCTAAAACAGCGCCGATCAGCTGTTTAGGTGGATTTGAAGCCCCCTCCTCGGGAGAAGAGGAGGGGGTGAGGCCCCAGGTAGGGGTTGAGTTCTCTGGGGCCGCCTGAGCTGAAAGCTCGGGCGGCTGAAGGATTGAACTCCCCCGTAGCCTGGGTTGCTCCCAGCTGTTTAGCGTCTCTGCTCCGGGATTTTTGGAGCGGAGCCAGGCGTTTGCGACCACCCCTGCCAGAAGGAAAGACTATGGAGTAAAAGGAGCAGGCAGAGCGGTACAGGAGGTTCAGGTGAAGAGGACTTTTATTCTTACTCTTTAGCTTGATGGACTTTATAAACTTAAAGTGAAAGTGCGCAACAAGTGAAAGTGAAGAAAGATGGCGGCTAAATCTTCCTCTAAAGTTCTTCGGAGTGCGGGAACTTCCCCGGTGCAACAGACATCGTTGCAAGCTCTGCTTCCTCCTGCACCTCCTGTGGCATTGACACTTAAGGATTTACAAGACGCCTTTGCAAGGCAATCCCAGGTAATTTCAGAAATGCTGGATGATAAGGTGGCAAAGTTGGAGGAGAGAATGGAGAAATTGGAGGAGAGGATGGAAGAGAAGCTTAACGAGAAGTTTAGTGCAATGAGGGTAGACATCTTGTCTACAGTGGAAAGCGTGGCTGAATGTGTGCAATGTTTGTAAGAAAAAATGGAGGATCTTAGTCAAAAGAATATCATATTAGAAGTAAAGGTACTGGAGAATGAAAATTTAAGGGACAAAATGGACGGAGAATTGAGTCTTGTCCAGTATCATCAGATGCAGTATGCTATAAGAATCAGGGGCTTAAAAGAGAATCCTAAAGAAGACCTAAAGCAGCTGATTTCTGAGGCTTTGGAAGTAGTATTGGGTCAGCCAGCATCTGAAATAGAGGGATGTATGGATAAAGCTTTTCGTGTAAATTCATGGATTGCAAGGCAGAGGAAGCTACCTAGAGATGTGGTGGTCTATTTTACAAAGAGAGCAACTAGAGATGAAGTTATTCAAGCTGCTTATGATACTAAAGTTGTGGTTGCTGAGCAAGAAGTTTTGGTTCTAAAAGAAATTCCTCCAAAGATTTTAAGGAGAAGGAAGGATTTTGCATTCCTCGTACAGGAACTTAAGCAACATGATATTAAGTTTAGATGGGAGATTCCAGTTGGACTGGTGGTGATGTACGAAGGTAAAAGATATCGTCTGGTTACTGTGACTCAGGCGCGTGATTTTTACAACAATGTTTTAAAAGCAACCCCACTATCACTCCTGGAAGCAGCAAAGGGATCTGGAGAGGGAAAACCTCAAGAGGCTGACGATGGACAGACAGAGGAGAATGGTGCTGGAGGGGATCAAACTACAGCTTCATTGGTGGCTGCTGGAGAGCAGAGGTTGACGCGCGCCGCTGTAAAACGAGCAAGACAAGTACAAGAGCAAGACCAGCAGAAGTTTATGGAATTCTCAAAGCGTACTTATAGTGAAGCTGTGGGAGGAGCGCGGCCCAAAGAAAATATAGGGGCTATTAAAGATGTGCTTCAAAAGCTTCGGGATGCCACGCATGGCGACTAAATTCCTAACCTGGAATGTCAATGGATTAAATTCACCACAGAAGAGAAAGAAAGTTTTTCAATATTTAAAACAATTTAAGATTGATGTTATATGTTTGCAAGAAACGCATATTAGGGTTATGGACCAAAAGTATTTATCGAACTCAAGGTTGGGTACGCAATTTGTTGCTTCTGCGATGAATAAGAAAAATGGAGTGGTTGTCTACGTTAAAAGTACTCTAACAGCGGAATTAATTGAAGCAGATACGCAAGGAAGATATGTTATGATAGATTTGTTGTTAGAAGGTAAAAAAACGCTTTTAGTTGGACTGTATGCTCCTAATCAACAACAAGCTGATTTTTTTAGTTCACTTCATACAAAGCTTACTCAATTGGATTATAAATCGTTTATTTTTATGGGGGACTGGAATGGTGTATTGGATGTACAGATGGACAAGGCGGGTTCTTTTAAGCGTGCTCTGAGTCATGCCAGATTGCCTAAATCTTTTTTTGAAATGAAGGACGACTTGGAATTGAGAGATATCTGGCGTGACATACACCTACGTGAAAAGGATTATACTTTTTTTTCTGACAGACATCAATCTTTTTCTAGGATTGATTTTATTTTGTTGACTAATGATCTTTTTTCTAGGATTAAGAAGGTAAAGATTTGTGCAAGGACTATTTCGGATCACAGTCGTTTGGTTAGAGATCAATAAGGACAATAGGGATAGGCGCTCGTGGCGTGTAAATGAGAATTTGTTTAGAAATCAGAGAAATGTGGAAGAATGTAAACAGCGGATGAAGGATTTTTTTGAAATTAATATGAATAAGGATACTTCTATGGACATGGTTTGGGATGCTAGCAAGGCCTACATGAGAGGGGTGTTGATATATATGAATAATAAATACAGACGTACTTTGGAAGCCAGAAGGAAAGAACTGGAGAATGAAATTAGGGAAAAAGAAAAGGTCTTAATTTTGAATCCATCGGATGTAAAGACTAAGGAAGTTATTAAGCTATTAAGAGGACAATTCGATAAATTGATGGCTGATCAAGTGGCAACCAACTTGCGGTTTGCTAGGCATAATACTTTTTGCAATGCTAATAAGCCAGGTAGATGGCTAGCTTATAGACTAAGGAAAAAGCAAAGGGCTTCTAATATAGATAAAATTGAACATAAGGTAAAGGTTGTGTTTCAACAGGATCTTATTAAGGAAGCCTTTGTGGATTTTTATTCTAAATTATATGCTAAGGAAAAGATTAATGAAAAAGACATTGATGTATATTTGGAGAATGCTAGCATCCCGGTTCTTACGCAAGTACAAAAAGAGGAGATTAACCAGTTGATAACAGAAGAAGAAATTCTTATAGCAATTAAGGAATTGAAGCTGGATAAAGCGCCAGGTACGGATGGTTTGACTGCGGTTTACTATAAAAATTTACAAATGGAGTTGATAAAGCCGTTAAAGGAACTGTTTCAGTCAATTCAGAGAGGGGGAAAGGTGCCTCCGTCTTGGAGAACTGCTTTTATCTCTTTGATTCCGAAGGAAGATCAAGATGCTACTCAAGTTAAAAATTATAGACCGATATCACTTCTAAATACAGATTATAAAATATTTGCTAAGGTGTTGGCTAACAGATTGATGAGGGTTCTGCAACAGGTGATTCATGGGGATCAAACTGGGTTTATCAGTGGTAGGCAAATGAAAAATAATGTGAGGCATATAGTTGATGTGTTAGAGTTTTTGGAAAGGAACAACCAGATCCCTGCGGCGCTAATTTTCTTAGATGCTGAAAAAGCTTTTGATCAATTGAATTGGCAATTTTTGATGAAAGTTTTAGATAAAATGAATTTTGGGGATAAATTTTTGCAACCAATTAGGGCATTATATCAAAAACAAACGGCCCGAATAATAGTTAACAATAGTTTGACTGAAGCATGTAATATTGAGTAGGGCACAAGACAAGGGTGTCCGTTATCACCTTTATTATTTGTTTTAACATTGGAGATATTATTGATAAAAATTCGGAACTCCGGAAAAATTAAGGGTATTCAAATTAGAGATCAGGATTATAGATTGAGGGCGTTCGCAGACGATCTGGTTATTACATTGACCCAGCCAGAAAATTCTGTTGTGGACCTGATGGAGATAATAATGCAATATGGGAGGGTTTCTGGATTTAAAGTTAATGCACAAAAAACTAAAATTCTGGCCAAAAATATGACAGTATCGCAAAAGGCTCTTTTAGAAGGATTAACTGGATTTGAGATTGCTAAAAGGGTCAAATATTTGGGGGTGTTTTTGTCACCCTCTAATACAAAGTTATATAAAAATAACTATGAAAAACTATGGGGCAAAATTCAAAAAGAAATGGAGAGTTGGGAAAAATTGCAATTGTCTTTGTTGGGAAGAATCGCAGCAGTGAAAATGAATGTCCTGCCTAAATTTTTATTCTTATTTCAAATGATACCGGTTCTTAAGAAAGATTCTAATTTGGAAGAATGGCAACGGGGTATCAATAAATTTGTTTGGGCAGGGAAAAGGCCACGAGTTAAACTTAAGATTATGCAGGATACTCGTGAAAGAGGTGGTCTTAAAATGCCCAATCTTAAATTATATTATGAAGCTGCTGCGTTAGCAGGGATAAGTGATTGGATTAATTTGACACAAGAGAGATTATTAAATCTTGAGGGCCACGACTTGTTATTTGGCTGGCATGCGTATTTGTTGTATGATAAGAAGGTAGATAATGTGTTTAAAGTGCATATTTTAAGACAGGCATTGTTGAGAGTTTGGAAAAAGTATAGATACAAGTTAGACTGCAAGATACCATTGTGGGCTATTCCAAAACACGCAATAGAAAACATAAATGTTGGTTTTAAACATGACGTGACTACGTATAAGGAGATTTTAAGCTTGGAAAGAAGTGTATGGTGTTTAAAATCGTATAATTTCTTGCGAGATGAGAAGATTGTTCAAACCTGGTTTCAATATACTCAATTACGGGCCAGGTGGAAAGAAGATCAGAAAACTGGTTTTGCAATGACTGATGAAAATTTGATAAAGCAAATTAGAAATCAGGGTCCAGCATATATCAAACGGATATATCTTGCATTGATAGAAATTGATTCAGAAACAGAACTGGTTAAAGACTGTATGATAAAATGGGCCCAGAACATCCAAGAAGTTATTACAATGGATACGTGGGAAAAGATCTGGGTGAGGAACGTAAAATTTACACAAGCTCAAAACTTAAGAGAGAACTTTTATAAAATGTTTTATAGATGGCATTTAGATCCTAAAAAGCTTGCAAGTATGTATCCGAATTATCAGCCAAAATGCTGGAGGTGTGGTGGTGAAGATGCAACATATTTTCACATATGGTGGACTTGTAAAAAGGTCAAGGCTTTTTGGATAAAAATTTGGTGGAATATGCAGAAGATCTTCAAGCAAAAGATAAAGTTTTGTCCGCAATTTTTTTTGTTGGGTATAATTACAGGTGCTACTGTTGTGGACACTAAGTTAATGTTAAATTTAGTTACAGCAGCAAGACTTTTAATAGGTCAGTATTGGAAGAAGGAGGAGCTGCCGACTATAGAAGAATGGACTTTAAAGGTTTCTGACTTGGCAGAAATGGCAAAGATTTCGGCTTATTTGAAAGATCATTCGCAAGAACGTTATATTATGGAGTGGGAAAAATGGATTGAATATATTCAGAAGAAATATGGGACTAAAAAGTTTCACTTAGCATTTGAATAAGTCTTCCTTTCTTTTTTTCTTTTTTCTTTCTTTTTATATGTAATATTAATATTGCTTGTAGTTATTTTATATGAGCTAGAGAGTGATAGATTTAAGAATTTATTGTTGGTAGCATATGGATGTTTATGATTGTTCTTTGTTTTTATACCCTGTACTTAGCTCTGGGAAGTCGGGGGGGGGGGGAGGGGGGAAAGGGGGGGGAGGGGGAGGGAGGGATAGGTTGGGGAGGGGGAGGGGGGACTGTTAAAGATAAAATGTATTTTAAAACTTTTCAATAAAAAAAAGAGTGCAAATGTTTAGTATTTTAAAATAAAACTTATTTGTTCCTCTTACTTCAGCTCAGGCGGGTTCAGCTATGGGGGAATGATGGGTGGATTCAAAAGCAGATAAGGTTCTTGAGGGTAACCTGTGGACTTCAACTCCCAGAATTCCTCAGCCAGCCATGAGGGCTCAGGAATTCTGGGAGTTGAAGTCCACAAGTCTTAAAAGTACCAAGTTTGCAGACCCCTGAGCTAGCTGGTAGTGGTGCATATTAATAAACATGGATAAATTCATCATAGATTTGTCAGTGGAAAGGGAAAGTGATTCAGCAAAGGAACAGCCACCGAAGAAATTAAAACTGGTACTTTTTTTCCTTTTTTTATACAGTTTGTAATAGTTTATGAGATTATAGAATAGAATACAAAAATACAAAAGCAAATAGTAGGACACAGTGGGGAGGAAAAAGGGGGGGAAAGTGAGGTGGGGGGAGGGAAAAAGAGCAGACTTCCTTTGTTGCAGTAGAAGGAAGCCTTAACATTGAACCTCAACTTTTTACTTTTCCATAATGTTATAAACTAGCCATTTATATAGCAACAAATGAATCTAATCTAATTTTTTTTTTAGTCATCAAGTTTTTGACACCTTGCTAAGCACTGGTGGTACTCAAATACTGTCGTGTCCTAAAAGTGGTCCAATCTGTGAAAAGGTTGAAAAGCCCTGTAGTTAACTAGCTTCTCAGTGCAGGTCCCTTTGCTCTCTTCCTCTAGGAGAGAATAAGGAGATTCGGCTTCCACAGCCGATTCAAAAACAAAGCATCTCCCAAAGACGACAAAATCCTGAAAGGTAACGGGGAGTGCCACATGGGGTCAGATGCCGGAAACAGGAAAAGCAGGCTCTCCCCCTACCTTGAGGGAACACGCGTGTTCTCGGTTCCTTCTTGTATTGTAGAGCAGAATAACTCGGCCTCCAGGCCTCCGCTCAAAGGGGCCCCAGAAACAAAAGGTGGGAATAAGAACACGGCAGCCTCCAGCAAGAATCCAGGAAAGGTGAGATTTAACGGGGACCGTGGGATGGCAGCTCAGCACCGATCGCTAAAAGTGCGGGAGGCCTCAGGGTGCAAACGCTCCTGGCGTCGCGCCCGTTTTCCCTCCCTGCTGCCTGCTCACTGGGTTCTTTTTGCAGCAGTAGAAACATTTAGAATCATTCCATTTTTTCCCACTGGGTGTCTTTAGGAGGCCGTACTGCTTTCTGCTCTTCAGTGAGCAAACAATATTTCTTTTCCAGCTTCTTCACGAAATATCGGCAGTGAAACCCAATGCAAATGTCAAGAACACCATGGATATGAAAGGTATGTGTGTGCAATAGTGGCAAAAGCTAAATGTCACGGTTCCGACAGATGAAAGAGCAGACTTCCTTTGTTGTTTTCCTTAAAGGATCTTTATTCGAGAAGCATAGCATCGGCACTAACACGGTGGAAGCCAAAACCGAGTTCCCCTTCCCTGAGCACATAGTATCAAAGCACAATTCCCTCCCCCAATGAACAGTCCTAAATCACATTCCCCAGTTAGTTTGAAATGCAGGCTTTCCCTCCAGCCCGCCAATTCTTTATCATCTCTTATTTCAATAACCTTGGTTCTCACACTAGGTTCGGTATTGTTATGTCTAGCTAAACTCTCGTGCACATTCCTCCCCCCCCCCGCCCCGGCATCTTCTAACTCTAAGAGTAAAACATAAGGAGAAAATGGTTGCACCTCCAACTGTTCTCAAAGCAAAACATTCCACCTTAGCAGCGTTGGCACTCTTATGTTTCACTCTCCCCTATTTTGTCCAATAGCTTCCATATCGCCCCCTTCCCTTTTTCTATCACCGAAGCCAGGGAGCCTCTGAAGCTCTCCGTTCTGCCTGGGTGTCGAACAGCGGAAGGTCCACAGAACGTCTCCTTAAAAACCTCCAGTCTTGGGGCACCCACAATTTCTGGAGACAAGATGTTCCACTGCTTAATTGTTCTCGCTGCCAGGAAATTCCTCCTTAGTTCTAGCTTGGTTCTCCCCTGGATACGTTTTCCATCCACGCGTTGCTTCTTCTGCCTTCTTCAGGCGCTTTGGAGAATAGGTGGAGCCCCTCCTCTTTGGGGCAGCCCCTCAAATATTTAGAAGACTGCCATCATGTCACGCCTAGTCCTTCTCTTTGTTAGACTAATAGAATCACAGAGTTGGAAGGGGCCTCGGAGGTCTTCTAGTCCAGCCCCCTGGTCAAGCAGGAGACCCTGTTCCAGTGATGGCGAACCTTTAGCGCCCAAACTGCAACCCAAAACCCACTTACGTATCGTCGGGTGCCGGGTGGGCCTGGCCCATTGGGTGGGCGTGGCCGCGGTGGTAACGGCAGACTGGGTGGGGCTAAAAAGTTCAATCAATCAATTCAAACTTTGCGAGATCTTTTTTTTCCCCGCGAGAAGTTGAAGTTGATTGATTGAACCTTTTTTTTTCTTTTTGCACACGGTGGCGGAAAGGTTTTATAAAACCCAGCTGAAGGCCTAGGACTGGGGCGACGGTGCGCGTGCCCACAGAGAGGGCTCTGCGTGCCATAGGCTCGCCGCCAGGGCCCTATTCCATTGCAGACTAGCGGCTGTCCAGCCTCTTCTTAAAAACCTCCAGTGATGGAGCGCCCACCACTTCCGGAGGCAGGCTGTTCCCCTGATTCATTTTTTTAACTGTCAGAAAGTTTCTCCTTAGTTCCAGGTTGCTTCTTTGATTAGTTTCCAACTGTGGCTTCTCGTTTTGGAAAATAGGTTGCACCCCCCCCCCCGCTCTTCTTTGTGGCAGCCCCTCCAATACTGGAATCCTGCTATCAGCTCCCCCCTAGCCCTTCTTTTCTCTAGACTGGCCATTCCCAAATCCTGCCAGCCTTCTCCCCACGTTGGACTACTTGGGTTGGTCTAGTCAGTCTAAGCTGCGTGCCGGAAGACAGAGGATCTTGGCAGAAGCAGAGGTATAACCTGAA
This sequence comes from Vipera berus, assembly GCF_964194415.1. Classification (NCBI taxonomy): domain Eukaryota; kingdom Metazoa; phylum Chordata; class Lepidosauria; order Squamata; family Viperidae; genus Vipera; species Vipera berus. Next base: position 739,459 of record NC_138205.1, on the reverse strand, counting down.
GAGAAGGGTGGGGAGCTCGGCTGGGGGGAGTTTGGGGGCAGCAGATCTTAGCCTGGGCCCACCTCCCCATGCCATTGGGTGTTTTATTTATTTCACGCATTTATATGGCCGCTCGTCTCATTCATTAGCTTTGGCTAACAAAGTAAAAACAGCGCAACCCAAATTAAAAACACTATAAAAAAAAGTCCCTCTTTTGTCTAGAAAGGCAAAATATAAATAAATAAAATAAAAAGAGCAGCCAGGAACATAGACAGAAACATTCCCAATAGGTCTTTCCGTGTATTTCTTGCCTCTCTTGGCGAGAAGGTCATGGCATAAATCCTTCGGGAGATTCCCCTCGTCCCACCAGGTTTCTAGCCTTGGGAGAAGTCCTCGAACCAAGCCAGTCACGGCAAGCTGAGAAGCCCCCCCCCTCCCCTTGGCCATCCCTGCCCCTCCCCAGCCCTCCGCCCTGTTGCAGCACGGCCAGCCCCTCCCCAAAGGACGAGGTCAAGGCTCTCCCTGGCCTGGTCATTGGCCCCGGTGAGGCTCTTCCCTGCGGCCTCTGGCCGGCTGGGGACCTCCTTGGCAGAAACCTGGTCCAGGCACAGTCAGATGTAGAAGCAGCGTAGAAGATGGAACGGTAGGGCTGGAAGAGACCCTGGAGGTCCTCTAGTCCAACCCCCTCTGCCCGTGACAGCAGATCCGGCAGCGGTCCGGATCCTCTTTGGGCTCGATGGGAGGGATACGCACACGGTCGCAGACAGAAGAGCAGAATGATGGAGATGGAAGGGGGGGGACCCCAGAGGTCCTCCAGCGCAACCCCCCCCTCGTTCAAGCAGGAGACCCTATGTGCCGTCTCAGACTTGGTTTTTACTTCATTTCATTCTCGGGAGAAAAGAATTGTCTTCAGATCCCCCCTGTCCTAACGACAGTGTGTGTGTGTGTGTGTGTGTGTGTGTGTGTGTGTGTGTGTATTTCATACAGGGGATAAAAAAAACAAGTTAGGGCCTGAAAGTGCCCCCCCTGTGTCGAAGAAGAGCCGGCGAGAGAGAACTGCCCCCAAAGTGGCAGCTACACCCCGAGGATCTGATCAAGCAACGGGAAAGCAGAGGAGTAGTCAGGAAGGTGAGAGAGAGGATGAATGAATGAACCAAGGAACGAATGAAAACGGACAGCGTCTGCTGTGTGCCCGGCCAAGAAGGGCGCTTGGTAGCCGGTGTTTCCGCGAGTGGGAAGCGTCTCCCAGTCCGGCAGCAGGGCCTGGAGGGTGGCGGGGTCCGTCTGGCGTGGGGAGGAGGGCGGGCCTGGCCCTCTTTGCTCTGGCAGACTCTCACTGGCCTCTGGGCTCCTCCTTTGTGCCGCAGGGCCAGGCGCCTCGGGCCAGGCGCCCCTGTTCCTGCGGCGGCAGCAGCAGCAGCAGCCCGGCCGACTCCGCCGCCTCTCGCTAGCCCAGCCGGAAAGACGGCCTGAACAGGTCTGAGGGCTCCCCAGAAGCTCGGCCAGAGGGAACGAAGGAAGCCCTGGGAGAGAGGAGGAGGAGGAGGAGGAGGAGGAGGAGGAGGAGGAGGAGGAGGAGGAGGAGGAGGAGGGCGGCTCTCCCAAGGACTCCCCTCTGGCCTTCTTTGAAGAACGGCGCTGCAACCGTCAGAGCACCGCATCACGGCAGCCTGGCGGAGGAGGAGGCCGTCTGTGCTTTTCCTTTCGGAGTCCGGCTGGCTTGGGAAGCCGGGGACGGCTGGCATTTCAACGGGTTGCGAAACGAGAAACGAACCGCTGGAAGCCGAGCCGCCAACCAGGCAGAAGTCCGAGCCCGGAGAGAGAAAGGCCCCGTCTGAGGGGCTCGACCGGCACCTCCTTGTTGGCCGAGATCCGGCGCTGCCTGAGGGGGCTCTGCTCCTCCCGCCCGTCGCTTCCTTCCAGTCCGCAGCCAAGCTCCATTAAAAGCCAGTTTTCCATTTAATGCCTCCTCGGTGCTCCGATGCCAGTCACTAAAAGCTGCCGTAATTTTATCCCCGTGATCGTAGAAGGCCGAGGGGAAAGCAGGAAGAGGCCGGGGCCCCTTGCCCAAATTTGTCAGGAACACTGACATCGGCCAGTGAAAACGCTAGTAGTACAGGGAGCCCTCGGCTTACAATCACGAGTGAGGCCAAAGTTTCCGTTGCTAAGTGTTGTTTTGCCCCGTTTCACGACCTTCCTCGCCGCAGTTGTCAAGGGCCAAGTTTTTAACGCGGTTAAGTAATCCGGCTTCCCCCATTGACTCTGCTTGTCAGAAGGTGGCAAAAGGGGAGTAGGTGTCCCCCGGGGCCCTGTGACCGTCGTAAATGCGAGTCACTGAAGCGTCTGAATTTTGATCGTGACCCCTTTTCTCTTTTAAAAGGCCCAACAAATCCGCCTCTCTCGGCGCTTTCTTCTGGGCGCCCGCCTTGCAAACAACTTAAAAGGCATCTGTGTGCAAATTTAGCAGCTTTGCATAATTTATTCCAATGCATGGGATTTATTGGCCCGTAGGTTTGCGCTAAACCTTTTAAAGCCGGTTGCAATCCCACAGAGAGAGCGCGTAAATATTTTTTATTAGACCCTTTCCCAACTTTGCATCGCTAGGGTATTTCCCCCAAAACTGGGGCACCCAGTTCCAAACCAGGCGCTCTCCCTCTCACCACCATCATCATATCCGCTGAGGCAGCTTCCAGGGAGGGGGGGTCCCGCCTGGAGTTGGATTCAGGATCTGACCGGAATGTCAGCCTCTTTTGTTTCAGCTGCTTGGGGTGGGGGGGGGACACAACTGCCCAGCCTTGGAGGAAGCCGCATTTTGCTCAAGGTCGCAAAGCACAGAATGGCCAAATCCATTTCCTGACTCCCAGGTCCCCAGGGGTCTGGCGTAGAATGGGCCCGGAGGCATTTTTGGCTGGGGGGGCGCAGACTTTTCCCGGTTGGGCCTCCCCCCCCCAACCCTGCCTTCACTGCAGCAAAAACAGAATAAGAGGGGGCCTTGGAGGTCTTTTAGCCTGATCCCCTTTTCAAGGCAGGAGTACTAAAGCTATCCAACTTTTGACAACTTTTAAGACTTGTGGACTTCCAACTCCCAGAATTCCCCAGCCAGCTGTCCCCCCCCCCTTTTTTTTTTAATCCCGGTGTACTTTTTTCCCCCCGTGTGCCTACTTTTTCCAGTGCTTTCCATTCAAAATATTGTTTTGATTCTGTTTATTCACTGCTTCGAGAGTTTTGTTTGTGGTCTTAAAGCAGGGCTGTCCCAGCTGTGCCTTCTGGGAGTTGAAGTCCACCAGTCTTTCAAAGCGGCCACGCTGGGACTGCTCTACGGCCCGTCTTTTCTTGAAAACTCCACCGTAACTTGGTTCGCCTGAGGTTCCCGTGGCATTTTTGAGGGCTGACTCAGAGTTTGCTTTCAACGGCCTGCAAATCCCAAAGAGATGTCTTTGTCTCCAGATTGGGAAATGCTCATTTTTGTGGCCAGCTGGCTCAAATGGGGTCAATCCATCTTTCTTTTTTTTTCACATGGCAACAAGCTTGGGAAAGGATTTTTTTTTTTATAAATACCTTAAAATATCCAGGCAAACACGTGATTTCCTCACCACTAGACCAGGGCTGTCCGTTTTGGGCCACTTGAAGACTTGTGGACTTCAACTCCCAGAATCCCCTGGGACTAAAGGTACACCCATTGGGGCGATCCCTTCCTTTGCAATCTCTCCGCTCTAGGAGGGAGGAGAGGGGAAAAAAAATAGGCTGAGGAATTCTGGGAGTTGAAGTCCACAAGTCTTAAAAATAGCCAAGCTTGGTCAAGCCTGCTTTAGACCCCAAAGAAAACCTTGGCAGCAGCTAATAAAACAACATTTTGAATGGAAAGCACCGACAGAGCTCAAACACCCAGCAAACCTGTTCTTTTTATTATTGTTAAAGGGTGGCAATGACCAGTGGCTTCCATGGTTCTAAAGCAGAATTACAGGGAAGAGAAATGATGGGACCTGTAGTCCATCGTGCTGCAGGATTAGAGAAGATTTGAAAAAGCATGGGGGGGGGGGGGAAGGGAGCGGTGGGCTAGAGCAGCCCCTGCAAGGGAAAACTCCAGATTTTTTAGTCCCTTTTGGGTTACAAGCAGATAAGGAGACATTGGACTTGAAAGTGAAAGTGAAATTAAATTATGGGATGTGGTGTGTAGACGCGTGGGAGAACTGACCCCCTCCGGCCACCAGCGGCCTCCTAAACTTATCAGCTGTGGGGAAGGGCCTTGTCCCTCCTCGCCTCGGGCCCTTCCTGGCTGCAGGAGGCTGCCCCCCCAGGACCCGGGCCTACAGGCAGGGCTCCCTATACGTTGCCTGGGGCGGGGGGGGGGGAGGCAAATGCACCCGGCAGGTGGGCCGCGAACCCTGGTTCTTCCCTGGTCTGTTGGAAGAAGCGTCCGGCTTCATCTCCAGCCTGGGTGGGGCTGGAGAAGCGTCTGCCGGGCCCCTCCCTCCCATGCCCCACACCGCCCCGAGGGGGTCCCACAGAAGGCACTTCCTCGGGGGGGGGCAACGTGAGGGCAGCCATCCTACTCCCCAGGCGGTGCCTGATCAGCTTGCTCCCCCCCCCACCCAAGACCAGCTCTGGACCCCAACGAGCCCCCCCGCTCCGCTGGGCTCCCCCAGCCCTCCAGCCGTGGGGCCGGAGCCGCTGCTTCTGCCATCGCAGCGGAGGGGCCGGGCTTAGCTAGCGGGGGAAGCGACCGGGTGGAGACGGTCCCAGGGGGGCTCCTGGCTGGAAGCCCACCGCCCCGGAGCCTGAGCTGGGGGAGGGGGGCTTCTGGGGCCCCACCAACCGGGACCCCCGCCCGGCTGCGCTCTGCGGGGGCGGGGCGGGAGAGGGAGGGAGGGAGGGGGCCCTTCCCTGCGGGGAGACCCCCCTCCCGGGCGGGGCTCCGCCCCCTGCCTGCCTGCCTGCCAGCCGTGCGAGCGGCGCCCCCGGAGCCGGCTCGGGCGCCTGCAGAAGCAGCTCTGCCGGGAAAGGGGCGGGGGAGAGCCGGTGCCGCAGCAGCGCCGCCCCGGCGGGAGGAGGTGACCCGGCCGAGGCGGAGGAGAGGAGAGCCGGGAGCCTCGGAGCGCCGCCGCCTTCTTTGTCCGCAGCCGTCGCCGCAGCAGCAGCGGCAGAGCCGCCGCCGAGAGCCGAGCGGAGGGTCGGGCTGTCACCGGGCATCGCCCCTCCCGCACCGGCCTCCCTGCCCGCGCCGGGCTCCGGTCCCCCCGGTCGTCCCCCGCTCTCCGGCCCCGCGGCCTGGCCGCGCTCCCCTCCCCGGGCCGGCGAGCAGCGATGCCGGGCGGCGGGCGCGGGGTCCGGCGGGGGAGCCGAGCTCTGTGACGCAGCCGCCGCCGCCGCCGCCCCGGAGTAAGTAGCGGGGCTGCCGGTGGCTCGCCGGAGGGGGGCTGCGGGGGGCGTGGGCGGGGGTCACCCGGGGACGCCCCCCCCGCCCGTGTCCCGCGCCGGAGGCTTCCCGGCATCTCTCCCCCCTCGCGTGTCTGCGCTTTCCCACGGAGGCTCCGCCGCGGGAAGCGGCGGCGCCTGGCCGGGACTCGCGGGGCAGACGCGCCCGCCTGTCTGCGGGACCCTCCCGGCGCCCCCTCTTCGCTGTGGGGACGGACCCCCAGGAAAAGCGCCCCCAGCTCCGGCCGTGTGAACCGGTCGTGCGAAGCCTCCCGGCCAGGCCCGGATCTGGGCTCCAAGTTAAATCCGGCTCCGCGTTTGAACGTTGGCGGAGACTTGCTTGGCTGGGCCGATCGGGAGAGGCGGTCGCGGCCGAGCTCTGCCGGCCCCCGGTCTGGATGGGGTCCGGATCGGGCCTCGACCGCCGCGGCCTCCAGACCGGGGTCCACCGGGGTCAAAAAAGTCAAGATGGCGCCCCGCTTGATGGCGAGGCTGAAACCCCCCGCCCGCCTTTCGCACCAACGCCCGTTTTATGCCCTCTTTCCTGACTCCCCCACTCCCCTTTCCTGCGGGTTGCCTGCCCATCCCTGCCCGCGACGTCTGAACTCGCTGCTTCCGGAGGGCCACGGAACGTCTGAGCATCCCTCTTGTTCAGGCTCACCTCCCGACCCGGGGGTGGGGGGGTGTCTGCGGCAGGAGGAAGGTAACGCAGGAACAATCCGTCCCCTTCGATTAAAAAGAGCCCGAAGAAAAACTAGAACTAAAATTGAGTCAACATTTTAACAGAACGACCGACTTGGAAGGGACCTCGGGGGTTCTCTAGTCCACCCCCCTGCTCAAGCAGGAGACGGACCCCAGACCCTTCCAGACAAATGACCGTCCAGTCTCTTCTTGAAAACCTCCGGGGTTAGAGCACCCATAACGGAGTAACAAGAGTTGGAAGGGACCTTGCGGGTCATCTAGTCCAACCCCCTGCGGCCCAGCAGAATGGAAACCTTTTGCGCCCCTTCCTCAAATTCAGCCCACGGCAGCCAGCCGGACCCCTTTCTCAGCCGAGGTGTCTCCAAGGGGATACCTGCATCCTGAATTCGGGACTCCCGTGGAACTGAAATTGGGCAGATTTGGTGACGTGGAAATGACCTTAAAGCATTTTATGACATCATAACCGCTTCCTGGGGCTGCCCTGGGCTGCCCTTTGGAGGCAGCCAAGCATCTCCAAACGTCCCTCTGGATTTTTAAGAACGTTGGAAGGATCTGGTAAGGCAAGGCAGGTAGTCCTCTACTTACAACCACTCGTTTAGTGACCAAAGTTAAAATGGTGGCACTGAAAAAAGCAACTTAGGACCGTGGCATCCACAGGGTCCCCGGATCAAAATTCATTAGCTTGGAAACTGACTCGTATTTATGATGGTTGCAGCGTCCGGGGGGGGGGCACGTGATCCCCTTTTGCGACCTTCTGATGAACAAAGTCAGTGGGGGAAGCCGGATTCACTTAACGGCCGTGTCACTAATTTTAACAACTGCGGGTGATTCACTTTAGCACGGTGGCAAGGAAAGTGGCAAAATGAGACAAAGCTCACTTAACAACTGTTTGGACTCAATTGTCGTCGTAAGTGGAGGACGATCAGCCAGGAGCTTATTGGGTTGTCTAGCTTAACAAAACCCACATATTTCTAAGGTCTTTTTATCTTGATTTTTAAATTTTTATGCATTTATTTTCCTTTCATCTTTGCATCTTCCCTGTCTCCCTAGCAACTGATGCTGGCTTTGTAGGAGTCACAAAGATGACAAGTGTTGTGGGCTCCTGAGACCAGGCTGGCCGGTCCCTGCAGAGAAGGCCTGCTCTCTGGCACATCTGCACAGCCCATCGTCCACTCCTGCCTTCCTCCCGGGTAGGTAACCGGAGCGGGGGGGGGACTGCGGCTGGATGGGCCCTGGGCACTCTGTTGGGTTCACCTCTCCTCCCCCTCCTCCTCCCTCCTGCAACCCCCCCCAGGATATTACCAAGGACCCTATAGTCTTGTTCTTCCTCCTCTTCCTCCTCCCCCTCCCCCTCCTGCAACCCCCCCCCCCACTGAGGATATTACCTAATTGGGTCATGAAACGTCTGCAGGAGAACATCCCAGCTTTGAGAGCATCAAGGACCCCCACAGTCTTGTTCCTCCTCCCCCCTGCAACACCCCCCCCACACACAGAGGATATTAACGAATTGGGTCATGAAACCCTGATTAGCTTCAGCAGACCCTCTTCCTCCTCCTTCCCCCCCAGGTGAGCCGGGATGCTTTGACCCCCAGCCGCAAGTCCGTCAACGTGCCGAGAGCCTCCCTCCCGCCCGTGGCCATGCCGCCCCGGCCGTCTTCCGGGGAGCTGTGGGGGCTCCACCTCATGCCCCCACGGATCATGGTCGACTGCTGCCTGCCCAACGGGATGGTGGTCACCCTGGAGTGCCTGCGGGAGGCCACGCTCCGCGGCATCAAGCAGGACCTTTTCAAGGAGGCCAGGAAGTACCCGCTTTTCCACCTGCTGCAGGTGAGCCCAGGGCAGGTGACACACCTGGCCAGGTGAAAAACCAAAAGGGGGGGCACCGATTTATTGGAGGGTAGTTGAGGAGCTCAAGAGAAGGGCGCGAGAATCAGAAACACACACACACCCTTGTTTGGGGAGGAATGCGCAGGCTTCAAAATGTGCACCTTTACAACATTTACAGCCATTCGTTCACTGAAAAAAGTGACCTAGGACTATTTTTTTGACGCCTAATGACCGTCGCAGCCATCCCGACGGTCAAAATTCAGACGCTTGGCAACCGGCTCACGGTTAAGGCCCAAATTTCAGTGGTCACGTTGAGACTGTTGTTAAGCGAGTTTTGCCTCGTTTTACGACCTTCCTTGCCACAGCTGTTGAGTGAATCGCTGGGGTTGTTAAGCGAGTCACATGCTCGTTAAGTGAATCCGGCTTCCCCCCCCCCATTGTGTTTGTTTGTCAGAAGGTTGCAAAAGGGGATCCTGTGGCCCCGGGAGACCCTGCGACCGTCATAAATGTGAGTCGGTTGCCGAGCATCCTCATTTTGTTCACGTGCAACAGTCGTAAGTGTGAAAAATGGTCCTAAGTCTCTTTTTTTTCATTCCGTTGTGACTTTGAACGAAGCGAACGGTCGTAAGTCGAGCACTTGCCCATATGGAAAGAGGGGAGTCTGTTTCTGGGGGCTGCTTTAGCCCTCCCCAATCCCTTCTTGCCTCGGTTTTGCCTCCCCCCACCCAGGAGGAATCGTCCTACATCTTTGTGGGGGTCACCCAAGAAGCCGAACGAGAAGAATTTTTTGACGAGTCTCGGCGTCTCTGTGATCTGCGCCTCTTCCAGCCTATCCTGAAGGTGGTTGAGCCCGTGGGGAACCGGGAGGAGAAGATCCTCAACCGGGAGATCGGTGAGTCCAGGCCAGGCCCGCCACACCTGGGCGGCGGGGGGGGGAGAAGGAAGGTCACCTGCGTCACGCGATTCGTGGTCCGGCATTCCCCATTGATCCCGGTCTCTGATGAATCAGATCAGCCCAGTATCTGAGGGGCTGCCACAAGGAAGAGGGGGGGGGTGTCAATTATTCTCCAAAGCACCAGAGGGAAGGACGAGAAACAACGGTTGGAAGCTGACCAAGGAGAGAAGCAATCTGGAATTAAGGAGAAACTTCCTGACAGTGAGGACGATTAGCCAGTGGAACCGCTGGCCACCAGAAATCGTGGGCGCTCCATCACTGGAGGTTTTTAAGAAGAGACTGGACAGTCACTTGTCTGAGACGTTATAGGTTATTCTGCTTGAGTAGGGGCTGGACTAGAAGACCTCCAAGGTCCCCTCCAGCTTCTATTCTATTGTATTCTGTTCTGTTCTATTCTATTCTATTCTATTCTATTCTATTCTATTCTATTCTATTCTATTCTATTCTATATATATTCTATTATTCTATTCTATATTTTATTATTCTATTCTATTCTGTATTTTATTATTCTCTTCTCTTCTCTTCTCTTCTCTTCTCTTCTCTTCTCTTCTCTTCTCTTCTCTTCTCTTCTCTTCTTCCATTCCTACCCTATCCTATCCTATCCTATCCTATATATATTCTATTCTATTCTATATTTTATTCTATTCTATTATGTATTTTATTATTCTCTTCTCTTCCTATTCTATTCTATTCTATTCTATTCTATTCTATTCTATTCTATTCTATTCTATTCTATTCTATTCTATTCTATTCTATTCTAAAAACAATTCTGTTAGAATACAGCGGATGTTAATGTTAAGTATTTATATTTTTACAGCATTTTATTCATATCTGTATAGGTTTTGTACAGTTTTATCCTTTTAATATTCTAAGCTGCCCAGAGTTACTCTGTGGTAAGACAAGCGTCCAATATATATATATTTTTGTCCCTCCATTTTTTCTTATTTCATTCAAAATATTGAAATACAAAATACAAAAGGAAAAAAAACCATTAAACAGAGGCAAAACAGAACTAGACTAGAATATTTTAAAAAAAGTGAATTCACATTTGTAATGCACATTTATTTTATTTTTTAATATCCTTGTCCGGTTTTCCCTTTTCTCTGGGTTTCATTTTTTTTCCCCCTTTGGCATCCGGCCTTGCAGTCTTCTGAGGAGCGTTAAAAAAAAAGAGAACAAATAAATACTTTTGATCAACAAATTAACCAAAATCTTCGCTTCAAAGGGTTTGCCATTGGGATGCCCATCTGCGAATTTGAGCTGGTGAAAGACCCCGAGGTGCAGGAATTCCGGCGCAACATCTTGTCCGTTTGCCGCGAAGCGGTGGAGACGAGAGGCTCCACAGGACCCCAAAGCCAGGCCTTGTACGTCTATCCCCCCAACGTGGAATCCAGCCCCGACCTGCCCAAACACCTGTACAGCAAGCTAGACAAAGGTGAGCCGGGCGGGGGAGGCGGCCGGTGGGGGGAAGCAAAGCTGCCTCAGTTTCCAGTTTGTTTCCAGCTGCAACACAAGGCGCCGTTTATTCCCGATATGTGGTTCTTGGCAGTGCTCAGTGCTGCCTCTCCCAGGTGTAAATCCCTTGCAGAGGGTCCCCAGACATCTGACAGGAGGAGTGCCCCAAAGTGGCCCTCGGCTTCCCAAAGCTTGCAAAGATCTACAGGCAGTCCTCAACTTACGACCGTTCCTTGAGTGACCTTTGGAAGTTACATTGAAAAAAAGTGACTTGGATCATTTTTCAGACTTACGACCGTTGCAGCATCCCCCCCAGGTCACGTGATCCAAATTCAGACGCTTGACTCGTCTTTATGATGGTTGCAGCGTCCCGGGGTCATGTGATCCCCTTTTGCGACCATCTGACAAGCAACGTCAATGGGGGGAAGCCAGGTATCACTTAACAACCCTGTTAGTCAGGGATTCACTTAACAACTGTGGCAAGAAGGGTCCTAAAATGGGGTAAAACTCACTGAACAAATGTCTCAGCGACAGAAATTTTGGGCTCCATTGTGGTCGTAAGTAGAGGACTCACTGTATAAAGATGACTCCAGAGCTTCACAAGCCGGGGTCAACTTGAGGCCAATTGCTTAGCAAACCTTCAAAGTCCCGGCAGACGTATTTACAATCTGGACTCAAACTTCTGACAGTTGCCTTCCTGCAGTCATGTGACCAAATTTTGGGGAGTCACAACTGGACCCTAGTTGGTTGTTTGCAGTGTCCCACAGTCACGTGACTGTGTTTTACGACAGTTTTGCCATTGGCTCTCTTAAGATCCATGCCATTCACTTATCAACTTTAGACTTGCTTGAGGTGTGTAGCTAAAAAGGTCGGAAAAGTCTGGCGTGCTTGTTGGATTTCTTTTATGAATTTTGACCACGATGGGCAGGCTCCATTGCGGTCATAACTTGGGGAATGCCTGTAGATGGAATGATTTGGCTGTCTGAATAAGACAACTCTCCACAAATGCTACCTTATGGGCTGAAGCTGCCCTGTATTTATCGTGAGGGGTCAGAATTAGAATTGTGATTTATTGCAGGGGTCTCCAGAGTTGTCCAGTTTAAGACTTGTGGACTTCAACTCCCAGAATTCCCTGGGACTAATGCATTCCTTTTGATAGGTATACCCATTGTGGCCTGTTTACTCTCTTGTAATCCCTTCCTCTGCAATCTCTCCGCTCTAGGAAGTAGGAGAGAGAGAAAAAAACAGGCATGGCTGGCTTAGAAATTCTGGGAGTTGAAGTCCACAAGTCTTAAAGGGGCCAAGTTTGGAGATCCCCTGATCTGTTGTGCTGACCGATCAGGGCTTAGAGAGGACTTAGATCACAGGAGCATAAAAGTGTTGTAAGTCAATAAATAAAACAAAAGGATCAGGTCCGAGAAGATTTTCCCATTTGTTTTCTAAAATGCTTCTGGGAACAGGACGATTCCTGCAAAAAAGACGAAACTCGTGTCAGTTGTGACCTTCCCAGGTTAATTAATTAATTAATTAATCAACCAATTTGTAAAATGTATTGACTTGCCCATCTTACCACCGGCATAACTCTGGTGCAGCTTACATTTTCAACAATCCCGGAGCTGTGGCTGTCGCGCAACCACAAATAAGTCCCAATTCCCCTCCCCTTGATTTTATTTTCTCCCGCGCTTGGCCTCCCGCGGACGCACCCGAGTGACCGTTGCTTGTCCTGCTTTTCCCCCCCCTTCCTGAAGGTCGGATCATAGTGACCATTTGGGTTATTGTGTCCCCAAACAACGACAAACAGAAATACACCCTGAAGACGCCGCACGACGCGCTGCCTGAGCAGGTGATCGCCGAGGCTATCCGGAAGAAGACACGCAGCATGCACCTCTCGCCCGAACAGCTGCGCCTCTGCGTGCAGGAGTACCAGGGCAAGTACTTGCTCAAGGTCTGCGGCTGCGATGAGTATTTGCTGGAGAAGTACCCCCTCAGCCAGTACAAGGTGAGCTCCCCCCCCATTCTGATGCTGCAGACGGCCTTTCTCAGCACTTGCGGGGGGGGCTCCTGTTGCCGTCGGGGTCCAGTCGATGCAACAGGCCCACCTCCCAGGAACCAGGAAGCGGGTCTTCTCGCTCTGGAACGGCAGACACAAAAACACACACACAAACGCACCCCTGAAGTCCTTCAGCTCCCATCCTGCTGGTGGTCTGGAGCAGAGCTCCCCAACCTTTGGGGCACCTGGGACCGGTTCCGTGGAGAGAAGTTTTCCAACGGACTGGAGAGTGCGTGGTTTTGTGTGCTGCCTGCAGCCCGTGAATGGGGCTTTGCTTGTTTGTGCGGACCAGTTGCTGACATGCTGTGGCCCGGTACCGGTCCACAGGTTGGGGACCCCAGGACTGGAGGACTTTGAAAACTGCTGTTCCCCCCCCCCCAAGCTAGGGGCAAGAGTGTTGGTGGAGCCCCTGTGGTTGTGTCAAGGGAGTGTGCCACTTTAAGGCTTGTGGACCTCAACTCCCAGAATTCCTCAGCCAGCCATTTTTTTCCTCCTACTTCCTAGAGCAGAACAGAGAGTGGAGATATTGCAGAGGAAGGGATTACAAGAGAGTAAATAGGCCACCATTGGTATACCTATCAGAAGGAAGGCATTAGTCCCAGGGGAGTTTTAAAGTGTTTGGAGAGTCCTGCTCTAAGTAGTAATTCTAATATGCATTGGAGGGGGAGGAGGAACAGGAGGAAGAAGAGGAAGGCCAGCTTCCTAGATTGAAGAGAGAAGGGTCCAAGGGAAGCCTTGAGGCCATTCCCCGCTCAGAGCAAAAAATTCTTATCTACCGGTATCTATCTATCTGTCTGTCTGTCTGTCTGTCTGTCTGTCTGTCTGTCTGTCTGTCTATCTATCTATCTATCTATCTATCTATCTATCTATCTATCTATCTATCTATATCTAATCTATCATATATCTAATTATCATCTATTTATATATATCTAATCTATATCTACCTATCATCTATATATCCTATCTTATCTATCTGATCTATCATCTATTTATCATCTATCTATATCTAATCTATCATCTATCTAATCTATCATCTATTTATATATATCTTATCTATCTATAAAGGTAAAGGTAAAGTCGTTTCCGACTCTAGGGGCCAGTGCTCATCTCCGTTTCAAAGCCAAAGAGGCAGCGCTTGTCCGAGGACGTCTCCGTGGTCATGTGGCCGGCATGACTGGACGCCAAAGGCGCACGGAACACTGTTACCTTCCCACCGTAGTGGTCCCTATTTTTCTACTTGCATTTTTACGTGCTTTCGAACTGCTAGGTTGGCAGAGCTGGGACGAGTAACAGGCGCTCACTTTGCTACGCGGCACTTGGGATTCGACCCGCCAAACTGCTGATCTTCTGATTGACAAGCTCAGCGTCCTAACCCACTGTGCCACCGCGTCCCTATTTATCTATATCATCTATTTATCATCTATGTCTATCTTATCTATCTATATCATCTATTTATCATCTATCTATATCTAATCTATCTATCATGTCTGTCTGTCTATCTATCTATCTATCTATCTATCTATCTATCTATCTATCTATCTATCTGTCTGTCTGTCTGTCTATCTATCTATCTATCTATCTATGAAATTTATAGGGTGACCCAACCCACATATAGGTGACTCCAGGCCCGTTGACCAAACCAAATTTTCAGAGGGCCTTTGGGAAAAAAGGGTGGAGGCCAACCATACCACGATGTTCCATAGAGAAGGGGCTGTCACCAAGAAGGCCCTTTTTCATGGTCCCACCAGACCAGACGATGATTCCTGGTCAACGGGACCCTTAACATGCCTCGCCTTGTCAGCCTGGTGGACCCCCTTGCTCCAATCAAAGGTCCGTCCTTTGCATCCAGTGGCCCCAGACATTCCGGGGTCCCTTTCAAAAGGAGCCCGGAAGCTTTGGGTGCTGCAGAATCCACAGCCAGGGTAAAAAGACTCCGTGACTGTCCCCCTCAAGAGCTGCACCACCTTCTGTGGGGTGGGGTTGGCTGCCGAAGGCAACGGGGCTGGGGGACGGTGAGGCTAGCTGAAGGGCTGTCTCTTCTTCCTTGTCCTCTTCTGGGTGGCTCTCTTCCGACATGCAGAGCAGGAGTGGCCAGGAAGAGGTGGCCAGATGGACGAATAAACGAATCGGGCCCAAATCTTTGCTGAAGCTGTTGTGGGGTCTTGGCGCGCTGCCTGCTCTCTCTTTCTCCTGACCTCCAGTGTTCCCCTCTTCCTCCAGTACATGAGGAACTGCATCGCCATCGGCCGCCTCCCCCACTTGATGCTGATGAGCAAGGAGAGCCTCTACAGCCAGCTGCCGGCCAACGTCTTCGTGCTGCCCTCGTACGCGCGCCGGTCAGCCACCTCCTCGCACGTGAACGGAGACACGCCCACCAAGTCCCTCTGGTCCATCAACAGCCTCCTGCGCATCAAGATCCTGTGCGCCACCTACGTGAACGTGAACATCAGGGACATAGACAAGGTGGGCGAGTTTAGGGCCACGCCGCCTCCTGAAGTTATTCGGGGGTTCCTCGATCTGGCTCAGCAGCCCGGTCAGTTTCCATCTTTTCGTATAAGGTCAGTTGTGTTGACCTGACAGCAGCAGCTTCTTATTGGCTGAAGTGACCGCCTCTGCATTTCACCCCACATGATCCCGGTCAGTTAGATGTGGGTCCCTGAAAAACAGCAGGGAAAGAGATTGAGGCACTTAGCTGATTGGGAATGCCGGAATGGGGGACCCACCGGAGCAGAGCGAAGCTCCCTCTCGTAGCCATCGGCTGCTCACAAGTATAGAAGGATGTGCCGGCTTGCATACCCTCCTCAGTCTTCAATAGTTTGCTACCAATGCTAGGTGTCACCGCCCATAATCCTCAACCACTGGGAGAGGAAGTAACTACAGATAGTCCTCAAATTATGACCACCACTGAGCCCAAAATTTCTGTTGCTAAGCAAGACATTTGTTAAGTGGGTTTTGCCCTCTTTGACAAGCTTTCTTGCCACAGTTGTTAAGGGAATCATTGCGGTTGCTAAGTAAGTAACGTGGTTGTTAAGTGAGTCCGGCTTTCCCATGGACTATTGCTCGTCAGCAAGTCACAAAAGTCGATCACCCAGCAGTTTGCAACCCTCGTAAATAGGAGTCAGTTGCCAAGTGTCTGAATTCTGATCACGTGACCCTGGGGATGCTGCAACAGCCGTAAAGGTGAAAAAGGGCCAGGGGTTACTTTTTCCAGGGCTGTTGTAACTTTGGACGGTCATTAAATGAACTGCTGTAAGTCGAGGGCTGCCCATAGTGGATTTCAAGCCGGCAAAGCCTTTAATTCCGCTCTCCCTTTGTCCTAGATCTATGTCCGGACGGGAATTTTCCACGGTGGGGAACCGCTTTGTGATAACGTCAACACTCAGCGCGTGCCATGCTCGAACCCTCGGTAAGGGCGGGAGAAGGGAGAGGGCGCTGTGCCCACCCTGGCCAGCAGTGCCCAGGGCCCCGGCGAGGGCAGGAAGCTCCTTGGCATGGCCAGCCTGGGGGGAGGGGGGGAGGCAGTGTCTCCTTAAGGAGGGAAAGGAAAACAACCGGGACCCCAAGCGGGGGGGGACGTCTGGCCGCCCGGCTGATTCCAGTGCCACCGTTTTGCCCCTAGGTGGAACGAGTGGCTTTCGTACGACATCTACCTGACCGACCTGCCGCGTGCGGCTCGCCTTTGCGTCTCCATCTGCTCCGTCAAGGGCCGGAAGGGGGCCAAGGAGGTGAGTGTTGACGGGCAGCCCCACCGTTGGACCGGAACTTCAGTTAAGCCCCACGTACGGCCACGACGGAGCCCCAAATTTCAGTGGCTAAGCAAGACGGTTGCATTTTGCCCCATTTTACGACCTCTTCTTTCTGCCATTGCTAAGTGAATCATTGCAGTCGTTAAGTTCGTCACACGGCTGTTAGGTGAATCTGGCTCCCCGTGGACTCCGCTTGTCGGAAGGTCGCAAAAGGGGCCCTGCGACTGTCATAAAGATGAGTCCGTTGCCAAGCGTCCGAATTTGGATCACGTGACCACAGGGATGCTGCAACGGTTGTTAAGTGTGACAAACGGTCCTAAGTCACTTTTCAGTGACGTTGTAACTTAAAAGCGGTCACTGAATGAGTGGTTGTAAAATCGAGGACTGCCTGAATGTACTTGCTTGCTTTTGATAGTTGAAAAAAATCAGATAAAAAACAAGACAGTTTATCCTAATACTGCCATCTTTGACATATTGTGCTGAAAACCCCTGGCTGAGGGTGGGTGACTGTGCTCTCCACCTCACTGTGGGTTCCCTGTTCCAGGGGTCTCCATCCTTGGCCACTTTAAGACTCCCAGAATTCAACTCAGCCAGCCATGCCTGGTTTTTTCCTCTCCTATCCCTTAAAGTGGAGAGATTGGAGAGGAAGGGATTATAAGAGATTAAGCAGGGCCACAATGAGTATGCTGGCTGGGGAATTCTGGGAGTTGAAGGCCACCAGTCTTAAAGTTGCCATGGTCGGAGACCCCTGCCCTATTCCACGTCCTCCCCTGCCCCAGTCCCCTCCTTCAGGAAAGGCCTCTTGGCTGAAGGTTCAGCGATGCTCGGCGTCAGCTTGAGGAACGGTGGCTGACGTTCCCTGACCCTGTTCTCCCCTTTCCCCCCCCCCCGCAGGAGCACTGCCCCCTGGCCTGGGGCAACATCAACCTCTTTGACTACAAGGACACCCTGGTGGCCGGCAAGATGGCCCTCAACCTGTGGTCGGTCCCTCACGGCCTGGAGGACCTGCTGAATCCCATCGGAGTCGGGGGCTCCAATCCAAACAAGGTGAGACCACCCACGGGGGGGTTGACTTCCTCGGGAGTTGGCTGATTAGTGGGACCCTCCACGTCGGGGGGTGGGGGTGGGAGGGGAAAGGGGTACCCGGCTTTCAGGAGGTGGGGGAGTTGATTGACCTCTTGTTTGCTGCTCCAGGAGACCCCGTGCCTGGAACTGGAATTCACCTGGTACAGCCACCCGGTGAAATTTGCCGACGCTGCCGAAATCGAGGAACACGCCAACTGGGCCATGTCGCGGGAGCTGGGCCTGAACTACTGTATGGTGGGCTTGGTAAGGGGGCCACATGCCCTGCCCGGCTGCAGTAGGGCATCTCCAGCTGGGCAGCCTTTTGGCTGAGGATCCCCTGGGCAGGGGGGGGTCTCACAAAGAGACCCCCGAGGTCCTCTCGGGCCTAGATTCTAGGGGGAAAGCCAGCTACGTCCATTGCCTCGTAGGGTGGGCAGCCTTATACAAGCAGTCCCAGACTTAACGGCAGTTCATTTAGCGACCAAAGTTCCAACGGTAGTGAAGAAAAAGGCAGCATTTTTCAGACTTACGACTACTGCAGCATGCCCCCTGGTCCCGTGATCAGAATGTGGGTGCTTTAGCAACCGACTCGTATTTATGACGGTCGCAGTGCCCTGGGGTCACTGGATGCTCTTCTGACAAGCAAAGTCAGCGGGGAAGCCTGACTGACTTAACAACCGGGCTCCTGACTTGACAAGGGCAGAGATTCACTTAACAACGGTGGCAGGAAAGGTCGCAAAATGGGGCAAAGCTTACTTACCAACCATCTCGCTTAGCGATGGAAATTCTAGGCTCGATTGTGGTGGTAAGCTGACAACTACTTGTAGCCCGGTGGGGAGGGGGATACTAGGTCAGAGAATCCTAGCGTGGCAATTTTCAGGTGAGTGGACTTCAACTCCCAGAATTCCCCAGCCAGCATACTCATTGAGGCCCTGCTTACTCTCTTATAATCCCTTCGTCTCCAATCTCTCTGCTTTAAGGGATAGGTGGAAAAAAACAGGCATGGCTGGCTGGGGAATTCTGGGAGCTGAAGTCCACCCACCTGAAAATTGGGAAACGGTGTTCTGGCAGGTTCTGTCTTGCTGTGATCCATAAAGGGGAGGGGGCTGACATCTCTCCCCCCCCTTCCAGAGCAACCGCCTGGCCCGCGACAGCTCATTGGACGAGAGCGAACTGGAGCAGCTGCGCAACGTCTGCAACCGGGACCCCCTGTCGGAGATCACAGAGCAGGAGAAGGACTTCCTTTGGCGCCACCGGTCAGTGGGGTGGGTGGGTGGCTGGGCCGGACAGCCGAGTGGGGCTGGACAGCTGCCGTGACTGGGGCCCCCCCCCGGCCCGGCCTTGCCTTCCACGGCCCCCCCTCTCCTTCCAGGCACTACTGCGTCAACCTCCCCGAGACGCTGCCCAAGTTGCTGCTGTCCGTCAAGTGGAATTCGCGAGACGAGGTGGCCCAGGTGAGCGCAGACCAGCATCCTTCGTGCTCCAGCTGGGGCCCCTGGGAGATTTGCCGGGGGGAGCAGCCAGTGATGGTTTGGCTCCTGGCAGGCAGATGCCCCCCGCCCCAAACTGCTCCTCTGGGCATCCTTGATTGGCAGCTGTGAGGTCCATGCCCTTTAAAGCAGCCGTCTCAGGTTTTGCAGGCCGTCCTTGACAGACAACAATTCGTTCACAGTTACAACGGCACTGAAAAAGGGACTTACCACCATTTGTCACCCAGCCGTTGCAGCAGAGTCGGAAGGGACCCCGGAGGTCCTCTAGCCCAGCCCCCTGCTCAGGCAGCAACCTTTGCAAAATAACAGCTGGACGGGACCTTGGAGGTCTTCTAGTCCATCTCCGGGCAGGAAACCTTATTCCATTTCAGACAAACGGCTCTCCTAATCCCTTTTCTTAAAAACCTCCAGCATTTGCGATTCACTTTAAGAACTGCAGCAAGAAAAGTCGCAGAATGGAGCAAAACTCACTTAGCCAATTGTTTCGCTTAGCAGCGGAAATGTTGACCTCCATTGTGGCCATAAGTCGAGAACGCTGTAGAGTTGGCAGCACTGGGAACCTTCCGGCAGGCTTGGGAGACCCCCGCCATGAGCTGTAGCAGGGGTGGGGAACCTGGGCTCTTTTATGACTCGTGGACTTCAACTCCCAGAATTCCTCAGCCAGGCAGTCCACGAGTCCTAAAGGGGGCCAAAGTTTCCCCCATGCTGGCTCAGGAATTCTGGGAGTTGAAGTCCATAAGTCCTAAAGGGGAGGCCATAGTTTCCCCATGCTGGCTGAGGAATTCTGGGAGTTGAAGTCCATGAGTCATCAAGGAGGCCATAGTTCCCCCATGCTGGCTCAGGAATTCTGGGAGTTGAAGTCCATAAGTCCTAAAGGGGAGGCCATAGTTTCACCATGCTGGCTCAGGAATTCTGGGAGTTGAAGTCCAGGAATCATAAAAGAGCCAAGGTTGCCTACCCCTGAACTGTACCATTCTCTGTTTCCCCCCCTCCCGCCTGTCTCCGCCCCCCCCCCCCAGATGTACTGCCTCCTGCGGGAATGGCCGCTGATCAAGCCCGAGCTATCCATGGAGCTTCTGGATTGCAACTTCCCGGATCCGGTCATCCGCGAGTTCGCCCTGAAGTGCCTGGTCAAGGGACTGACCGACGACAAGCTCTCCCAGTACCTCATCCAGCTGGTGCAGGTAGCCGGGGGTGGGGGGGGCAGGCCCGCCTCTCCTGAGCGATGCAAGAGGGCTGATTTCGGGGTCCAGGGCCCGGGGGGAACCTCTAACGGGGCCTTGGGGCCTTAAGAGAGAAAAAAAAGAGGGGGAGATCGGTTGCGGGAAAGGCTTGCAGTCGTGCTGGGGGGCGTGAATGGTTTTTGGGGAGATCAGAAATGCGAGGGTGGGGGAGGAAGCGTTGCCAGCTGCCTTCTGCTGGCGCCAGGAAGTGGGGAAAGAGGCAGGTTCTTTCAGATGAACGGAATTGGAGAGTTGGAAGAGAACTTGGAGGTCATCTAGACCCACCCCCTGCCCAGGCAGGAGACCCTATGTTATTTCAGACTAAAGTCGCTTCCAATCTCTTCTCAACAACAGAATGGCAGAGTTGGAAGGGGCCTTGGAGGTCATCTAGTCCAACCCCCTGCTCGGGCAGGAGTCCCTTTACGGTCAATAGGATCTCTTCCTTTCCTTGGTTCCCTCCCCCCCCCCGTGCCAGCTCCGCCCCCTCCCTCTGAAAGGCCCGGTCTCTTGACTTGTCCGGTCTTTTCTCCCAGGTTCTCAAATACGAGCAGTACCTGGACAACCCTCTGGCCCGCTTCCTAACCATGAAGGCGCTCACCAACCAGAGGATCGGCCATTTTTACTTCTGGCATCTGAAGTGAGTCCCGGGGACGCAGCTCGGCTGGAGGGAGGGGCTTGCGGGAGATTGACAGGGTGAACCGGAACCGGTCCTGGTTCCTTTACCGTCTTTAAGATGGATTTTCCTGCGGTAAGATTTTATTTTTAAAAAAAAAACTGTTAAAAGGAGCAAAACAGCATCCCAAATAAATTCTGGCCCAGTTCAATTCATCCATTCCGATAATTGGCAGTTCGGAATGCAGGCTTGTTCTCGACTTATCACAATTCATTTAGTGACTGTTCGAAGTTACAGTGGCACTGACAAAAAAACGACTTATGATTATTTCCCACCGTTGTGCCATCCCGGTGGTCACATGATCAAAATTCAGACCCTTGGCAACTGATTCATGGTAACGACGGCCGCAGAGTCCCAGGGGCGGTCAAGTGATCCTCTTTTGCGACCTTCTGACCAGCAGGGAAGCCAGATCCACTTAACAACCGTGTGACCACAACTGCAGTGATTCACTTAATGAACGTGGTGAGAAATGTCCTAAAATGGGGCAAAACTCAACAACGGTCTCACTTAGCAACAGAAACGTTGGGTTCCATTGTGGTCATAAGCCGAGGACTCAGCTGTAATTGCAGCCCTGTCATTGAGCAGCTCAGAATAAGGGGTGAAGCAAGAACTGACCTCTTATTAATTTAAATCAGGGGTCTTCAAACTTGGCAACTTTTAAGACTGGTGGACTTCAGCTCCCAGAATTCCCCAGCCAGCCATGCCTGTTTTTTTTCACCTATCCCTTAAAGTGGAGAGATTGGAGAGGAAGGGATTATAAGAGAGTAAGCAGGGCCACAATGAGTATGCTGGCTGGGGAATTCTGGGAGTTGAAGTCCACCAGTCTTAATGTTGCCAAGGTTGCAGACCCCTGCCCTATTTCCTGTCCTCACCTATCCCTTAAAGCACGGTTGTCTCCTCCTCCCCAGGTCGGAAATGCACAGCAAGCCAATCTCCCAGCGCTTCGGGCTGATGCTGGAGGCCTTCTGCCGGGGCTGCGGGATGTACCTGAAGCACCTCAACCGGCAGGTGGAGGCCATGGAGAAGCTCATCAATCTGACCGACATCCTTAAGCAAGAGAAGAAGGACGAGACCCAGAAGGTGCCTCCCGGGGTTGGGGAGGGGGAACCCAGTGGGGGGGGGAGACTGTCTTGAAGGACGAGAAGGAGTTGGGATGGTGTGCAGAGGGACCCCATGGCCCCAGAGGGGGGCTCCTGTCCTCCACCGCCCTCCTAGGGGGCAAGAAAAACCAAATGCACAGGGAGAGTGCAGGTGGCACCTGGCTCAAACACAGGAACGGTGAGATGGACCTCGGAGTCCTGGTAGAGGATTAGTTAGCCAGCCGTGTGCAGCAGCAGCCAAAAAGGCCAATGCAATCCTAGGCTGCATTAATAGAGAGATAGATTCAAGATCACGTGAAGTGATGGTATATAGGTCCTCCTGCTTGAGCAGGGGGCTGGACTAGATGACCTCCAAGGTTCCTTCCAGCTTCTCTTCTCTTCTCTTCTCTTCTCTTCTCTTCTCTTCTCTTCTCTTCTCTTCTCTTCTCTTCTCTTCTCTTCTCTTCTCTTCTCTTCTCTTCTCTTCTCTTCTCTTCTCTTCCCTTCCCTTCCCTTCCCTTCCATATTCTATTCTATTCTATTCTATTCTATTCTATTCTATTCTATTCTATTCTATTCTATTCTATTCTATTCTATTCTATTCTATTCTATTCTATTCTATTCTATTCTTCATTCCACTATTCTATTCTATTCTATTCTATTCTATTCTATTCTATTCTATTCTATTCTATTCTATTCTATTCTATTCTATTCTATTCTATTCTATTCTATTCTATTCTATTCTATTCTATTTTATATTATATTCCATTCCATTCCATTCCATTCCATTCCAACCCTGGACATTTTTAAGAAGAGACTGGACAGCCATTTTTGTTCTGTTCAGATGCAGATGAAGTTCCTGGTGGAGCAGATGAGGCGGCCGGACTACATGGAGGCCCTGCAAGGCTTCATCTGCCCGCTCAACCCTGTCCACCAGCTGGGCAACCTCCGGTGAGAGCCCAGGCAGGGCTCCTTTGGGGGGCGGAGTGGCAGTGGGAGGTGGCCCAGATCGGGGAGGGGTCTTCTAGCTGGCCCCCAACCTCAGCCTCGCCTCTCCTGCAGGCTGGACGAGTGCCGGATCATGTCCTCGGCCAAGCGTCCCTTGTGGCTGAACTGGGAGAATCCGGACATCATGTCTGAACTGCTCTTCACCAACCACGAGATCATTTTTAAGAACGGAGATGGTGAGCGTCAGAACCGGGCCGGGGGTGGGGGTGGGGGGAGGGAGGGGGCAGGGCAGTTCCCAAGGGAGAGAATGAAGTGTTACTACTGCTTTACGATGCCTTGGTAAGGCCCCACTTGGAATCCTGCACCCAGTTTTGGTCGTCATGATGCCAAAAAGATGTTGAGACTGGAATTGGGTGTGTCTAGTTTAATGACGCGGTGGCTCAGTGGCTTAGGAAGCTGAACTTGTCGATCAGATGGTTGGCAGTTTGGCAGGTTGAATCCCGAGTGCCGCATAGCAGAGTGAGCGCCTGTTACTCATCCCAGCTTCTGCTAACCTAGCAGTTGGAGAGCACGTAAAAATGCAAGTAGAAAAATAGGGAGGGACCGCTCCGGTGGGAAGGGAACAGCGTTCCATGCGCCTTTGGCGCCTAGTCATGCCGGCCACATGACCACGGAGACGTCCTCGGACAAGCGCTGGCTCTTCGGCTTTGAAACAGAGATGAGCACCGGCCCCCAGAGTCGGAAACGACTAGCATGCCTGTGCGGGGGAACCTTTACCTTCACCTTTTAGTTTAATGAAGAGAAGGACCAGGGGGGACATGATAGAAGTCTTCTGATGTTTTTGAGGGACTGCCCCAAAGAGGATGGGGTGGGGTGGGGTTCCACCTATTCTCCAAAGCACCAGAAGGCAGGAAAAGATGCAACGGATGGAAACTTAAGACCAGGAGAGAAGCAACCGGGAATTAAGTAGAAATTTCCTGACGGCAAGAAAAATTGAGCAGTGGAACGACTGGCCACTGGAAATTGTGGTTGCTCCATCACTGGAGGTTTTTAGGAAGGTTTTTTCTCTGAAATGGTCTAGGCCCTCCTGCTTGAGCAGGGGGTTGGACTAGATGACCTCCAAGGTCCCTTCCAACTCTTGTTATTCTGATGGCATCAAGGGCCTGGATTGGGGTCTCGGGGCGAGGCACCGTTCAGCAGCCCCACGGAGAACGACCTGGCTTTCTTCTCTTGCATCCTGCAAAAGATACTTGGAAATGTTGGGGTCCCCCCTGGATATGACTCCTACCCACTGTGGGTCTGGAGGCCCCTCTAGCCTCTTTCGGAGCCTGGCCTCCGTGGCTTCCCCCCCTCCCCATCAGCCTGACCTCATCCCTGACTGCGTGCTGGGACCCTCACCCTTCGCTTGACCCCTTCCAGATCTCCGGCAGGACATGCTGACCTTGCAGATCATACGAATCATGGAGAGCATGTGGCAGAACCAAGGACTGGATCTCCGGTAGGAAGGATCACTCGGGGGGTGGGAAGGGAGGGAGAGCCTTGGGGAGGGGGGAGGGGGTCAGCCAGCCGTTACCCACTTTGTTGGGTGGACAGCCCCCATCTAGAGAGCCCCAGGCCTGGCAGGGTCCTGGGAGAAACCAGAGGAGACTGGGGCGCTGCCTGCAGAGGGCTGGGTCCTGTCCAGGACAGTCCAGCCTAAGACTGGACAGTGCTGGGCAGGGAGCTGGCTGGACACTCCTGCCTCCATCTGGACTCAAAACGGGCTTTTCCAATAGAGTAGAGTAGAGTAGAGTAGAGTAGAGTAGAGTAGAGTAGAGTAGAGTAGAGTAGAGTAGAGTAGAATAGAATAGAATAGAATAGAAGCTGGAAGGAACCTTGGAGGTCATCTAGTCTAGCTCCCTGCTCAAGCCGGTCCTACCCTGCAAAGTCCCCCTGCCCCCCCCCCTCCTTCTCTCTGCCCCCTGGCCTACAGCCGCAGAGGTTGGGGCTCCGGGCTGGCTGGGCTGTGGGCCTGACTGCCCCCCCTCCTTGCAGGATGCTGCCCTACGGCTGCCTGTCCATCGGGGACTGTGTGGGGTTGATCGAGGTGGTCAAGAGCTCCTACACCATCATGCAGATCCAGTGCAAGGGCGGCCTGAAGGGGGCGCTCCAGTTCAACAGCAACGCCCTCCATCACTGGCTGAAGGACAAGAACAAGGGCGAAGGGTCAGTGGGTGGGGGGGAGGGAGCTGGGTGGGGAGGGGGCGCACAGGCCCTGTGCCAAGGGGCCCCACAAGGCTCTTCAGCAGGAGGAGGGTGGGCAGAAAGCAGCTTGCAAGGCTGGCTCAGAGAATCGCCCAGTGCGATCGATCGGAAGAGAGCTGGGAGGGGCCTGGGAGGTCGTCTAGTCCAACCCTCTGCTCGAGCAGGGGAACCCTAGTCTGTTTCAGTCAAACGGCCGTCCAGTCTCTGGTTAAAAAGCCTCCAGTCACCTCAGTTCTTCAGAAGGGGAGACGCTTCTAGGATGAGAAGCAAAAGGTTTTTAAGCAAAACAAGCCAAGGAAGTCCCGTTTTTCTTATTTGGGAAAAGCATCCAAAAGGAGAAATTTTCTGACCGTTATAGAACAATTAACCAGTGGAACTCCTCGCCTCCAGAAGTCTGTGAATGCTCCAACACCGTGTAAGTTTTTAGGAAGAGACTGGACAGCCATTTGTCTGAAATAGTATAGGGTTTCCTGCCTGAGCAGGGGGTTGAGCTAGACGATCTCCAAGGTCCCTTCCAACTACTACTACTACTACTACTGCTACTACTACTACTTCTCCTCCTCCTCCTCCTCCTCCTCCTTCTTCTTCATCATCATCATCCTCGGGGCCACCTCCACGACCTGGAGGGTGCAGACTCCCCGTGGGCCTTTTTGCAAGGCTGCTTCTTCTCCTTGCCCCTCCAGATACGACGCGGCCATTGACCTCTTCACCCGCTCCTGTGCGGGCTACTGCGTGGCCACCTTCATCCTGGGCATTGGGGACCGTCACAACAGCAACATCATGGTCAAGGACGATGGGCAGGTGGGTGCTTGCCCTCGGCTGCCCTGCTGGGCGTGGGAGCTGACGCCGAGACCCCCACCCACCCATTTCCCCCCCCCCTCTCTCTCCAGCTCTTTCATATTGACTTCGGACACTTCCTGGACCACAAGAAAAAGAAATTTGGGTACAAACGGGAGCGAGTGCCCTTCGTCCTGACCCAGGACTTCCTCATCGTCATCAGCAAAGGGGTGCAGGAGTGCACCAAGACCAAAGAGTTTGAGAGGTGGGCACGGAGGGGGGGTCCTCGCCAAGCAAGTCGTTCATCCCCCCCGACACCTCCCCCCCGGGGCCTTCATTCCCCCCCCCAGATCCTCTCTGAGCAGTGCAGCCCCCTCCCAGGCCTTCCATTCCCCCCCCTCCCGGGAGTAAGCTGTGGTTTGGACGAGCCCTGGATTGATCCTGGTTTGAAGCTACAGGTTAAGTCCTCGGTTTACGACCTCAACTGAGCCCCCAAAATATCTGGTGCTGAGCTAGACGTTTGTTAAGTGAGTTTTGCCCCATTTTACGACCTTCCTCGCTAGGCTTGACCGGCGAGTCGCTGCAGGCGCTAAATGGGTAACCCGGTTGGGAATCTGGCTTCCTTCCTTCCGTTGACTTTGCTCGTCAGAAGCTCCGTTGCTAAGCGAGACAGTTGCTCGGTGGGTTCCGCCCCGTTGGGCTGCCTTTCTTGCCACCGTTCTTAAGTGAGTCACTGCCGTTGTTAAGTTAGTAACCCGGTCGTTAGGTGAATCTGGCTTCCCCATTGGCTTGGCGTGTCAGAAGGTCGCAAAAGCGAATCACATGAGCCCCACGGGACCCTGCAGCTGTCACGTGTACATGCCAGTTGCCAAGCATCTGAATTCTGATCCTGTGACCGTGGGGAGGCGGCAACGGTCGTAAGTGTGGAAAATGGCCATAAATCAGTTTTTTTAAAATTCCACTGTAACTTGGAATGGTCAGTAAACGGACCCAGATTATTTATCTTATGGGTGTTTTTGAGCCTCAGGGCTACCTTTCTGCCTTGGGGGAGGGAGCAGAGAGGAGGCAGACCCCCCCCTCCTTCCCATTCAAGCCCCTCCCCTTCCGGGGAAAATGGGGCAGTGGGCTTTCCTAAGTCCATGTAAGGTGTCCCCTTTCGGGGAAACCTTGGTCAGACATCCTGGTTAGGACAGGAGGCCCACCACAGGGCGGGGTCTCTGGCTAGCCACCTATCCAGGTTTGTAGGCAGGTTGTCCTTGACTTACAAGTGTTCATTTAGCAACCGTTGCAAGCTGCAAGGGCACTGGGAAGAAGGGACTTACGGCCGTTTTTTTCACACTGATGACCATCGAAACACCCCTGTAGTTGTCTCGCTTAGCAATGGAACTGTAGGGCTCGACTGTGGTTGTAAATTGAGGACTAGAATGGACCTCTGTGTTCTTGAACATCTGGAGGACTTTCCAGAGGTGGGATGGGCTGCCCTTTGCTTCTGGTTGGGAGTCCCCTCCCACGGGAGGGCCAGAGGTGGGTCAGGGACCCCCCCGTGGCCTCTTCTCTTCCCCCAGTCATGCAGGATAGGGAACCTTGGGTCTTTCATGACTTGTGGACTTCAACTCCCATAATTCCTCAGCCAGCATGGGGGAACTATGGCCCTCCTTTATGACTCGTGGACTTCAACTCCCAGAATTCCTGAGCCAGCCACGCCTGTTTGTTTTCCTCCTACGTCCTAGAGCGGACAGATTGCAGAGGAAGGGATTACAAGAGAGTAAACAGGCCACAATGGGCACACCTATCAAAAGGAATGCATTAATCCCAGGGAATTCTGGCAGTTGAAGTCCACAAGTCACAAAAGAGCCGAGGTTCCCCACCCCTGCCCCAGTGTGTCTCGGGGTGCGATCCCCCCACCCCCATTTTTTTTCGTTCCTGCCTCGGCCAGCCGGTCTTCCTCCTCCTCCTGGCAGGTTCCAGGAGATGTGCTACAAGGCCTATCTGACCATCCGCCAGCACGCCAACCTGCTCATCAACCTCTTCTCCATGATGCTGGGCAGCGGGCTTCCGGAGCTGCAGTCCTTCGACGACGTGGCCTACCTGCGCAAGACCCTGGCGCTGGACAAGACGGAGCAAGAGGCCCTGGAGTACTTCACGAAGCAGATGAATGAGGCCCACCACGGTGGATGGACCACCAAGATGGACTGGATCTTCCACACCATCCGGCACATGCCGCTGAGCGAGGCCAGCCACGACTGACCCACCGTTCAGGGAGGGTGGTGTGGACCCTCGCTCAGGCAGGGCGGCCCCTTGATTTGTCCGAGCCCCCGTGGTCCGTGTCCTCTCTTGGGACCAGCCGAGAAGATCTGGTAGACCTGGAGAAGATTCAGGAAGCAGAGAGGACCTGATCTTTCTGCCCTCCTCTCCCCCTCCGAGACCCCCAGGACAGTGCTGGGAAAGATCCTCCGGAGTGGGGTCGCAGCCTCCTTCAACCCCAGAGACCTGTGCTCAGAGACCCTTCCTCTCCCCCTGAAGCTTCCTGGGAAAAACTGGGGGGGGGAGCAAGAGGGAGGAAGGACGGGGTCGTTTTCCTGCCAGAGAACAATCAAGAGAAGGATAATACTTGAAAACGTCTGGAGTCAGAAAGGAAAAAAAACATAATTATTTTTTCTCTCTCTCTTTTTCAAATAAAAATTTTAAAAAAAACCCACACATTTGGAGGTGTGCCGGCCTCTAGAGGGTTATTGCTTTTTTTTTTTTTAAAAAAATCCCTTTTTGCTTGCTGAGCTGCAAAATGCAAAGGCTCAGACGGAGCCTAACGCATTTTACGATGAAAAGTTTGTTTTAAGAATAAAAGGTGGTTTTATTAAATTTAATAATTTTATTAATTTTATTACGTTGGATGAAATTTGATTCTGTTAAATCTAGTAACACTAGACTTTATTATGCCTGATAAAGTTTCCTTTTATTAAATGTAATAAAATTTAATAAAATTATTTCTGTTTTTTTAAATAAAATTTGTAGGACAATAGGGCCGCCAGACCCACCCAGATGTTTGATCCTGCGGACTATCGTGGTTCTCTAGGATCAAATCAACAAAAGGCGATTTATATTGAGGCCAATTGGCTTTAATCAAAGGCTACGTGGATAATGATAATAAAGTTGGAAGGGACCTTGGAGGTCATCTAGTCTGGGAGGATCCCGGTGTGCTTGGAAGTACAGACCAGCCTCAGCCAAGTTGGTGTCGTCAGGCTTGGGAATTCTAGATGTGCTTTAGGCAGGAAAACTGGCTGGGTGACTTTGTGCCAGCCACTTTCTCTTGGTCCCAGGAAGGAGGCAATGGCAAACCAATTTGGAAAAAGCCAAGAAAACAGGGATACCTCCCCCCCTCCAAGAATCCACTGCCCCAATTTGGGGGGGGGGGTGCCTCTGACCTCTGTGCATGAATTCACAAGCAATCCTCGACTTAACGACCGCAATTGAGCCGAGACAGTCGTTAAGTGAGTTTTGCTCCATTTTACAACCTTGCCCCTGCTAAGTGACTCTAGCACCATTGTTAAGTGAATCTGGCTTCCCCGTTGTTGGTCAGAAGGGTCGCAAAAGGGGATAGCGTGACACACAAACCCCCGGGGATGCTGCGACCGTCGTAAACACGAGCCAGTTGCCAAGCATCTGAATTTTGATCACGTGACCATCAGGATGCTGCAATGGTCGTTAAGTGTGAAAAAGGGTCATAAGTCCCTTTTTTTCCAGTGCCGTTGTAACTTTGAACGGTCAGTAAACGAGTGGTTGTAAAACTTCAACCTTTAAAACGGAAGATTTTTCGCTTCAGACGCTTTGATGGTAATTTGCCCAGGTAAAGGTAAAGGTTCCCCCGCACACGCGTGCAAGTCGTTTCCGACTCTAGGGGCCGGTGCTCATCTCCATTTCAAAGCTGAAGAGCCGGCGCTTGTCCGAGGACATCTCCGTGGTCATGTGGCCGGCATGACTAGACGCCAAAGGCGCACGGAACACTGTTACCTTCCCACCGTAGTGGTCCCTATTTTTCTACTTGCATTTTTACGTGCTTTCGAACTGCTAGGTTGGCAGAAGCTGGGACGCGTAACAGGCCCTCACTCTGCTACACGGCACTTGGGATTCAACCCGCTAAACTGCCGACCTTCTGATCAACAAAAGCTCAGCATCCTAACCCACTGAGCCACCGCATTTGCCCAAGTCAGCTGCAATTTGATTGACACCTGTCCTGGGAGAGGGAATTATTTGCCATGAACATGGCTGCTGCTATCCACCCACCAGGCCTTCATGAGTCTCCAAAAACAGGCAGTCAGCCTTTTTTATTCCAATCTTGCAATTGCAATTCCAATTTGCAGCCGCTGACCGAGTAACCAAGGAGGAAAGAAGGAAGGGAAGGAGGCAGCATTCCCGTCTTATTACATAGCAATAAATCAATTCCATTTATAGCAGACCTTGCTGCTGATAAATCCCGTGTGGGGGTTGTGTGCAAAGGAGGGGGGGCTGCCATTCCATGGGGGGAGAGTGTGCAATTAACCCGGGGGTGGCCTTGCTAGTCTATTGCATAGCAATATTCCCATAATTCATAGTGAACCCTGTCACTGATAAATTAAGAATCAAGAGGAAAAAGAGGGAAGGAACGAAGGAAAGAGAAAAGCTTCGGGGGGGGGGCATGAAACAAACCCCCTGTGTGTGTGTGTGTGTTCACACACCTGTGCTTGCAAAAAAGTGCAACACCCTTTGCAATCACTTTTTTGGGGGGTAACCAAAGGCGGACTGAGTCTAGGGCAGCATCTGAGGGACTCGAAACACCGGCGCTAACGTTAGGGGCCCCGGGCCCTTGGCCGAGGCCCCGATTTGTGTCCCGGCTCAGAAATTGTTGTCGATGTTCCACACGTCCCCGCTGAGTGCGTTGGCGGCCCCCTGCAGCGTCCAGGTGACAAGGGCGAGTTGCCGGCGGAAGAGAACTTCGTCAAACTTTTCCGGGGCGTCCCGCAGGAGGCTGACGTGCTCCAGGAGGGCCCTGAGGGTGTGGGGTCCCCGGCCGTGGAGGATGTGCCGGAAGGGGGTCTCGGTCACCGCCACGTATTGGGAGAGGAAGTAGAATTCCACCTGCAGGAGGGGAAGCAAAGGGAGGCATACTTTGGCCTGGTGGGGGGAGTTGGGGACCCCAAAGGGCCACTGCCAGGCTGAGGGAGCCGGGGTCCTTTCATCCGTACACCCCCGGGGCTGATGCTCCATGATCTTCCAGAATCAGGATAGAGGGCTGCGGGCTCCTTTTCTGCCTAACAAGTGTTATTCTGGGCCAGTGAAAGCAGCTGCTGCCACTTAGGAATTCAGCCGCCTCTGAAACTCAGTCCCGCTTAGGAAGGCAGCCACCTCTGAAGCTCAGTCCCGCTTAGGAAGGCAGCCACCTCTGAAACTCAGTCCCGCTTAGGAAGGCAGCCACCTCTAAAACTCAGTCCCGCTTAGGAAGGCAGCCACCTCTGAAACTCAGTCCCGCTTAGGAAGGCAGCCACCTCTGAAACTCAGTCCCGCTTAGGAAGGCAGCCACCTCTAAAACTCAGTCCCGCTTAGGAAGGCAGCCACCTCTGAAACTCAGTCCCGCTTAGGAAGGCAGCCACCTCTGAAACTCAGTCCCGCTTAGGAAGGCAGCCACCTCTGAAACTCAGTCCCGCTTAGGAAGGCAGCCACCTCTGAAACTCAGTCCCGCTTAGGAAGGCAGCCACCTCTGAAACTCAGTCCCGCTTAGGAAGGCAGCCACCTCTGAAACTCAGTCCCGCTTAGGAAGGCAGCCACCTCTGAAACTCAGTCCCGCTTAATAAGGCAGCCACCTCTGAAACTCATTCCCGCTTAGGAATTCAGCCACCTCAGAAACTCAGACCCGCTTAGGAAGGCAGCCACCTCAGAAACTCAGTCCCGCTTAGGAAGGCAGCCACCTCTGAAACTCAGTCTTTCCTGAGTTTGCAGCTTTAAGATGGGTGGACTCACCCGCATTATGCGGACATTGAACATGCGCAGAAGCCTCTCGTTGTGCTCCTCCGAGGTGTAGATGTCCTTGCGCAGCTTCTCGGCAGCCCGCACATAATCGCCCCGTGCCGAATACATCCACTGCAGGGTGAGACCCCGACTCTGGGCGAGGAAAAAAAAACCAAGGGAGAGGGCTGAAGCCGGAGTAGGTTGCAGAACAGTAGGGGGGAAGGCCCCCCCAGGAGAGAGGCCCAGCAGCATTACCTGGCAGGTGGCGCTAACAGGTTAGCTGGCATGTTTCTCACCTGTGCGCCCCCTGCTGGAAGCTATAAGAAATGCACTCAGGCAGAGTAGCTGTTTTCCCTTGGAGGACAGATGCTAAAAATCAAATTATTTGAAAAGGGGGTACTAGACTCTCTCTGATTTGGGGCTACTGTGCAATATGGGAGGGGTAAGAAATTGGAGACATTTCACCCCCCCTCCAAAATTTTCAGATGCGCAGACTGATAGTGCTCAATGCACAAGGACACTGCGCTTTGGGGAGCACCGTTAGGTAAGGTTTTGCAGAAAATGCTCCCCAAATGCCAAAGTATCTAGAGATGAAGCTACCAGGCTAGAAACCTGGAGACGGTGAGTTCTAGTTAGGCATGAAAGCTGGCTGGGTGACTTTGGGACAATCACCAGGAGACGGTGAGTTCTAGTCCCGCCTTAGGCATGAAAAGCCGGCTAGGTGTGCTTGGCCAGTCACCAGGAGACAGTGAGTTCTAGTTCTGCTTCAGTGATGGGCAGGCTCCATTTGATTGTAAGTCGAGGATTGTCTGTATCGGGCAAGTTTAGCACCTTGCACTATTTATGAAAATAATAAAAGCTGGATCCGAAGGAATAAACGTGAGGGCCGCGTGCCTCTTTTGGGGAGGGGGAGAGAGGGGGGAGGGGGGAGGGCCAGCCCCCCCACCTTCAGAAGCGTGTTGTACTGGTTGAAGTGGGCGATCTCCTGCAGGAGGACGTCTCCGTAGCACCAGTAGTCCAGGGGCAGCAGGTGGTCGTGGCTCAGCTTGATCAGCAGGTGGCCCACCACCTCGGCCACGGACTTGGCCACGGCGGGCAGGCGCCCCTGGAGGGCCCGGTTGAGGTGGTCGTAGGTGTCCAGCATGGTGTTGAGGAAGGGGTACGGGCGCGAGTCCTGCAGGGGGACAGGGCAAAACCTGTGAGTCTGGGGGGCCGCAGCCCCAAAGCGAGACAGGGCCAGGGGTCCAGGGCCACGCAGTGTGCCCCCTCCAGAATAGCAGGGAGGAGGCTGACCGCTGCTCTGGGCAGGAGCCCCAACACTCTCCATTTACAGCTCATCCTCAACTTACAGCAGTTCATTTAATAATAATAATAACAACTACAATAATAGCAGTAGTAACAATAGTAGTAGTGATAGTAGTAGTAGCAGTAGTAATAGCATCAGTAATAATAATAGTAATAGTGGTAATAGTAATAATAATAATAATAGTATCAGTAGTAGTAGTAACTACTTCAATAACAACAACAATAATAACAGAGATGTATGGGTCCTCCTGCTTGAGCAGGGGGCTGGACTAGAAGACCTCCAAGGTCCCTTCCAGCACTATTCTATTCTATTCTATTCTATTCTATTCTATTCTATTCTATTCTATTCTATTCTATTCTATTCTATTCTATTCTATTCTATTCTCTCCACTCCACTCCACTCCACTCTATTCTATTCTATTCTATTCTATTCTATTCTATTCTATTCTATTCTATTCTATTCTATTCTATTCTATTCTATTCTATTCTATTCTATTCTATTCTCTCCACTCCACTCCACTCCACTCCACTCCACTCTACTCTACTCTACTCTATTCTATTCTATTCTATTCTATTCTATTCTATTCTATTCTATTCTATTCTATTCTATTCTATTCTATTCTATTCTATTCTATTCTATTCTATTCTATTCTATTCTATTCTCTCCACTCCACTCCACTCCATTCTATTCTATTCTATTCTATTCTATTCTATTCTATTCTATTCTATTCTATTCTATTCTATTCTATTCTATTCTATTCTATTCTATTCTATTCTATTCTATTCTATTCTATTCTATTCTATTCTATTCTATTCTATTCTATTCTATTATAATAATAATAAAGTTGAAGGGACTTTGGAGTTCATCTAGTTCAACCCCCTGTTCAGGCAGGAAACTACCATTTCAGACAAATGGCTGTCCAGTCTCTTCTTAAAAACTTCCGGAGTTGGAAGTAGTGACCGTTGGAAGTTACAACGGGACTGAAAAAAAAGGGACTTATGACCGTTCTTCACCCTTACAACCGTTGCAGACGCTTGTCAGCTGACTCATATTTATGACGGTCACAGTGTCCCAGGTGGGGTCAGGCGATCCCCTTTTGCTACCTTCTGACCAGCAAAATCCAGATTCGCTTAACCAACTTAATAGCTGCAGTGATTTGCTTAACAACCGTGGCAAAAACGGTGGTCAAATTTGGCAAAACTCACTTAACAACCGTCTTGGTTCGCAGCAGAAATTTTGGGCTCAGCTGTGGTCGTAAGTTGAGGACGCCCTGTGTTTCAGTCTTGCATGGGCAGAGAGGGGTCCTCAGGGTCCTCCCCCACCCCCCACCCCCATTTCGGGGAAGGGGCCGGGCACCTCACCTCTGCAAAGGAAAACTCCACGGCCGGGACCCCCCCGAAGGAGGTGAAGGCGAAGGCGCTGCTGTCCATGGGGAGGGGCCGGAGGCTGAGAAGGGAGAGAAACCCACCAGGCTCAGGGGGAGGGAGAAGAAATTGGGGGGGGGATTCCAGTAATGGCATTTCAGGAGATTTTTTGCCCATAGAAACCGGCAGGATTTCTTTAGCCCAGTTTTCCTCAACCGCGAACAAGTAAAGATGGGTGGACTTGGCTGGGGAATTCTGGGAAATTGAAGTCCACGCCCACTTTAATAAGTTCTCAGGGCTGATTAAGCTACTGATTTTTTTCCTTTGATTATTGCCCAATTTTTAGCCTTATGGCTAACTCCAGAGCTCAGCCCTGATGGGAGGGGGACCAAGGGGGTGGAACTGGGGGGGGTTTAAAGTCGGGGTGTCAATCCTTCTTACCCCTCATTTTCCCAGCGCCGGCCCTGCTCGGTCATCTGCGCAAAGATGCTTTGGCCGCTGCGATTGGGGCTGTCCACCTGCAGGGAAGAGGCCGGGGGTGTGGAGAGCCGCCCTCACGAAGACCCCTCACCTTCTTTCCTCCCCCACCTGTCCCCTCACCTGCTTAATGACGCTCTCGATGAGGCTGATCAGGGCAGGGCTGGCCTTGGCCAGCAATCTGTCATCTCCTGCGAAGAGACCCAGGCCCAAGGTTCTAGTCCTCATCGCCAAATCTTTCGGCCTCCCCAGCCGTCTTCCTGCTTCTTTTTTTCATCTCTCCCACCCACGTCTTTCTGGTTTTTCATAGTGGCGGTTGGGGTCTTCACCCTCTTAGCAGGCTTGGAGGCCGGCGGGATGGGCCTTCCTTTCCGCAGACCCCCCCTTGGGTGGCACTCAGTCTGGGGGGGGGCTGCCTGCCTCCCACTCCCCACTCACCCAGCACCGCATTGTCCAGACTGATGTACGCAGCGGCCTTGAGGTGCAGCATGGTGAGGTAGCCCTGCGGAGACCGGATGCGGTTTTTAAAAAGGGAAGGGGGGTAGAAATGGGGGGGCCTTTGCTGCTCAGAGACCCCCTTGCTCCCGTTCCTGAGGCCCCCTGATCAAGGGGTCCGTTTCGTGGGCGGCTGACAGACGTGGACAGGGGAGGGTTTGGGGGGGCACGTTGGATTGGTGGGTTCCCCACGCCCCCCTCTTTGGCAAACCCAGAGGAAGGGGGAGTTGCCACCATTTCCCGCCCCCCACCAGCACGCCTCCCTGCCGGGCTGCCCACCGCCTGCCCAGCCCCACTTGCCTCCAGCCACTCGGTGGACCCCACGCTGCCAAAGTCGCCGGCATCCCAGCTCACAAAGAGCAAGCTCCTCCGCAGTTGGAACCCTGCAGTGTAGGACACTGAGTGATCTGCATCGCTCCCAGTCAGGCTTCTCTCGAACTCACAACAGCCCCCACCCCGCCGCTCCCAAGGGGCCCCCAATGGCTGCTGTGGCGCAAAAGGGGGCCTTTCAAAGCAGCCCCCTCGCATTTTACAGGCAAGTCCTCAACTTACGACAATTCACGGAGGGACCCTCTGAAGTCAGAGCAGTGCTGAAAAAAAAGGGCCTCGGGACCGTTTTTCACACTTGCGACTACGGCGGCGTGCTGGGGATCCCGTGATCAAAACTCAAACACTTGGCGACCGACTTGTATTTATGACAGTCGCACAGTGTCCTGGTGTTATGTGATCCCCTTTTGTGACCTTGTGACCAGCAAAGTCAAGGAGGGAGCCAGATTCACTTAACAACCATGTGACCCGCTTAACAACTGCCATGATTCACTTAATGACCATGGGAAGAAAGGTCGTAAAATGGAGCAAAACTCACTTAAGTTTCTCACTTAGCAACAGAAAGCCCGGGCTCGGTCGTAAGACAAGGACTCCCTGTATTTCAGGGAATGTTTGCACTAGGGGTCCTATGAAGAGACACACAGAAACACACACACACATACACACGCCTCCATCATCGGCTTACCGTTCTGCACCATGGCAACAAAAGTCCGGGCCAGTTCCAGCAAAATGGCTGTGCCCACTCCGGACCGGGCAGCTCCGGGCCCCAGGGAATCCCGCTGGGCCCCCACAATCAGGTAGTGATCTAGTAGATTCAAAGGATACAAAGCACAGGATCGCGAGAGATTCCTGGACCAGTCTCCCTTTGCAGAGACCCTCGTCTCTCTTCCTTGCCTCGCCCGAACTCCCTGCCAGCGGTACCGGGTTCAAATTTGCCCTCGATGCAGCCGAAAACATTGTTAATCATGACCGACTGCCGGACGTTGTGCACCCCGAGCTGCAGGCGGGAGTTGGGGTGCCCGGGGCCGAGCAGGTAGGGAACCTCCGGAAGGCGGCCCCTCCAGGCCTGGGGGGCTGGGGGGCCGGTCAGCTGCCTGCAGGGGAATCAGACACGAACGTGTGGATGCCGCGTCTGAAGGCGGGCACAGCCCCACCTGGTTCCTCCCATCCCCCCACTCAGCCCTCCCTCCCTCCCCCCCCCCAGCTACACACCGGAGCAGGCGGGCAGCCACGGCGGCACTGATGGGGTGAGCCGGGATTGAGGGCAGCCCCGAGGACTTTATGGGGGGAAACTGGGTGTGATTGAAGGACGGGAAGCCGGGGCTGTAAGGGTCTCCAGCCCCCATATGAACCTGCAAGGGGGAAAGAAAAAAGGGGCACCCTGAGCTGGGAAAGCCATCCGGAGCCTCCAGGGGCCAAGGCAGTCTACCTGGGAGCTCTCTGCTGCCACCGCCTGCTCGGCGGCCCCCAGTGCATCAGGACGGCCCCGGCAGGTAGGAGAATGCAAACTGGAGAAGGGGGGGTTAGGGTTCAACAGCTGCTTCTGACACACACCCTCCCCCGCCACGAAAAAACTACTCACATGTCCATAAATGCTGATGTTAGGGAAAAGGCCCAGTTTGCGGGGGTCTTGAGGGATGTCCTGGGGGTCCGGGTAAATGAGGATCCCCTTCGCCTGGCTAGCCTCTGCGTTTGCCACCTGGGGGGAGGAAGCGCTCGGGGTGGCCTTTTGCCTTTCATGACCCCCCCTCACACCAATCCTCAAAGCCCCCTCAGCCCCTTCCCAACCGGACCCCCTTTCTCTCCCCTTTCCCCAGGGATGGAGCTTTGGACATTCCCCCCCCCCATTGCAAAGGGGTCCCCTGTCCTTCCCCGTCTGCACCTGCGGGGTCCAGAAGCCCCACCTGCCCCCCATCACCTGGCAGGGATGCCCACGAGCCATTGGCAGAATCTTTCTGCCCGGGAGGAGTAGGGGGGGTCTATGGTGTTGGGGTGCCCCCGGCTCACCTTCTCGGCGTAGCTGATTTTCCCCACGCGGGTGATGACCAGGTGCCCCCGCGGACTCAGCCCCCGCTGCTCCAGCAACGCAAAGTCCTCCCTGCGCCCGTAGTTGGCAAAGACGAGGCCGCCCTGAGGATGGGGAGGGGAGAAAGGGGCTCAGAGGGGGAGGGGGGACCCTTCAGATTGGGGGGCAGGGGAATTCTCCGCCCCAGGGAAGAGATGGGGCAAAACCCCCAGTCCCCTCCTGGGCCCTTCTGGACTACGGGTTTTCTTGCTACCTCTCCCGAAGAGCTTCCAGCCCTGGTGAAGTCTACCTTCATCTCTCTTTTGTATTTTTCACTCAGGGATGGGCGGCTACAGGTAGGTCCTCGACTTACAACAATTCATTTAGTGACCGTTCAAAGTTACAAGGGCACTGGGAAAAAACAGACTTGGGACTGTTTTCCCACACTTAACGACCGCTGCAGCATCCACGTGCCCACGTGATCAAAATCCAGACGCTTGGCAACCGACTCGTATTTATGACGGTCGCAGTGTCCAGGGTGGCAGGGGGGGGGTGTCACGCGATCCCCTTTTGCGGCCTTCTGACAAACAATGGGGAAGCCAGATTCACTTAATCAACCCTGGCAA
Source organism: Vipera berus (assembly GCF_964194415.1). Lineage (NCBI taxonomy): Eukaryota > Metazoa > Chordata > Lepidosauria > Squamata > Viperidae > Vipera > Vipera berus. The sequence goes on along the minus strand of NC_138205.1, from coordinate 701,252 downwards.
GAAAAGGTCGTAAAACGGGGCAAAATTCACTCAAGCAGAGCAGAGCACCGGGCATTAATTACCGCGACGGTGCCAGAGGCGCTGTAGGGGCAGTAAACCTCTGGGTCTTCCAGCTGCAGCTCCTCCGTCACAGCCCCGCTGGCGTCCACCCACCGGAGAAAGTTGGGCCGCCTCCTGAGAAAAGGGGGCGACGGGGGTGGGTGGGTTAAAAGGCCCAGCAGACCCTGCTCCCCCCCACCCCAGCCCCCCCCCCATAGCCTCCAGGAACAGCCGTACTGACCGGTCGGGGAGCTGCAACCTCACGTAGTGGCTATCGGTCCAGCTGTGGTCCAGGCCAAAGGAGGTGAAGGCCTCCAGGACATGGCTGGAAAGGGCCTCCAGGCGAGGGGAGCCGGGAGGGTGGGGACCCTCACTCATTTTTCTGCCCGGGAGGGGAGAGATGAGGATGGTTTAATCTTCCATTCGATTCACAATCTGGTGCATTATATTAATTATTATTATTATTATTATTATTATTATTATTATTATTATTATTATTATTATTATTATTATTATTATTATTATACATTACACACACACACACATACACACACACACATATATATATGAACGTATAAATATATATAATTAAATTTATATGTCGCATTTTTTTAAAAAAAGACAAAAACCCCTCCCAACCCCCTTTTTTAAAAAATGTATTGTAAAACTTTTCAATAAAAAAAAAAATTATATGTCGCCTATCTCACCATGGGGCCACTCTAGATGACTCACAACCATAAAAAGGAAGTTTAAACAAAGCAAAAGTAAAATAAATAGAATAATAACAGAAACAAGAAAAAAGAAAAGAAATCAGCTATAAAAAGATACATCCATATGGTGAGTAAAAGCAACAGCAACGACCCTTCCTCACTTGGGAGGGGGTCCTCCCCTTTGCTGGTGAGAGCTTTGCATGTGACACCCCACCCCAAGCACACACACACACACACACACACAGACACCCCACTTTTCCAGCTGGGAGCTCCTGTTGCAGAGATGGGACAAATATGGGGGGTGGGGGCTTAAAAGTGACGAATTCTAAGAGGGGCCCCCCTCTCACTTGCTTGCCCCCCCCAGGGTGCCCCCCTCAGATGCCTGTTGAACCCCCAGCCCGTCCTCGTCCCTGGGGGCCCCTCCCGCGGAGGGGGGGGCTCACCGGATGGTCCCCTCGATCTTCTCCTCGTGGAGATACTTCTGGAACATCTCCCTCAGGTCGCTCCAGTAGAGGGGGGGCGGCCCCCGGGGGTCCTGGGCCGGGCGGTAGGGGCCGTCCTCATTGATCATGGGCAGGAAGTCTCCACAGGCCGTGCAGGAGCCCCCCCTCCGGGAAGAGACGTACCCCAGGAGGAACCCTGCGGGGGGGGGCAAAGGGCCGGCCGGCTGAGTTGCCGGGATTTAAGTCTGGCGGGGGTGGGGGGGTTTCTGATGCCAACCGTGCTGGCCATCCTCTCCACTGGGGCTTGGAGAAGACCCCCCCCAAGATGGCAGTCCCCGGGAAAAATAGAGGGGCCGTTTAGGACCCCCACCCAGTATTGAGGACTCAAGACCATCTCATTGGTCTAATCCTGCTGGAAGTGATGGGGGCACGACCCTGAGCAAGGGGGCAAATCTCTCCAGGCCGGGGGGGGGGAGAAAAGCAGGCTGGCGGGGGGGGCAGACTGGACCCCCTTCCTCACCTACGATGAGCAGGAGAAGGCCCACCAGAGCCAGGTACACCCCCGTCTTCCACCGGTTTGGCCCGGGAGGGGGGGACCCATCCTTTGGGCTGCTGGACGGCCCGTCGGCTTCCTCCATCTTGATCTGAAGCCCCCCCGGGTCACGGTCCCCATCATCCTCGGCCGTGTTGCGGTAGATGGTGTAGGACCTCTGCCCGGGTTTCTGCCTGATCTGGAATCGAGTGGGGAAGAGCAGTCCTGTCTTACCTTGCAGGGATGTCGTTCCAGGAATAAAAGGCAGCGGGGGTGGGGAGTCTTTAGGCGGGCCGGCTGTCGGGGGCTTCCCAGCCTTACCACTCGCTGCAGGCGGGCTGTCCAAAAAGCCATCGTCCCCAGTGGGTCCCCAGCAGCCCTGCCTGTTGAGAGAGGCAGGCAGAAATTCTTGAGGGCTCCACCAGCGCCAGGCGGTTATCTGGGCACACCCTGCCTCCCCTCGGCCCTGCAGGAGACGTGCCTGGTGCAGCCCCCTTATCAGCACCGGGCATGGGGGGGATGTTAATCGGCTCGTGCAGGTGGGTGTCCTCCCGGTCATGAGGTTGGGCCCTGTGTAGTAGGCGGGCGTGTGTGTGTGTGTGGGGGGGCTATTTCCCAAAAATCTCTCTTAGCTGGTTTCTGAAGGAGGGGTGTCCAGCCTTGGCCCCTTTAAGACTGGTGGACTTCAACTCCCAGAATTCCCCAGCCAGCCATGCCTGTTTTTTTCCACCTATCCCTTAAAGCGGAGAGATTGGAGAGGGCCACAATGAGTATGCTGGCTGGGGAATTCTGGGAGTTGAAGTCCACCAGTCTTAACATTGCAAAGGTTGAAGACCCCTGGTCCAAAGCCTCCTTCAAACCTCCACAGAGCTTCCTTTTTGCCCCCTCCCTCACCTCCCGATCCAGCCCAGAGCTTTGTGATCTCCTGGTGGTGCCCCGGCCAGCAGGGCCAGAATTAGCTCCCTCAGCATCCAAGTGGGCAGACCGCCAACCTGGGCTTTTTCCTCATCCAATGGTTAACTGGGGTAGACTGGCTGGCTTTCAGCCACCTGCCCTACAATCTCAAGTACCGGCTATGGGGCTGGGGGGGGTCTTTTTCCTCCCCAGGAAGAAAAGTTACACACCCTCAACCGGGGTTGTGTGGCAGAAGGAGTACAGCCTTTTGGGAGGCTTACGTGTTTTTGTATTGAAATCTGTCTGTTGGGTGGGAAGGAGAGGGCTCCACCAGGTGAACATCTGCCTGACTGACAGTTTGTTAAAGGCCCATTGGCCAGTGGAGTTGTGGGGGGGGGCAAAGTGTGCTTTTCCCACCCCGATCCAGCTTCAAGCTCGGTGCCACGTGCACAAAAATTGTTTACTTTGTTTTGCAACACCGCATTGCTCAAGCTGGTTTACCTTGATGGGGAGTGGGGGGAACCCAGGGGTCACTCAGACGGCCCCATTTTTCTGCTCTTCCCGAGAACCCAGCCCCCCCCAATCCTCTTCCTGGGGGAAATTGGATCCCTTTCTCTTGCGCAGGCCCAGGAATCCCTTTGCCCTGGAGGGGGCCGCTGGAAGTAGGGTGAGAGAAATTGCGGGGGGGGGGGCAGCTGCTTGATTCCCTCAGTTCGAATTCTGCTCTAAAGCAAAAGCAAAGCTAATAAGTGAGTTGTGTGTTTCCGCCTCTCGGCTGTGTTCGCACAACCCCCAAACCCTTGAATGATTCTGCCGTCGGGGTTGGCTCTCCCGCCAGGCACAGAACCCCCCCCCCTCCCCAGATTGACCCCAACCCAGCCTCTGGGCTCCCCTGGTTAAAAACGGTCGTGGGAACAGGGCCTGGGTCCCGATAAGGGGGCCTTGGGGGGAGGGAAATGGTGGCCCCCCCAACCGCCGGGGATTCCCCAAGGAAGAGAAGGAAGGGGTGGGGGTGGGAAGGAGATTCTTCTTACACACACGCACACACACACACACACACACACACACACAGACATACCGAGCTGTGAGTGTCTTCATGTTGTGCAAAATTCAGCCCAATGAGGGACAAAGATTTGGAGGGGAGATAGTCACCCCCCCATTGGCTTTTTGGTGGTGCCAATCGCAGCACCGATTTTTGCTCCCCAGACCCCCAATCTTGGGGGAGCCGGGGGCCCAGGGCCACCTGATGCCCCCTCGCCCTCCAAAGAGACCCTAACTCACCCCTGGCTCTCGGGAGGCCCCCGTCCAGCCGGCCCTGGATTGACCCAGCGGAGTTGGGCAGACAGCCTCCTCCGGCCGCTGCTCCTCCCTCTGGGGCGGCCGTCCGCGCTTGCCCCCTCCCAGAGAGTTGCTGACTCTCCAGATGTGCGTGGGACGGGGGGGGTCAAACTCTGCCTTCTGCTGGCGGTGGGGACCTTAATCAAGTCCCCATTGCCAGGGCCACAGCTCTGTGAAATGTGAAGGGGGGGTTGTCTGGCACACACACCTTCAACCCTAAGGGGAGGCCAGAGCACCCCCCAGACCCTGTCCCAATATGCAGACCCCCCTTTGCCAGCTTCTCTTGCTGGCACCCCCCAGATGTGCTGGGGTCCCTGGCAATTCTGAGCATCGGCGTCCTGGTGCGTTTGCTGCTTTGGGGGAGATCGGGGTGCCTGGGCCCTTCAACCATGGTGGGGGGGGTCTGTAGATGGGAGACACACACACACCCTGGCTGCCTTCGAGGCTTTGCTGCTTTGCTGGGCCTTGTCTGCTGCCAGCTGAGCAGAGAGGAATTCTGGGAGTTGAAGTCCCCACATCTGGCCGAGGTCCCTGGCCAAGGTCCCGGTGGATTTGGGCCTCCCACTCTTCACCCAGGCCAGCTTCTGGCGGGTTCAGCTCAGGCATTTGGCCCCCTCCCCTGCCCCCCCCCCAGCCTAAAAGGGCAGGAGGCGCCCAGTCTCTTGACCCGGTAACTGATCCTGCGGAGAGCAGCTGAGCCTGCCCGGGGACATCGTGGCGGCTGCAGAGAAGCAGAAGTCCCACAGGTAGAGCATTCGACAGGCCGCCCGGACCGGGTTGGGGCGCAGGCTGAAGAGCCGCTTCTGCAGAGGAAGGTGACCGAGGGGGCTCCGTGGGGCAGGCAGCCCTGGGCGATTCAGTGCCCTGCCCGGTGCAGCTCCAGACCCCACCGGTCCCTCCCTCTGCTGGGGAGACGTTGGGGGGCCCAGCTGCGCATCCTGCCCGCCGGTCCCGGCTTGCTTGCGGGGGCTGCCTCTGTTTGGCTTGGCAGCAGAAGGGGCACGTGATGGGCGTGGCGGAGGCAGCGGCCTTTTCCGGCTGCTTGCTGGCCAGAGACAGGGAGGGACCTTCCAGGCCGCTGGGGGGGGCAGGAATAGGGGGTGAGCTGTGAGAAAAACACTGCCTAAGTGTGAAGGGCTGCTTTACAGGCTCCGGCTGGTTTCCGACGCCTTGGCAACAACTTTAAGATGGGTGGACTTCAGCTCCCAGAATTCCCCAGCCGGCGTCGGTGGGCTTCAGCTCCCAGAATTCCCCAGCCGGCGTCGGTGGGCTTCAGCTCTCAGAATTCCCCAGCCGGCATCGGTGGGCTTCAGCTCCCAGAATTCCCCAGCCGGCGTCGGTGGGCTTCAGCTCCCAGAATTCCCCAGCCGGCATCGGTGGGCTTCAGCTCCCAGAATTCCCCAGCTGGCATGCTGCCTGGGGAATTCTGGCCCTTGAACGCATTTCACAGAATCGTAGAATCCGAGGGCTGCAAGGGACCCTGAAGGTCTTCTAGTCCAACCGCCTGACCGAGGCAGGTGTCCACCCATCTCAAAGTCACCAAGCCCTGAGAAGCCCTGAGTTAGGCAAAACGGCAGCTACGTCTCTGAGGACGTGCAGAGTGCTTCTCCCATCCCCCCAGCTGACTTGCATTTCCCTCCACCCACCCCCCCGTACAGCTTGTTTAGTGAGAAAATCAAAGCTGGCAAATAAATGCTGGCTTGTTGGTGAAAGCAGAGCAACTTTTTAATCAGGATAAGCAAGAGCCGTCGCAGCCCCGTCCCGTCCATCCGTCGGGAACCCGCCTCGCTTTTTCCAGGAATCAACTCACAAAGCAGCTGCTCTCGAAGGAAACCCATAAATACTCAGAAAACTGTACACCTTTAACTTAATATCAAATATAAACTCTCAAGAAGTCGCTCAGAGTAGAACTATACATATGTATACAGACCCCGGAGGTCCTTTAAATTAAACTTGGCTGGGCAAAAGCCAGTCACAGGCAGTCCTCGGTTTACGACCACAACTCACGCCAGAATATCCATTGCTAAGCGAGGCGGTTGGTAAATGAGTTCACCTCCAATTTTACAACCTTTTCGTCCCGGTCATTAAGCGAACCACTGCAATTGTTCCATGAACTGCACGGTTGTTAAGCGAGTCTGACTTCCCCTGGAAGGTCGCAAAGGGGGATCACGTGACACCCCTGGACAGTGTAGAGCCGTCATATGTGCGTGCCCGCGGTCAGGCGTCCGAATTCTGATCACAAGACTGCAGGGATGGTCGTTAAGTGGGTGAGCCAGACATATGTCCCTTTTTCCAGGGCGGTCGTAACTTTGAGTGGTCACTGAGCAAAATGGCAGTCAGCTGCGGGCTACTTGCAACCAGACCAGAGTCAGCCATTGGAGGGGCCGCCTGGGAGCTGTCAATCACCCCTTCTGACACCCGAAAGAGCCCCCCCCTTTTCCACCTTTTGTGGGTAGGAAGAAGACGGGGTGGCCCCTTCTGGAAAAGGCCTTCCTCACATTCTGACAATATACGGAGGCCTCACCTTACGACCACAACGGAGTCCAAAGTTTCTGTCGCTAAGCGAGACCGTTGTTAAGTGAGTTTTGACACATTTTACGACCTTGCTCGCCACCGTTGTTAACTGAATCACTGCAACTGTGACCCGGTTGTTAAGTGAATCTGGCTTCCCCCTTTGCTTGTCAGGAGGTCGCGAAAGGGGATCACGTGACCCCCTCCTGGGACACCGTCGTAAGTCTGAGACATTTCGCCAAGCGTCCGAACTTACGTCACGTGACCAGGGGGATGCCGTAACGGTCATTAAGTGTGAAAAACGGTCATAAGTCGCTTTTTTTCAGCGCCATTGTGCCTTGAAACGGTCACTAAACGGACAGCTGTAAGTCAAGGACCGCCCGTAAAGCTTCAGCCTTAAAAAAAGAGGATTTTTTTTTAGCTGAAAATGCTTCAATGCTGAATTTCCCAAGTCAGCCATGATTTGATTGACAGCAGGGCTGTTCCGTGACGGCTCCCCAGCTGATCCGTTCAGCTCTTATCTCCACAGGCACATGGCACCGGGGGTGGGTGGGGGTGTCATGTTCAGGTCAAGGCTGCCCCTGGGTTCGGCTTGAGCAAGTGAGGCCCCTTCCCCAGATGAAACACCTCCCTAGCACCCCCCCCATTTCCACAACCGGGTCTCCCCAACTTGGGTAGATCCGTCTGACACCCCCCCCTTGGCACCCTCACTGCTCCAGCCACGGAAAGAGGGGGTGCTGGTGCAGATTTTGGAGGTCAACACGAGCACCTCCGGGGACCGTCCACTGATGCCCCAGTGGGGAACCCCAGTTTTTCAAGCCTTGGTTTCTTCCTCTTCGCACGGATGCTGGTGCGAAACGCGGGCTTTTGGGGAGAGCCCCCCCCATTCCTGCTTCCTTGGGCCGGACCTCCCCTCGTCCCGTCTCGTCCCCCCCGGCTCTCGTGCCTCGTGACCCGGAGTCGGGCAGAAGCGGCTTTCGGCTTGACTGCTGGGATGCCCCTCCCAGCCGGAGGGTGTGCGCTGCCATCTGCACGGCCCGAGTGGCCACCTGGCAGGGGTGTGTGTGCGTGCCAGTCTCTCTCAAGCGGCCAATCAAGCAAGCGGGCGGTGGTCGTCTGGCCTCCGAGGGGCCTCCCCCTCCCCGTCGTAGGGGAGGGACGCCAAGTGGCAAGCAGCCCCTCGCCCCCGGTCACCTGCCACTCCCCTGGCAGGCAGTGGCCAGGAACAGGTTGACCTTGCCACGCAGGAAACTGGAGTACACACTGAAGAGTTTTTGCACAGTTTGCACACTCAGTGTCCGAGGGAGGGGCTCCTCCTGGGCCTCTGCCTGCTGGAGAGAAAGGGAGCAAGGTCAAACAAGAAAGGGCTCCGGCGTTGGGGACTGTAGTCCTTGACTTACGGCCACAGGGGTGCCAGCCAGACGATGATTAAGTGAGCTTTGCGCCGTTTTTCTTGCCACAGCGAATCCCTGCAGCTGTTAAGTTAGTAGCACGGTCGTTAAGTGGAGCTGGATTCACAGTGGTTCCTTCCGCTCCCAGAATGCCCCAGCAATGTCAGTGGGGGAGGTCTCTTGACTTTGCTGGGGCATTCTGGGAGTTGAAGTCCACCTCTCTTAGTGGCCACGGTGGGAGAAGAACGGAAGCAAAGTCTTCCCTGCACCTGGCACCAGCCCCTCCGTTCCCATGCAGGTGGGCAAAGTAGCCGAGGCCACCGTTACCTCTGAGCCCGTGCAAAGGGCCCTCCTGTCCCGGCAGGTCCTCACCTGGGCGTTGTGCCTGCGCAGAATCTCACGGATGCTTCTCAACCCGCTTTCCATCACCTCCAGCTGACGCAGGAAAGGCTGCATCCGAGGCTGCAGCCTTTTGACCTGGCCCACGGCGAGGGACAGAAGCGCCTGGCCCCGCCAGACCTCCCAGGCCTGCCTGGACCTCTGGAAGAAAGAGGGGGGGCAGGAGGAGGAGGAGGAGGAGGAGGCGGTCAGCAGAGTGGCCCTTTCCTAGCCGTGGGTCTCCCGTGTGGCCTCGCCCAGAGACAACTTACCTCCATCGCTCGCCAGTCAGGAAAATTCACCCTGGTGTCGGACACCGTCACGTGTTCCGGTAAGTTGCAGGCATCTTCACAAAGGTCCACCTGTGGGGGAAAGAGGGCCGGGGGTTGGACTAGAAGACCTCCGAGGTCCCATCCTGCTTGCAATCTCTGAAAGGTTTCAAGAGATCTCCCTCTAGTTCAGGATCAGGAAGAGCCCGCTCGTGGGCATCTTCTGCAGGGCCCGGCAGATGCCAGCTGGGGCTGGCACAAAAACTGCCCTGCCCAGGATCAGCCCTTCCCGGCTTTTAAGGGTTAGGTCAACTTTGCTCCTCTGAGAAACGGGAGGGGTAGGCTACTTGGAGTCTGGCCGGGCAAGGCCGCCCGGAGCAGCAGCGCCTGGACTCACAATGTCCTTCTCTATCTTGCTGGCGTCTTGGATGAACTTGTTCATGACACTCTGGTCGCAGACGGGCTGGGCAGGGGCGGGCAGGGCCGGGTCCAAGGATGCCCACAACAACAGAAATGGAATCAGCCCTGCACAGGGGGGGGGAGAAAGGACGGAGGGCTGCGGTCAAGAAGAGGCCAAGAATAACAGGATAGCAGCAGAACAGCGGCACAACAGCACAACGCGACACCCGATCAACAGAATAACGAAAGACTAAGAAAGTAACAGAACAGAACCACAGAATAATGGAGTAACAGAATAAGAAAAGGGAAGCAGAACAACAGAACAACGGAACAACAGAATAACAGGACAGAATAAGAGAATAAGAAAAGGGAAACAGAACAACAGAATAGAATAACGGAATAACAGAATAACAGAACAACAGAATAACAAAACAAAATAACAGAACAGCAGAATAACAAAGGGAAACAGAACAACAGAACAGACCAACAGAACAACAGGAATAATGGAATAACGGAGCAACAGACTAACAGATCAGACTAACAGAACAAGAGAGTTGAACAGGACCTGGGAGGTCTTCTGGCCAGCAGACGATGCCGGGGGGGGCACCCAATTTGCTGGGGGCAGGACGGGTGACTTGGCTGCTCCCGGCTGCCGGCTCTCCTCCTCCGTCTTTTGGCGCCTCTGTCTCTGCCCCCCCCCCTGCTAAGGACCCTGCCTGGCCTTCTCCCTTGGCCGGCTCTCCCCCACCGTGCTGGACTTAAGAGTCAACTGGGGGGGGGGCACTGGCTCAAAACCGGCCAGCCGGCTCCCAGACCTTCTTCCCAGCGGAAGCCAGCAGGCAGGGGCTTTCCTGCCCCCTTTTTCCCACCTTGCTGGCGCGTTTCTCACCTCCCCTGCCCCACATGCCCACTTCAGCCCTCACCCCTCTCGGCCTGCAGTGTTGACAGGTTCCTTATCGGGCCCGGCCATTCCTTCACGCTTAACTAATTTGGTTTCTCTCCAGGGTGGCCAAAGTCCATTGCGGTCAAACTTGGGAATATGCGCAAGATTTTTCCCACATCCTCAGCCTGGGGCCACCCAGGCAGCGTTCGAGCTGCTGGGCTCCCAGAGGGCATATAGACAAGCCTCATTTCTCTACCTGCCGGGAGAGCCACTGCTGCGAACCCACCCACCCCTCTCTGAAACGCACGAATCCCCCCGAACTCAGACCCACTTGGATGGGGGGTGTCTTGCCCCTTCCTTCTCTTTGCAACGGGGGGATTACACCCCAGCCTGCTCGACAGGGTCAGTTTTCACTTCCCCAATCTGATGCCCACCAAGAGGGGTTGACGTCTCCGGCCCCCTGATGGTCGAGGGACCCCCACACACACACTCCAGCAGCTTCACACAGACAGACACACCCCTGATTTAAATGCCCGGTCTTCTGCTGCTCCTGGGCGATGCTTGGCCATCTTTACTCAACAGGTGAAATATGACTGCCCCTCCACTGAAGCACTGTGTTCCCGTCCCAGGCCTCCTCCAGGCAGGGGACGATGGGCATCCCCCTCCCAAAGACCGTGGACTTTGACGGATGGGAAGATTTTCCCCGACAGCCAACCTTTTTGGCAAGTGCCCAGCGCCATCGATCGCCACGGTTGGCACGGCGGGCCTGCCCTCCCTCTTGGCAACCTCTGGAACAACACCACTTACCAGGGATCCCCATAGCCAAAACTTCATGGTCCCAGCAACTACCGGACCCCTCCCGCTCCACAGCTCTCCATCCACGGCTGTCGGGGGAGGCTGGCAGGGTTGGTTCCTCTCTGGCGATGGCGGCACGGATAGGTCCCCTTCCTCTTCCTCCTTCTCCGGGTCACTCCGCAATCCGCTGGCTTCCCCAGCAGCCGAGGTCCAGCAGGGGCCACACTCCGCAGGGCCAGGTGAGTTCCAGAGGCTTCCTCTCCCGGCCGGGCCTCTGCTTGACCGGATGAGCTTCTCCAGAACTTTGCTCCCTGCACCGGCCTTCCTCCGGGGTCCCAGCAGCCCCCTGGCAGTCTCAGCTTCCTCCTCCTCCTCCCCTAGGACTGGGAAGTGATGGGGGAGACCGCGCGCCCCGCTTGGGCTCTCACCTGGTGCAAACCTGCCCGCCCGAGTTTGCAGGAGACCCCTGGCTCGCCTCCTGCAGACCCCAGCCAGCACTTCCCCAGCTGCGACACCAGGCGCACGAGGGAGCCCGGTTAATGTTTCATCCGCTGCTCTCTTTGCTCTGCGTCCCAGATGGCCTTCCCCCCCCCTTGCACCAGGCACCCTTGCTTCTCTGAAGAGAAGAATGTCACTGGACCGGCCCTGGGAGAGATGGGCAGTTTCCCTCGGCTGACCGGCCAGGAGGAAGTCGAAGGGGGCTTTCTTCGCAGGTTGCGCCAGGGCTCCGCCGAGGCCTATGCAAGACGCGGCACGTCTCCCCCTGGCCCCCCGCCAGCCACAGGTTAAGGCGTGGAAGGGGAGAAGGTCAGCAGCTTGGCGGCTGGCCACTGACCGGTGCCAGAAAGCGGCCGAGGATGGCCCGTTTCCTCCCCATGGACACTTGGAGGAGGAAGAGGAGAGCAGGAGCCCTCTAGCCTGGGGGCCTGGGCTGTCCGGCTGCCCTCGGGGGCCCTCGGGGGCTGGGGAATCCTCTGCCCTCCCCCCCCACACACACCTCTGATCCCTCAAACGGCCTTGCCCCTTTGCCCTTCCTCCGGGGCGGCAAAGCCCTCTTGTGGGAAAGCCCCCCCCCCGTGGACCCCGAGGAGGATGCCCAGGTGGGGGCCGTGGGGTTTCACTCCCCCAGGCGGAGGGCCTTGTGTGAATGCAGCCAGCCTGCGGTGGAGTCTCTCCGGGAGGCCGAACAGTTGATGTGAGAAGACGCCCGAGGAGCAGCTGCAATCCCAGCTCACCAAAGCCGGCCAGGGTTTGCCTGTTGTGTGAACGCAGCCGAAGGTCTCCCTTGACCCTCTGTGACAGTTCTGGGGCCGTCTGATGCCCCCCCCCCCCTGGCAGAAGAGAGGCAGGGGAGATGGCGCCAGACTGGTTTTCCAAACCCGTCTCTTGCTAGCAACGTCTGAACGTGTCGCCTTCTTCTGCGTCCTGCCCTTGTCTTAAGCTTTATCCCTTTCAGCGGCTCAATTTAGATGGGGGGGGGACCCTGCCAGGCCAGCTTTTACCTAACCTTAATTCTACTTTCGCTTAACTTAGTTTACAATTTCTTTCTGACATGGCCTGGAGTTCCCTCCAGGTGGAGGAGTGCGGTAGAAATTGGCAAGAGAAGTCGTGCAGCCCTTTTTTTTTTTTGCCCAATCAGGATGTCCAGCACTTGCTGTCCTGTCCTGTCCTGTCCTGTCCTGTTCTGTCCTGTCCTGTCCACTCTGTTTCCGGTAAAAGCCATTTATGTACACTTGGGAGGGGGGGGATTGGGGAGGGGTCCTCGGGAAAAAGAGGCTGGTTGTGCAGCAGCCCCTGGAAGCCCCCCCCCCGTCCTCCTCTTGGGCTCTGCCATTTGGGGGTGCGGGGGTGGGGGGGCTTCCCTCAAGGAGGCTGGGGAGGGGGGCTTCCATATCCCGGCAGCTCAGATGTGGGGACACCCCAATGCTTCCCCTGGCCAGGGGGTCTGCAGTAACACCGGGACAGCCCTGCCTGGAGTTTGCAAAGGGTGCTGGTTGAGATTCTGGGGGGACGGGGGACGGGGCGGGGGTCTTGGGGCCTTTCGAGTGCTAGGAAGAAGGAAGCTGTTCCTGCAAATGGTCACCCTGCGGAGGGCTAGTGCGGCTGTCTTAGAGTTACGCAACCTCAAGCAACTGGTTTAAACCAGTTAAACCACGATCGGCTAACCATAGGCTAATTTGTGCAGATAGATAGGGCTTGAATTTGCAACTGTTTCGTTTAGTGACCAAGTCACAACGGCACTGAAAAAAAGCCACGCGGCCGTTTTTCACACTTAGGACCGTTGCAGCCTCCTGGTGGCCACGTGATCAAAAGTCAGGCCCTGGGCAAATGGCGTGTACTTAGGACGGTTGCCGTGTCCCGGGGGTGGTGGTCACGTGATCCTATGTTGCAACCATTCTGACAAGCAAAGTCAAGGGGGAAGCCAGACTCGCTTAACAACTACGTGTGACTCGTTTAACAGCTGCTGCGATTCACTTAACAACATTGGCGAGAAAGGTCATAAAATGGGGCAGAACTCACTTAACAATTGTCTCACTTAGCAAAGGAAATTTTGGGCTCAATTGTGGCCATAAGGTGTGAGGACTACCTATTCTCTCTCTCTCTCTCTCTCTCTCTCTCTCTCTCTCTCTCTCTCTCTCTCTCTCTCCCCCCTAAATGAAAAGCCAATTAGCACATCCAAAATTGACAGGTTAGAGAGCACCAGCCTTACCAGGTAGACCAGGCAGGAAGTACAACCAGATCAGCTAATTCTACTTTTATTGAAAAGTTATATACAGAATATTGCAGTCTGAAAGTACAACTTTCCCACTTTTACAGCCTGAGACAAGGGATGGTTTCTTATGAGCCTCTTGCCTGACCTGTTATCCAGCTGTGGGCTGTACAGCCTCTTCTCTCTTCCGCACCCAGCGTCTCTTCACTCGGTATGACCCCACGTGGAATCCTGCGTCCAGTTCTGGTCACCACAATGTGAAAAAGTTGTTGAGACTCTGGAAAGAGTGCAGAGAAGAGCAACAAAGAGGATCAGGGGACGGGAGGCTAAAACATACAAGGAATGGCTGCTGGAATTGGGGATGTCCAGTTTAACGAAGAGAAGGGCGAGGGATGACATGATAGCAGTGTTCCAATATCTCAGGGGCTGCCCCAAAGAAGAGGGAGTCAAGCTCTTCTCCAAAGCGCCCGAAGGCAGGACAAGAAGCAACGGGTGGAAACTCGTCAAGGAGAGAAGCAACCTGGAGAAACTTCCTGACAGTGAGAACAATCAACCAGTGGAACGACTTGCCACCAGAAATTGTAGGTGCTCCAACACTGGAAGTTTTTAGGAAGAGATTAAACAGTTGGTCTGAAGTGGTTTAGGGTCTCCTGCCAGAGCAGGGGGCTGGACTAGATGACCTCCAAGGTCCCTTCCAACTCTGTTGTTCTGTTTTTCTGCTTTTCTCCCACTGCAGAGAGAAGGGAGGAAGTCCCGCCTTCACCCTACCTGTCCAGCCAGGTGCTTTCTGGTAATGGCAAACCTGCAAGTTAGCTGGTTTTGAAGAGGGGAAGCTTCAGTGTGTTGTGTGAATGCAGCACATGGATTAATTCTGCCATAAGAGTGCAGGCATCGTGCTTGGCCTCTGGAACCTGCTGCCACAAGATGGGAGTAAGGAACAGCAATGTGTCAAAAGGTCCCAGGGAAGAGTGGCCATACAGAACCTCCAGGGGCAGGAGCAGTATAGCTGAGCCCTGCCGAAATGTAAACGGGACAAGGCTTCCTTCAGCTTGGACACAGCCGACACCCCCTGAAAGAAGTCCTGGAATGAGTTCAAGGACCCCCATCCCTCCGGGGGCTCCGTCAAAGTGGTCTTGTGCAATGGCCCTTGGGGGATGCCTGCCTTGAGTCACCTCTCTCTCCTTGAAGGAGACAAGACTCTTTGTGTGAAAAGGTGGCAACTTTTGAAAACGGGCAGAGGTCCACGACACGGAGAGCGTGTCCCTCCAGCCCCTCCCCCTCTGGGATTCAGATTCTGCTCGGCCCGTTTCTTTGTTTCATCTTTATTCTTTTTACAGATAACTCAAGGTGGAGACCATATTCAAACAACTTCCAGCTCCTATTTTCTCCACAACAAGAACCCTGTAAGGTGGGCTGGGCTGAGAGAGAAAGAGAGAGAGGAGGGGCTAGAACTCACCGTCTCCTGGTGACTGGCCCAAAATTGCCTAGTCGGCTTTCATGGCTGAGGTAGAACTAGAACTCACCATCTCCTGGTGACTGGCCCAAAGTCACCCGGCTTGCTTTCATGTCTAAGGCAGCACTAGAACTCCCGACCTCCCACTTTCTAGCCTGGTGCTTAACCATTACACCAATCTAGCACTCACTTCAGCTGTGGCATCCTGGCGAAACCCCCACTCCACCTGTGGGTCTCTCCGCCCCCCCAGGTATCCCTCTGCCAATCAGCTATATCCAAGGTGGGCCTGGCTGGAGGGGTCAGGGGTCTTCCCACCTCTGGAGGGAAGGAGCAGCGGGACAGCCAAAGAATGGCCTCCTCTCCCATTTGCCCCGGAAGGGGAAGGCTGGGTAATCTGGATTGCCTTTGGTCCCCTAAAGCGCCCTGCTAAGGAAGGGGTGTCTGGCTGGGGAGGGGGAGCCCTGGACACTGTCCCCCGTGACCTCCGAGGCAGCAGCAGGCAGCCGGGGACCTGATCTGAGGCCCACAAGGGCAGAAGAACCACGGGCAACTTCTCCTGGGGTTCCCCGCGAGGGGTTTAGGGGCACCGGCTTCCAGCCCAGAGGCCCCAGAAGACGTGGGGACGACAGAGTAGACCAGTCCTCCATGAACGTCTTCCAGATAGTGGACACCACCAGGTCTGACCGGGAAAGCTAAGGGGGTGGGGTCCTTTTCCATCAGCCTGAGGACCATCCTAGGCCAGATGCCTCCAGGAGGAGATGGGGGGGGATGGCCCCCGCAAGTGGGACTCGGAGGCCCCTACTCCCTACCTGCAGACTTCAAGGTCCGCCATGAGTCCCCCTTTAAACCCATTCCAGATGATGGCCACCAGCCAATCTTGTGGGAATGAAGCCCACCATCTGGGAGAAGATAAGGCACGCCCTCTTCCGTCAGCCCGAGGGCCAGCCTAGGCCAGGAGATGGAGACGCCTCCCTCTTCATCGGGGCTTCCACGGAAACACGGATGTGGGCATATGTGGCGCAAGCCTTCAAGACTCTACTGAAAGGTGACCATCCAAGCTGTGCCCATCGCCCTATCTTGGGGCGATCAGTGCCAGAGGATAGCAGCCTGGCTGTGTGGTGTGTTTTCTCTCAGTCTCCCGGCCCTTCTGTTGGGGCAGGACCCTGCCATGGCATGGATGCTTCTCCCCCAGCCAAGGTCGCTGCCTGGAGGGAGGGTCTCACCTGAAAAGCGTGGGAATTGAAAGGGGAGGGGACACGCGCTTGAGTGCAGATGTGATTTGCCTCTCTGGGGAGGGGCACAAGTGTGCCTGGCCGAGCTTGGCAAACTAAGACCCCCTTTAAAAGAGAATCTCAGGGCTGGACCGTTGGGATCCTTGGGGCTCTCTGAGCTGGGTGGCTTCCTTGAAGACGTTTCATGACCCAACTAGGGAACCTCATCAGTGCCAGAAGGGAATGGAGGGGTTTGCGGGGAGGAGGAGGAGGAGGAGGAAGAGGATGACGACAACGACGACTGTGGGGTCCTTAGTGCTCTCTGAGCTGAGTGGTTTTCTTGCAGACATTTCATGACCCTGCTTGGGAATATAATCAATGCTAGAAGGGAGGGGGTTTCAAAAGAGAAAAAGAGAGGAGGAGGGGGGGAGGAAGAGGAGGAGGAGAAGGACTGTGGGGTCCTTGGTGCTCTCTGAGCTGGGTGGTTTCCTTGCAGACGTTTCATCATCCAACTAGGGAACTTTATCAGGGAAAGGGAGGGTGGGGTTTGCAAGCCCCGCGCCATCTAGGACCATCTAGATGAGGTTACCTACTCAGGTAATGAAACATCTGCAAGCAAAGCACCAAACTCAGAAAGAATCAATTCCACAGATCCTCTCTGGTTCGTTAAGCATCCTAAATCCCACATGAAGAAAAATTCATTTTTTGTAATCCTGCAATTTGTGCGAGAAACAAAGGCCCGCTTAACCCAATGCTGTTTTCAAAGTTGGCAGCTTTAAGGCGTGTTGATTTTCCTTCAGCTGGCTGGGGAATTCTGGGAGTTGAAGTCCACACAGCTTAAAGTTGCCAGCTTTGAAAACAGCACTGCTTTAACCCACGCTGGCAGTGGCCAGTTACATGCACAACTGGGCAGCCTCTGAAGGCAACAGGTACACACGCAAACACACAATCTTTTAGTTGGGCCTTCAGCTCCCTTCTGGGTTGGCACAATCTCCAGGGAAAGCCCAGTGGATTCTCCGGAAATGGACCTGCCCCTCCTCTTTTCCTTCATCTCCGGAAGAAGCCCCAGCTCTTGGAATAGCCAGGAGAGGCCCTAAAAGCGTGCCAAATAAAAATTAATTTTGCCGTAAAAAGAAAACCCCACAATTTTTGAACCAGACAGAGAGTCTGAAAGAGGAGCCAAAGAGAATCATAAATGATTGTGCACCAGGAGCAATCTGTTTAGGTGTGCACTCTCTCTCTCTCTTACACACACATACACACACACAGGCACACAGACACACGCGCACACACACACACACACCCGTGTGCAAGCAGAGCAAGAAACCCACACCGCCGGGCAGTCTGGTCACAGACGCTGCAGCGTCTCCATTGTTAGGGCGCTTCCGCCCCCAAAGAGGTGATCGAAATACCAGACAGCTGCAATGTGGAAACATTACACACACACACACACACACACACAAAACCCACAAGTGAGACTCTTCAGACGCTGCTGCTGTGACTGAAGGCGGCCCGCCTAGTGTCTACGTGCCCCAAGGTCACAGGACAGGGGTCTCCCGGTCCCCAGCCCCCATCTCATTGCAGCCGGGTGCCCCCCTACCCCTCTCAGAAACAGTTGCACCCGTTTCACAGACAGGCATTTCCCAGGGGGTCGTTTCCTTGGTCACTTTGCCCCTTCCTGTCGGGCTGACCAGGTCGGTTCGGGAGGGGATTGAATTCAGCCTCCCTCCCCCCCCCCACCATCCACCACAGCCAAGTCGCTAGTTCTCACGAGCCATTTTTCTCGTGGGGCTTTTTTCTCGGAGAAGGGGGGCACCCAGCACCTCCCCCTAAGAACAACCTGCTGCTTGTCCAGCGATCGACACCCCCCCCTCGGAAAGCCCCCCCCTCCCCAGGACGGAGGCCGCCTCCTCTGGCCAGGCCCCGCCGCCCGGCTACAACTCCTCCCATCATCCCCAGCCCGCAGGGATGCCCCCAGCCGAGGTTCTGCCTGGGGGAGGACTCCCCCCCACTCCTTTGCGCCGCTGGGCCGGAGCCAAGGCTGGGCGGCCGCCGGGCGCTCATACGTGCCGGCTCGCACTCGCGGAAGCCTTGATCCGCCGACCCGGCGGCCGGCCGCATCGATCCTGGCCGCGTCTCCAAACAGGCCGGCTCGCCTGGCGCCAGCGGGAGTGACAGATCAACCAGGCCGGGCGGAGGCAGGCCGGACCTCTGACCCGGCCCGGCTGGACGGAGCGCGCGCTTCCCCGGGAGCCGCTCGCCCACCTGCCCCGCGCCACCTGCGCCCCCCGAGCGGCTGCCCGGCCCGCTTCAGCCCCCTCCCCCGTTCTCCTCCGGGCGCAGGAGAGACCCCCTCGCGTCAGCCGGCCGCGCATCCCCAGCCACGCGGAGCGCCAGGATGCCCGTGGAATTTTTTTTAAATTTTTTTTAAAATCCCATTTATATCCCGCCCTTCTCCGAAGACTCAGGGCGGCTTACAAGCTTAGCAGTAGCCTTCATTCTATGTATATGCCTGCTTGTTAGGGCTTTCACACACACACCCCAAGCGGCATTATTACAAAGTCAGCTTAATTGCCCCCAACAATCTGGGTCCTCATTTTACCTACCTCGGAAGGATGGAAGGCTGAGTCAACCTTGAGCCTGGTGGGACTCGAACCTGCACTAATGGCAGGCAGCTGGTGTTACTTAAGGAGGCATTAGCCCACTGCTCCACCAAGGCTCTGTGCGTGCGGTCGCCAGCGTGCTTCCAGGCAGGGGGTCGGGGGACGACCAAGAGCATCCGACTCAACCAGCAGCGCCCCCCCATAATGTGCCCGAGGGGGGCTGCAACCAAGTGCACCTTTAGGCCAAAATGTGGGAGGGGGGTGGAGGGTTGAAGGATGGAGCATGTCAGTTTCCCCTCCCCCTCAAGCAGGCAGGAAGCAGGAGGATCCACCTGGCTATTTCTGCTCACTCCCACGAGTACCCCCCAAAAAGTGTGGGGTCCTTGGTGCTCTCTGAGCTCGTTTCCTTGCAAATGTTTTTAGTATCGAACAAACTAACATCATTAGAAGGGGCCAGGGTGGGACCCGCCAAGCCGTGTGTGGTTCTGAAATATTTCAGCCGGAAGCTTTGGGCTCTGACCCTTCCTGTCAGGGGAATTCTGGGAGTTGATGTCTGCCCATCTTCAAGGGGCCAAGGTGGAAAAAAAACGATCTGGGCAGAATCCATTCAGAGGGACTGGATCAAGGGAAGCCCAAAGCCCAATCGGAGGCAGCCCCAGGCAGCTCCAGGGCCAAGCTCTGGGGGACCCCCACGGCACGGCAGCCACGCATGGCTGGGGATGCCCAGAGGGCCCTTTGGAGGCCTCGTTGTGGCAACACTAGAATAGAATAGAATAGAATAGAATAGAATAGAATAGAATAGAATAGAATAGAATAGAATAGAATAGAATAGAATAGAATAGAATAGAATAGAATAGAATAGATAGAATAATAAAATAAAGAATAGAATAACAAAATATAGAATAAATAGAATAGAATAATAAAATATAGAATAGAAAAATAATAGGAATAGAATAGAATATAAATAGAATAATAATAGAATAGAATAAAATACAGAATAGAATAGAACAGAACAGAGTAATAAAATATAGAATAGAATAGAACAGAATAATAAAATATAGAATAGAATAGAATAATAGAATAGAATAGAATAGAATAGAATAGAATAGAATAGAATAGAATAGAATAGAATAGAATAGAATAGAATAGAATAGAATCTGGAAGGGACCCTGGAGGTCTTCTAGTCCAACCCCCTGCTCAGGCAGGATAACCTCTATCATTTCAGACAAATGGCTGTCCAGCCTCTTCTTAAAAAAACCTCCAGTGATAGAGCACCCACAACTTTTGGTGGCAAGCTGTTCCACTGGCTAATTGCCCTCACTGTTAGGAAGTTTCTCCTTAGTTCCAGGTTGCTTCTCTCCTTGATTAGTTTCCATCCGTCACTTCTCGTCCTGTCCTCAGGTGCTTTGAGGTTAGGTTGACCCCCCCTTCTTTGTAACAGCCCCCCAAATACTGGAACATTGCTACCCTGCCACCCCTGGTTTTTCTCTTCATTAAACTGGACGTACCCAATTCCTGTAACCCTTCTTCGTATGTTTTAGCCTCCAGCCCCCTAATCATCTTTGTTGCTCTTCTCTGTACTCTTTCTAGAGTCTCAACTTTTTTATATCCCGGTGACCAAAACTGGATGCGGGATTCCAGGTGTGGCCAAATTAAAGGCTTCATAAACTGGTTTTATCCCTTCACGTGATCTTGATTCTATCCCTCTGTTTGCAGAGTTCCTCAAGGACTGAAGAAGCTCCTAAGTCAGACAAGGCGGGCCACTTTGGATGCCCAACTGGGCAGGAGTGGGGGGGGGGATGCCCCCCTTGCAGGAAGGAAAGCCCTCCGTTCCTCATCTCCCCCGCAGCACAATTCCGGGAGGGGTTGAGACGTCAGGGCTGCTTCTGGCCCCCAACCAGCCTCTTATCAGCGGTGGCACCTCAGCCGGGCAGTGGAAAAAATGCTATTTCCGGCCATCTGAGATAAGGCTGTCTTCTCACACGCAGCCTGCATGACACAACGCTCTTGCACAACAGCAGAGGTCAACCCCTCCCGTCCCAGCTCTCAACCCAGGAAGACATGTGGGAATCCCCTCCAACGGCTCTCCAATTCCCAGCATTCCTTAGTCAACTTCTAGGTCTTCCTCCCCTTCATGGATTACTGCCTTGTCGTGGCGAAGGGGCTTGCGTAATTCAATGAAGCTATGAGCTATGCCATGCAGGGCCACCCAAGACGGAAAGGTCATAGCCGAGAGTTCTGACAAAACGTGATCCACTGGAGAAGGAAATGGCAAACCACTCCAGTATCTTTGCCATGAAAACCCTATGGACAGTACCAAAAGGCAAAACGATATGACGCTGGAAGATGAGCCCCTCAGGTCGGAAGGCGTCCAATATGCTACTGGGGAAGAGCAGAGGGCTAGTACTAGTAGCGCCAGAAAGAAGGAAGCGACTGGGCCAAAGCCGAAAGGACGCTCAGCTGTGGATGTGTCTGGTGGTGAAAGGAAAGTCCGATGCTGTAAAGATTTTTTCTCCATAGGAACCTGGAATGTAAGATCCATGAATCAAGGAAAGCTGGACGTGGTCAAACAAGAGATGACAAGACTAAACATCGACATCTTAGGTATCAGCGAACTAAAATGGACAGGAATGGGTGAATTTAATTCAGATGACCATCAGGTATACTACTGCGGGCAAGAATCCCTCAGAAGAAATGGAGTAGCCTTCATAGTCAATAAAAGAGTAGGAAAAGCAATACTGGGATACAATCCTCAAAATGACAGAATGATCTCAGTTCAAATCCAAGGCAAACCATTCAATATCACAGTAGTCCAAGTCTATGCCCCAACCACCGGTGCTGAAGAGGATGAAATTGACCGGTTCTATGAAGCCCTACAGCACCTTATAGAACTAACACCAAAAAATGATGTCCTTATCATCATGGGGGATTGGAATGCTAAAGTAGGAAGCCAAAAGATAACTGGAATAACAGGCAAGTTTGGCCTTGGAGTACAAAATGAAGCAGGGCACAGGCTGATAGAATTTTGTCAAGAGAATACGATGGTCATAGCAAACACTCTTTTCCAACAACCCAAGAGACGGCTCTACACATGGACATCACCAGACGGTCAACACAGAAATCAGATTGACTATATGCTCTGCAGCCAAAGATGGAGAAGCTCTATACAGTCGGTAAAAACAAGACCAGGAGCTGACTGTGGCTCAGACCATGAGCTTCTTGTTGCAAAGTTTAGGCTTAAACTGAAGAAAGTAGGGAAAAGCGCTAGGCCAGTCAGGTATGAATTAAATCATATCCCTGTTGAATATACAGTAGAGGTGACAAATAGATTTAAGGAATTAGATCTGATAGACAGAGTGCCTGAAGAACTATGGACAGAGGTTCGCGACATTGTACAACAGGTAGCAACCAAAACCATCCCAAAGAAAAAGAAATGCAAGAAAGCAAAATGGCTGTCTGAGGAAGCTTTGCAAATAGCTGAGGAAAGGAGGGAAGCGAAAGGCAAGGGAGAAAAACATAGATATGCCCAATTGAATGCAGAATTCCAGAGAATAGCTAGAAGAGATAAGAATGCCTTCTTAAATGAACAGTGCAAAGAAATAGAAGAAAACAATAGAATAGGGAGGACCAGAGATCTTTTCAAGAAAATTGGAGAGATGAAGGGAACGTTTAATGCAAAAATGGGCATGATAAAGGACCAAAATGGCAGGGACCTAACAGAGGCAGAAGAGATTAAGAAGAGGTGGCAAAATTACACAGAAGAACTATACAAGAATGAGCTTAACGTCCCAGATAATCACAATGAGGTGGTCACTGACCTCGAGCCAGACATCCTAGAATGTGAGGTGAAGTGGGCCTTAGAAAAGCTGAGCAACAACAAAGCTAGTGGAGGTGACAGTATTCCAGCTGAGCTATTCAAAATCTTAAAAGACGATGCAGTAAAAGTGCTACACTCAATTTGCCAGCAAATTTGGAAAACTCAACAGTGGCCACAGGATTGGAAAAGATCAGTTTACATTCCAATTCCAAAGAAAGGCAATGCCAAAGAATGTTCAAACTATCGCACCATTGCACTCATTTCTCATGCTAGTAAAGTTATGCTTAAAATCCTACAAGCTAGACTCCAGCAGTATGTGGATCGAGAACTACCAGAAGTACAGGCAGGATTTTGAAGAGGCAGAGGAACCAGAGATCAAATTGCCAACATACGCTGGGTCATGGAGAAAGCTAGAGAGTTCCAGAAAAACATCTACTGACTGTGCTAAAGCCTTTGATTGTGTAGATCATAACAAACTGTGGCAAGTCCTTAAAGAGATGGGAGTACCAGACCATCTTATTTGTCTCTTGAGAAACCTATATGCGGGTCAAGAAGCAACAGTGAGAACTGGACACGGAACCACTGATTGGTTCAAAATTGGGAAAGGAGTCCAGCAAGGCTGTATACTGTTGCCCTGCCTATTTAACTTATATGCAGAGCACATCAGGAGAAAGGCAGGGCTAGATGAATCAAAAGTTGGAATTAAGATTGCCGGGAGAAACATCAACAACCTAAGATATGCAGATGATACCACTCTAATGGCAGAAAGTGAAGAGGAACTAAAGAGCCTCTTGTTGCGGGTGAAGAAGGAGAGTGCAAAAGTTGGGTTGAAACTTAACATTAAGAAAACCAAGATCATGGCATCCGGCCCTCTCAGTTCCTGGCAAATAGATGGGGAAGAAATGGAGGTAGTGACAGATTTTATTTTCCTGGGCTCCAAGATCACTGCAGATGGGGACTTCAGCCAAGAAATTAAAAGACGCTTGCTCCTGGGGAGGAAAGCCATGGCAAATCTAGACAGCACACTAAAAAGCAGAGACATCACCCTGTCAACAAAAGTGCGTATAGTCAAGGCTATGGTCTTCCCAGTTGCAATGTATGGCAGTGAAAGTTGGACCATAAGAAAGGCTGAGCGCCAAAGAATGGAGGCCTTTGAACTCTGGTGCTGGAGAAGACTCCTGCGAGTCCCTTGGACTGCAAGGCGTTCAAACCGGTCAGTCTTAGAGATCAATCCCGACTGCCCTTTAGAAGGCCAGATCCTGAAGCTAAAACTCAAATCCTTTGGCCACCTAATGAGAAGGAAGGACTCACTGGAGAAGAGCCTCATGCTGGGAAAGATCGAGGGCAAGAGAAGAAGGGGACGACAGAGAATGAGGTGGCTGGATGGAGTCACTGAAGCAGGAGGCGTGAGCTTAAATGGATTCCAGAAGATGGTAGAGGACAGGAAGGCCTGGAGGAATGTTGTCCATAGGGTCGCGATGGGTCGGACACGACTTCGCAGCTAACAACAACAAGGTCTTCCAGTCATGGGCGGCACGTGGCTTTCTTGGCACAGCCACGGCGGGATATTTTTTGAGCGGTTTGAGGAGAAAGACCGCTTGACTTCACTGAAATCAGGGGTGTCCAACCTTGGCCACTTTTAAGACTTGTGGACTTCAACTCCCAGAATTCCCCAGCCAGCTATTTCCCCCCCACACTTTGCTGAAATCAAGATATATTTACCGCATTCCCACCATTTATTAGGTAAGTTACGCTGTCAAAAAATGCAATAAAGTAGCCTAGCCGCCTATGTTCTCATCCTATCCATGCTGAATTCTGGAAAACCCTTGCTGGCTAAGGAATTCTGGGAGTTGAAGTCCACAAGTCTTAAAAGTGGGCAAGGTTGGGCACCCGTCTTAAATTCTCACAGAATGCAGAAGTCTCACTCACGACTGAGTGCTGACCATTTCAAGTCGTGTCGAGAAAAGGGGGAAACGGCTTCTGTACAAGGGGACATAGCCCCTCCTTTCCCATTAACTGCCATCCCCCAATAAAGACCAAGAAGGGGGCAGGGAATGATGCTGCCAGGCTGCAAGGACCCCAAACCAAGCAGGCATCCCTTCGGAGCAAATTTCGCAGCTGCTGTGGCGGGTATAGGAGGCAAAGCCGGTTGGACGGGGGGGGGGCTCCCCAAATACCCTCTGGATTTTGAGGCTGTCAAGGTCTCCCCTCCAGTGGCTCTGGGGCTGCTGATTAAGGCCATCCCTTAGCTGGGCTGAGAGGAATGAGGCAGTCGCAGTACCCCACCCCTTGGGGGGCATAAAGGGACAGCTGCCAAGGTCCCCTTGCCCAGGCACATCCTTAGGGAAGAAGGCTGGGCAGAGACCCCACTTCCATCCCGGAAATGCTTTTGGGGCCCTTCCTCGCAGACTTAACCCCGTTCCCCCCACAAACCCAGTCTCCTGGTGTCTCTACTCCACGCATGGAATCCAGAAGCAGGCCTCCATCTAAAACACACCGTGACTGAACTTGGGGGTTTCCTTGCCGTTTCATGACCCAGCTAAGTAACATCATCAGTGCCAGAAGGGAGTAGAGTTTGCAGAGGGGATGAGGAGGAGGATCGTGGGGTCCTTGATCCTCTGAGTTTGGCTATTTTCTTCAAGACGTCTCAGGACCCAGCTAGGGAATATCCTCAGTCTGATGATCACGGATGGGCTTCATCTAGCACTGATGACTTTCCCTACCTGGGTCATGAAACGTCTGCGGAAAAACCCCACCCAGCTCAGAAAGGCTCCCCCCCAGGACCCCTCCTTTCAACCCCCAGCTCCAAATATTCTCCTTGAGCACCATTCCCAGCGGACTGAGATGCGTCCCCCTCTCCCCCCCCCCGCCCCCTCAAGGGAGACCAAACGTTTGCAGCCACATCGCCAAGCTCGGAGATCAAAGCAACAGCCCAGCTACGAACATTCACGCGCGTTTCAATACTCTCCTTTATTGGCAGACCCCGGTTTTATTCCAGAGTAGGGGGAACACAAAGAGGCCGCCCCCTCCCCAAGTCTTTTCCCCGCAGTCGCTGCAGGGGGACCCTCCCGGGCCGGGGGAGGCGGGGACGGTACAGCGCGTGGATGGGTGGGTGGGGGTCCCCAGGGGCTGCTCCTCCTCCTCTTGCGGGGCTACTCCGGGGCGGCGCGCAGGACGCGGATGTGGATGGCGGAGTTGTGTCGGGCGCGGGTCAGCGGCTCCTCCCGGTCGCCCTCGGGCTCGGCGCCGTCGGCCAGCTGCACGGTGGAGGTGTTGGCGGCCAGGCGGAGGGCGCCGCTGCCGGCCGCCTCCAGCTGCAGGGCGATGTTGATGGCGCGCGGGATGGCCAGCCCCAGCCCGTGGATGCAGAGCTCGGCGCAGCCCCCGCCCGGCGCCAGCAGCTTCTGGCAGCGGCCCAGCTGCGCCCTGAAGTCCGTCCGCATGTTCACGTAGACGTCGCCGCGGCGGCGGGGCAGGCGGCGGGGCAGGCGGCGGCGCAGGGCGCGCTCCGGCTCGCTCGGCTCGGCCATCCGCCCTGCGGGAGACACGGCGGCGGTGGGTCGGGGGGGGCGCTGCACGGGAGGGCCCGGGGGGAGGGGGCGCGCGGGGGGACTCCCCCCCACCCCCGGGAGACCGGCCGGGGAGGATGGGCTAGGCGGTGCCGCGCCTGGGAAAGGCGTCCCCTTGGCTCCCCCCCTCCCGTCCCCGAGGAGGGGCTGCCCTGGGGGGGGGGCTTTCCCACCGACCTCCGACTCCCGCGACCGCCGCAGCCGGGCAGAAAGGCACGTGGCCGGCCGGGCGCCGCTAACCCGGAAGTCCGGGTTTAAAGCGAGGCGAGGAGGGGCCGCTCTGCGCTTTGGTCTCTATTTGTGTGCGGGGGGGGGCGGAGAAGGCGAGTGCGCGTGCGCGGAGGGCTCCGGGGTTCCCCCTGGCGAGGCAAAAGCGGTTTTTTTTCTTTAATTCCTGCAAAAAGCTTTAGAAGCCGCTCCCTTCGCCCCCGGTGCAACTTATTTGTCTTATTTTATGTTATGTTTTATATTTTATTTTATTTTATTTTATTATTTTATATTATTTTTTTAATATTTTTTATATTTTATTTTATGTTTTATTTTATCCTTTTTTTTATAAATAAGGTGGCAAATATACCTAATAATCCATGCACTTTTTGACTTACCACCTTTCATTTAGTGACCATTCAAAGCAGACATGTCAAACCCAAGGCCCGGGGGCCGGATCCGGTCCGCGAAGTGGTTTCATGCGGCCCGCAAAGCCATCCTGGAAACAGTGAGGGAACGGCCCCCACTGCCTTGGCCCTGGCCCAGAGACCCCCCTCCTGCCAGAGACCCTCAGACCTGTCCCACTCCTGCCCAGGCCCCCATAGGCACCCTTGATGCCAATGATGTAGAGCTGGCCACGCCCACCCAGTAGGCCATAGGCACTCTAGCCGCGCCCACCCAGTAGGCCACGCCCACCCTGGCCACACCCACCACCACCCTGAGGGCAACTGCAATGCTGATGCGGCCCTCAATGAAATTGAGTTTGACACCCCTGATTCAAAGTTACAACAGCCCTGAACTTGCCTCCGTTGCAGGATTCCTTTCTTAAGAGAGGGTGGGATTGCAGGATGGTCACGTGATCAGAGGTCATGCACTTGGCAACTGATTCACACTTATGAAGGTCGCAGGGTCCCCGTATCATATGATCCCCTTTTCAGAACTTCCGGCAAAGGGGAAGCCAGATTCACTTAACAACTGTGGCAAGAAAGGTCATTAAATGGGGGGGGGAAGCTCAACTGTCTAGCTTAATGACAGAAATGTTAAGCTCAACTGTGGCCATAAGTCAAGGACTATTCTACTCCTTCCTCCTCATATTGCATGCTGATGCCTCCCAAGGGTTTGAGTTCAAGACAGAGTTCTCTTTCCTCTTCACAACAGCCCTTTGAGGTGGGATGGCCCAAGAAGTGGCCTGAGGGAGTATCCAGATATCTGTGCTGGGAATGATGGGTGCTGATCCTTTCTGGCATGGATCTCTGTGTCATGTGTTTTGTGCTTCAAAATTGGGTCCCCACGTCCATTTCAAGTCTCTTCCGGCAGTGTTCCAGTATTTGAGGGGCTGCCCCAAAGAAGAAGAGGGGGTCAAACTATTCTCCAAAGCTCCAGAGGGCAGGACGAGAAACAACGGTTGGAAACTAATCAAAGAGAGAAGCAACCTGGATTGAGGAGAAACTTCCTAACAGGGAATACAGTCAACGAGTGGAACTGCTTGCCACCGGAAGTCATGGGTGCTCCATCACTGGATGTTTTTAAGAAGAGACTGGACAGCGACTTGTCTGGAATGATAGAGGTTATCCTGCCCGAGCAAGGGGTTGGACTAGAAGACCTCCAGGGTCCCTTCCAGCTCCTATTCTATTCTATTCTATTCTATTCTATTCTAATTCCAATTCCAATTCCAATTTCATTCTCTATTCTATTCTATTCTATTCTATTCTATTCTAGTCTAGTCTAGTCTAGTCTAGTCTAGTCTAGTCTATTCCAATTCCAGTTCCAGTTCCATATCCATATCCCATTCTTCTATTCTATTCTATTCTATTCTATTCTATTCTATTCTATTCTATTCTATTCTATTCTATTCTATTCTATTCTTTTTTCTATTCTGTTCTGTTCTGTATTCTATTCTATTCTTTTTTCTATTCTATTCTATTCTATTCTATTCTATTCTATTCTATTCTATTCTATTCTATTCTATTCTATTCTATTCTTTTTTCTATTCTGTTCTGTTCTGTTCTGTATTCTGTTCTGTATTCTGTTCTATTCTATTCTATTCTATTCTATTCCAGGGCTTTTCAACCTTTTCACCCATTGTACCACTTTTAGGATAGGGCAACATCCGAGTACCACCAGTTGCCTAGCAAGATGTCAAAAACTTGATGACAAAAAAAAGGAAAAAGGTGATGAATTACAGGTAGTCCTCAACTTACAACAATTCACTTAGTGACTGAAGTTACAATGGCACTGAAAAAAGTGCCTCCCAAGCCACAGCCAAGCAAGACACCCGCCTGCCCGCCTGGCGGCGCTCTTCCTCCTGTCCGAGGTTTTCATGGTTGTGAGCATTTCTGTTGAGGGTTGAGGGTTGGCAGCGGGGGTGAGGTGGGGGGGTTGGTCTTTATTCTCCCCATCTGCTGGGTGGTTGCAGCAGGTTTTGGTCACTTCACATGACCCCAGGACACTGTGACCGTCATAAATCAGTTGCCAAGCATCTGAATGTAAATCACAAGTCCCTGGAGATGCTGCAACATTCCAGCTGATCAGCAGTTCTTCTGGGCTCAGCAGAAACACCGGGATCAGCACCGAGCTGCATCTGGATCCTGGCGCTGATCCTGGCGCTTCCGCTGAGCCCTGACAGCCCTGCAGTTCCAGCCGTCTCTCGCTCAGGCTTGTGCGGTGCTGCCACCGGTTCAACTCTTTCCCCTCCCCCACTACCACTTTTCTAGGATGGTTGCGTACCACCTGCCAGGTGCCAATGTACCACAGGTGGTACCCGTACCACTGGTTGAAAAGCCCTATTCTGTTCTATTCTATTCTATTCTATTCTATTCTATTCTATTCTATTCTATTCTATTCTATTCTATTCTATTCTATTCTATTCTACTCTTTTGAGCAGGCTGGGTGGGCAAAGGAGGCAGGGATGCTCTTTGGGGTCCCCACAGACTGCAGTGAAGAGCATCTGGCTCCCACCAGGCCTGAAGACCAGGAGGGACACCACCAACTGAACTCATGAGGCCCCACAGTGGGTTGGGTTGGCCACCTCAGGGAGCAGAGGGGGGCACTGTGGTGCAAGTGGGGAGGGGCTGACCTTGGATTTCTGGGGCGAACCTCCTTTAAAATCCCACCTGGATGAAAGGAAGCTTTTTTTTCCTTAAAAACCGCACACATTTATTCATTTTTTTAATCAGGCCTCCCAAACAAAACACAACCAGGAGCAATTTTTGGAACTCAAACCCCCCCAATTCGGGAATCATGGTGCCATCCGGGCAGTTGGCGAAATGGACGAAGGAAAGTTGGAGCACAAACAGGGGAGGCAGCCTCTCTTTCCTGGGTCCCCTATGCCCCCCCTCCTGATCTTGGAGGGGGGGCTCTTGGGCGCAAGAGGGGGTGTGGTGAGAGGAGAGGGAGGGCACAGCAAGGACCGCGGTGGGGAGGGAATTGGGGCAGCCAGGCTGAGAAGGGCTGCAGCCGCCCCAGAGGTGGTGGGAGGGGGCACAGCTGGGGGTGGGCAAGGGAAGACATTCAGGGGCATTTCCTCTCCACACACTGTTTGCCCCCCTCTTCGTACTCCTGCTTGGAGATCCACATCTGCTGGAAGGTGCCCTGGGAAAGGAAATAAGGTGGTGAGCGGGCGGGGCGGCCCCTCCCCACCGCCCCACAGAGTGATGCCCTTTCCTTGTGCGACCCCCCCCCCCGCAGGAGGCAGACCCAGGTTTACGCGATCTCCAGACTTGACCCCTTGTGGACAGCCCCGACTCCTCCCCTCCTGCTCCCCCCCTCCCTCGATTTCCCCCCTTCCTCCCCCCCCCGACTCACTAGAGAAGCCAAGATGGAGCCCCCGATCCACGGGCTGAACCGCCGCTCCATGGTGCTGTTGCTGGCAATGAGCTTCAGCCGCATGCTCTGGGGGGAAGGGGGGAAGAGGGTCACAGGGCGTGGGGGGTCCGGAGCAACTGTCATTCTGATGGCACGTCCTGACTCCCCAAGGCAGCGCGACTTCCCCCCCTCCCCGTTTTAATTGACATTAGAACCCCCCCCCCTCCAGAAGGAGAGCCGTGTGAAGGCAGCCGAAAATCAGGAGCCGGATCGAATCCCTTCCGAGGCAGCGGCGGTTTTATCCAACCAATGAAGAAAGGCTGCAGGGTTTGGGTCTGGCCAGTCTAGAGGAAAGAAGGGCCGGGGGAGGGAGGGGGGCTGATAGTCAGATTGCAGTATTTGAGGGGCTGCTGCAAAGAAGAGGGGGGCGGGTGTCCCACTATTCTCCAAAGCAACAGAGGGCAGGACGAGAAACAATGGTTGGAAACTGATCAAAGAGAGAAGCAACCTGGAACTAAGAAGAAGCTTCCTGACAGTGAGGACAATTTTTTTTAATCCCATTTATATCCCGCCCTTCTCCGAAGACTCAGGGCGGCTTACAATCTAAGAAGCACAAACCAATGTGCTTAGCAATAGCCTTCATTCTATGTATATGCCTGCTTGTTAGGGCTTTCGCCCCCCCCCCCAGCGGCATTATTACAAAGTCAGCTTATTGCCCCCAGAAGGTGGGGGGGGGGTTGAAGAAGAGACCGGACAACCACTTGTCTCCTGCTTGAGCTGGGGGCTGGACTAGAAGACCTCCAAGGTCCCCTTCCAGCTGAACCCTGATTGATTGATTGATTTTCAAGGGGAGAGGATTTAGCGAGCTGGATGCATCGGGAAAGCTGCTTACCGACTCCTGAAGTTTCAGAGCCATTCCCCCCCCCCGCGAGCTCGGCGCCCAGAGACCTGGGGGGCTGCTGGCATCGGAGGGGGCTGCCCGGTCGTCCGCTCTGCCCACCGGGAAGTCCAGCTGGGGGCAGCTGCCCGCTGTGCTTGTGCAGGTGAACCAAGCGGGGCAAACGCCCCCTCCCACGAAGCTCACCCCCCCCCGCCAGCCTTACGCATGCGCACAGGTGTGGCTCTCACCGGCGGGGTCTTCTGAGACAGCTCCCGGTTGAGGCGGTCGGTGAAGCCCTGCAGCAGCGTGTTCCCGCCGGTGACGATGACGCTGCCGTAGAGACCCTGCAGAATTGGGCGGCGGGGGGGGGGCAAGGGGGCAGGAGATCCGATGGCTGAAGCTCCTTCGCTGCCCTTTTGGCGCGCGCGCGCGCGCACACTTACACGCACACGCACACACACGCACACAGCCCACTCAGGCGCCTGAGGTTTCTTGTTCAGTTGGCCCCAAGAAGCTTCCCAAAGCTCAGAGATCTTTGTGGATCCTTCCTTCCTTCCTTCCTTCCTTCCTTCCTTCCTTCCTTCCTTCCTTCCTTCCTTCCTTCTTCCTTCCTTTTCCTCTCTCTCCCTTCTCCCCTTTCTCTGCTCCCTCCCTCTCTCCCTCCCTCCTTCCTCCCTCCCTCCCTTTTCCCCTCTTTCCTCTTTCTCTCCTCTCTCTCTCTTCCTCCTTCTTCCTCCTTCCCTCCCTCCCTTCCCATTGCACTGTCCAAGGTGACTCTGGCTCACCATACATTAAAAACACAAATATGAAAACCTTAATTAAGACTGACAAGAATTAGAGCTACCTTATCTAGCCGCCCCTTCGTGCTTCTGTGAGGAGGGGGCCAGGAGCCCCTTCCCACCCAGCCCCTCTTCTTCAAAGGCAGAATCTTTCGGGAGCTGCAGCGTTCCTCCTTTGGCTGGGTGGATGGAAAATTCCGTCCTGGGGGGGGGCTTTCCTAGGGGGCAACCCTCGGGTGGGGAGAGGGGGACTCACCGGACGGATGTCAATGTCGCACATCCCGATGCTCGTGGTGACCACGTGTCCGACACCCAGCATGGTGTTCCCAGACAGACCCTGAGAAACGTGGGGGGGGGGAAGCGCTTGTGACGTCCAGAGTTCAGGTGCGCAAAGCGAAAATCACCCATGCACAAGTCTTAAAAAGCCACACCCCCAAATTGCAATTTCGTGATAATAATAATAGGGGCATAACCTAGGGGGGGGGGAGAAGAAAAGGAAGGGAACTGGCAGAGTCCAGGGTCCCCCCCTGAGGCGCCTCTAAAGGAGTGCAAGGAGAGCCACATTTGCACAGCTGCTGGGGGAGCAGAAGCAGACAGGAAGGGCCAATTTGATTGCAACCCCCCCTCCCATTCAATCAGGTGCCTCTCCCCAAGGCCTCGATTGGGGGTGCTGGGCCCCCAAAATAGCCCGTCACAAGGAGTCCCCAACCTTTTCGCCGGGAGCAAAGCGGAACCAGCCACAGACGGTTAACTGAGCCAGGAGGAACTCCAGGCATCTGCCTTTGCCGGCTCTGCTCACACTTAAAACAATCACACTGGGCTGGGCTAGATTCACACTGCCCTTCAGGTCCTCAGCTGGGTTGGCCTCAGCCACGTCTTGGCTTGCCCCTCCTTTGAGCGAGAGCTCTGGGCCTCCACTAGGGCAGGGGTCTCCAAGCCTGGCTGGGGAATTCTGGGAGTTGAAGCCCACAGGCCACGCTTGGAGCCCCCTGCTCTAGCAAGCTGCCCCGCACCACCACCAAAGTGCACATCCCACCTTCCCAGAGACTCTGGAAACACAAGGCCGGCACCCCTCTCTGCCCCTCCTCCACTGCCCTGCTCACCTTCACGTTGGAGGGGTCAAAAAGCCCCTCCGGGATCCTCAGGCGCTCAGCCCCGTAGTCCGTGTTGTAGCCGTTGGGCATTTCGTAGTGGACGGTGGGCATCTGCGCAGCCACCCTGCTCCAAACAAGGGGGGGGGAGAACAGAGATCGAGGCAGATCTGGCTGGACTCGCAGTGCCAGGCCAGGGCAGAGGTCCCCCCCTCACCTTCCTCTTCCTCTTCCCTTACTCCTTCCCCCAATGGCTTTTTGGGGGTTCGCAGACCCCCACCAATGTTGCATCCCTGCCAGGCCCCCCTGGCCTCCCCACCGAATTCCTTTCCCTTTCTCACAACCTAGAAAGATGCAGTCAAGCAATCAGAATGGAGTTGGAGGTCATCTAGTCGTCCAACCCCCCCTGCTCAAGCAGAAGACCCTATTTCATTCCAGACAAATATTGTCCAATCTCTTCTTGAACACCTCCAGTGACGGGGCACCTACCACCTCCGGTGGCAAGCTGTTCCACTGGTTAATTGTTCTCACTGTTCTGAAGTTTCTCCTTAATTCCAAGTTGCTTCTCTCCTCGATTAGATTAGATCCTCTTTTTCTTCTTGTAAAACAGTTTCATTTCTCCCATCAAAGACGCAGCGCAATTCCCTGTCATGGCACCCATCTATTTTGGTTTGTTTCATTGGGTTCTGTCTTCTACGGCCTACCTTACGGGGCTGTTTTTCTGGAAAGAACCTTGGGGAGCACCCAGGTCCACAGCCTTGAACTCTCAAAGCAGGAAAGAGATTCTGTCCCTTTTCATCCTGTTCCCAGAATTCCCAGCAACATGCCTGAAAGAGGGGGATTCTGGGAGGTGCGGTCCCAACCCATCCGGAGGGCAGCCGGCAGGCTGGGCAAGACTAGGCCAAGGGACCCCAAGATGTAGCCCCCCCTCCCCATTTATTCAAATGAGACCCTTGCCTTCCGAACTGCCAGACTCGCCTGATACTCACTGCTCGTCATACGGAGAATCAGAAACTTGCAGGACAGATGCCTGGAAGTCCTGTATCACTTCCTGTGGGCGTCAGCAGGGATGGAGAGGGGTCAGCATATCCTGTACAGAAGCCCCCTCCCCAACATGCACCCTGCCCACCTTCCCACCCAGGAATAAGTCTTGACCCAAACCTATCAGCTGTCCACTTCAGCTTTTGCGCCACGGGCACTGAGTCAGCCAGCCAGTCAGCCAGCCACTGGGCGCCTTCGGGCCCTTGACAGTGCAGGGGCCCCTCCCTCCCTCCCCCCCAAGGGCCCCGGGCTCACATTGCACATGTAGCTGTGCCAGGATTTGCTGACTTGGGGCAGCTTCTCCTTCTTCTTCCAGTTTGGGGGGGCTCCTTCACGGACGGCTTCCTGGGGAAGGTGGAGGAAGGTGGGCAGCCTGGCGGGTTGTGGGAACACCCCACTTGCAATTGTCTCTGGACCCAGCTGTTTTTAAGAGAGGAGGGGCTCTCTACAGCCCCTTCCCCACTTCTGGAGACCGCAGGACAGGGCTGGGAAGGGCAGGCAGTGGGGACACTTTCGGCTCTTCCCACCCGCTGCTTCTGCCGCTCCTCCCAGGAGCAGAGTGGACGGACTGCCCAGCCCACACTCAGCCCCTGGGATCTGTAGCTCTGGGCCGGGGTGGAAGGGGTCAGGGGGAGCCCTACCTTGGCTGCGATCATGTACGGAGGGGCGATTTCAATATTCATCTCTTGGAAAAGTTCACGACACTGCATGGAGATGAAGTCGCCAGCCAGGGGGGATTTGACAATCCCTGCGTTGGGGAGGAAGGGAGGGTGAAAAGGGGAGGGTGGGAAGGAGTAAGGAAATGGAAGGAAGGGAGGGAGGGAGGGAGGGAGGGAGGAAGGAAGGAAGGAAGGAAGGAATAAATGTCTCATTTTATCCCCTTGGCAGCAGCATCTTCTGCCCCTCGGAAAACCCCTCCCCCCAATGATTGGACCCCCAACTCAGGAAGTGCTTTGGCCTTCCTCCCGCCTCTGCCAAGGGCTCCCAGGCCTGGCCAAGCACACCTGAGGACAAGCACCCTCCCTGAAGAGGCAATTCTCCCCCCAGATGTCCCTGGCATCCTGGCATGCCCCCCAGAGTTTGGCACCGCACATAGCGGACCTCACAACAGCAGAGACCAACTTGTAAGCCCCCTCCCGAAGACGGCGCCCCCCACCTTGCTGCAGGATGTAGCCGTCGTGGACCGGGATGGCTGTGGTGTGGGTTGCCCCACTGTCCAGGACCAGGCCGGTGCTGCGCCCGTTGGCAAAGCTGGTGAAGCAACGTCAAGGGCTTGGCGAGGCAGGGGTCCCGTAACGGGGCGCTGGGGCCGCGGGGGAAGAAGCTGTGTCCCCCTCCCCAATCTTTTCCCTCGGTGCTCCTAGACGGCAGGAGCCTTAATAGGAATCCGGACTTCTGCCCTTCGGGGCCGAGGAAGGCAAGGCCTGGGGGCAGCCAGGAAAGGGGGGAGTCCCGTTCCCGGCCCCGAGCGGCTCCGGGGCCGGGGTAGCGCCGAGAGGATACGCCGTGAGCACCGCCGTCTTGCACAGGAAGAAAGCCGGGATACTGTAATGTTCGAACATCACCTCCGTCAGCTTCTCCCGCTTGGCGCGCGTGTTCCACTGGCGGGCGGGGAGGGGTGGAGGGTCAGGAGAGGGCAGAAGCCCACTGACAAAGGAGGGGGGTGGGGTGCCCTCCCCCGAGATACCTACTGGGGCCTCCGACATGAGGACCGGGTGCAGGTTGGGTTCCGACTTGATGTGCTTGTTGTAGGTGTGATCCAAGATGGCTTGGAAACAGCCCCAGTCTTCGACTTGGGGGGGGGAAGGAGAAACGGGGCGGGGATAAAGGAAAGTGGGGGCTGGCTGCCGGCTCCCCACACTCCTCCCGGGGCCGTCTCAAACCGCCGAGCGGAGCCTCGCTTTCTCCCCTTCCAGGTGCACCGCGACCCGGTGGAGCCAGGATTTGGGGCGCAGGGGTCCCAGCGCAGCAGACGAGGGCCGCGACTCCCGCTCGGGGTCTCCCCGGGCCTCTTCTACCTCCCACCCACCCCGGGCCCGCCCTCGTACTCATCCCGTTCTTGAGGGGCGAGACGATCTCCGTGTTCTCCCGCGGGACGTGCAAGGAGTTGGTATCTATGTAGTAGACCTTGCCGCCTTTGCTCTCCTTGTCGCCGTCCAGCTCCATGGCCGACTCGTCGTGGGACAGCAAGCCCACCGTGGTGGGGAAGTCCGCCTGCAAGCAGAGCAGGCGCCGTGGGGCAGGGGGGGATCCGGGGTCAGGGGGCCCGGACCTCTATGAAGAGGGCGCCGCTTCCTACCTTTGGACAGTCTTCCCCAGCATAGCCGGCCCGCACGGAGAACGAGCCGATGTCAAAAACCAGCGCGCCGACCTCGTCTGCAAGGAAGGCATCCGCGACGCGGGTGAGGAGGGGGCGAGCGGAGGGGAGGGGGTGCAGCCCCCGTCGGTTCCCTTTCAGCCCAAAGGAGGCGTCTGAACTCGCATTTCAACCCTCATCCGAGGGCTTAATTCTCGCAAGCGCCCCCCCCCCGCGCGTAGAGGTCCAGAGCGCCGGATTTAAGGATACGGGAGCGGCAGCCCGCAGTTTGGATCCCTGGACCGCACCGGGGGCGGGGGGAAGAGCGGGTTAGACTGGATGGCCTCGAGGGCCCCTTCCGGCTCTTTCCGATTTTATCATTTACATTTTGCAGCGCGCAAAGTTGGTTTCTTTTGTTGCTGGCTGTTCAGGAAGCTGCCCGCGGAATTGGGGGTGGGGTGGGGTGGGGGGGATGCAGGAATGGACCCGTCCGGAGCCTCCGAGTCGCCCTCGCACCGCTGGAGGAGGAAAGGCGGATGCTTCTTCGTAGGCCAGTCGCCCAGCGGGAGGGAAGCCGACCACGATTCCTCCCCGCGGAGAAGCAGAGCGCCGCAGCGGGAGCTGGAGAGCCCCTTCGCAGGGGCGGCGTCACGCGAGGCCGCTTAAGCAAGTGAGCCAAGCCACACACAGCAACGAAGGGGAGGCCCTCCGATCCTCCCTCGGCTGCTCGGCCAAGGGGTTTCGCTCAAGGACCGGAATCCGGCGAGGCTGCTGGAATTCCCGGCGCCCGGTTGCCCGCCTTCCGATGCCCCGGAGCCAGCCCGCCTAGCCGAGGGCAGCCACGGGGCAGAGCCGGCGGGGCGAGGGGGCGCCGCGCAGCCCTACCTCCTCCGTAGACCCCTCCGCTCATCCCGCTCCGGATGCGGTGCCGGTGCGCGTCGCGGTCGGGCTGGGCGGGCTGCCGGCTCTCCCGGGGCTGGGCTGTCACGGGCGGCGGAGGTTCAGCACCTGGGCCGGTGGACAGCAGCCTGGGGAGGGGGCTGCGAAGGGAGCGGGGCCGGGAAGATGGAAGGGGGTGGGCGGGAGGCCCGCGTCTCGGCCAATCAGGGCTGCCCGCCCCTCCCCAAGAGGGTCTCCGATTGGCCGCCGTCGGAGACAATGCAGAGAAAGAGCGACGGGTCCTTAAAGGGGCCGAGGCGGCGGGGGCGACGGGCCGGCAGGTAACCGGCAGGGGGAAGCGGACCCCGCACCCCACCCCGGCCGGGCTTCCGTGGGCCGTATAAATGTCTGGGAAATTCATTTAGCCTCTCCCAATCTGGTGCCAGCCCCGCTGCCGCTTGGCCGGGGAGCAACTCCAGTTCCCATCATCCCCCAAGCGAGCGCCGGCTTGAAAGAGGCTGCATAACTCAGGTCGGTGCTCACGCTACGAGAACCCGGCTGGGCCGGCATGCGTGTGTGGAAAGCAAGCGATTCTCCAAAAAAAAAAAAGAGGCGGGGGGACGGGGGGGGGGAAGCGGGCCGTGCCTCTGAGCTCGTGCAGAGCAAACGCTTCCCGCCGTGTCGGCCTCCCCGCATCATCCCAGGTGAGGACGCGTCTTCACGAGCCGTGCGCAGAATTCAGTCCGGTTTTAGATCTAAGAGGGGACCGGTTGTAACCTGAGATCGGAGCGGCCATTCCGCCCGCGGATGTGCCCTTTCCTTGCCCCCCCCCGTTAGAAATTTCCCTCCTTCCTCCTTGCTTCCTTCCCCCCCACACACACTCCTCCCTCCCTCTTTCCCCTCTCTCTTCTTTTATATTCTCCCCCTCCTTCCTTCCTCCTCTTTCCTTGCTTCCTTCCATTCTCCTTCACTTCCTTCTTTCCCTTTCCCCCTCCCTCCTCCCACTTCCTTCCTTCATTTGTTCCTCTTTTCTGCCTCCCTCCCTCCCTTCTTTCTCTCTCCCTCCCTTCCTTTCTTCATTCCTTTTCTCCTTCCTTCCTTCCTTCCTTCCTTCCTTCCTTCCTTCCTTCCTTCCTTCCTTCCTTCCTTCCTTCCTTCGCCATTTTTCACCAAGGGCAGGAATAGCCCTCCCCAGCTACTTAGAAGTGGAGTGCAGAATTTGGGGCTGGGGTATGAGATGGAGGCAGAAGGCTGCCCATGGATTCCTAGGCCCCCAGTTTTAGGACCCCCGTCTCTGCCACCCTCACTACGCTCCCAATTACACAGAAGACGCAGAGATGACCCCACAAAAATAAGGTGCCAGGGTTGAACAACCACGTCAGCAATGGACAACCCTGAATAGGATTCACCCCTCACACGGCGTCTGCCAGGACTCTCTGTATAAATGGGGTGCAGCATCCTCCCCTCGGTGGGACTGTGGGGTCCCGGGTCAAACTCGGGGTCACACCATGCCGGCTGAAAGCTGGGGGCGTCTACCTGTCCGGCATCTGGTGATGACCTATAAAGCCCTAAATGGCTTGGGTCCGGGATATCTGAGGGAACACCTGCTGCCGGCATCAAGTTCCCTTCGTCCAGTGCGCTCCCACAGGGAGGGTCTTCTCAGGGTGCCACCGGTAAGAGATTGCCGGCGGACGACACCCAGGGATAGGGCCTTCTCAGTGGGGGCGCCTGCCCTCTGGAACCAGCTGCCAGTGGAGCTGAGGACTGCCCCCGACCTCCGTTCATTCCGCCGGGACCTGAAGACCTGGCTCTTCGAGCTCTCTGGCCCAGGCTGAGGATCAATCTTATTTTAACTGGGGTTTTATTTGGCAGGGACACATACAATTTTTTCTTTTTAAATCTGTTTTTAACTTTTGTATTTCGGTTTTTTAATTACCCTGTAAACCGCCCTGAGTCCTTCGGGAAAGGGCGGTATAGAAATGTAATAAAATAAATAAATAAATCTGATCTCTTTCGTATGGACGGTGCTTGAGCTTCAGTGGTTAGATGGCCTAGAGATTTCGGGGTGTTTGAACACAGGCCTTCCTATTCCTATTTTAGCATTCCTATTTTACTGTGTTTTAATACTCTGAGTGAAACGATAATATATGCAGGTAATCCTCAACTTACGTCCACAAGGGAGCCCAAAATTTCTATTGCTAAGCAAGATATTTGTTAACTGAGTTTTACGACCTTTTCTTGCCACAGTAGTTAACTGAATCACTGCAGTTGTTAAGTTAGTGACACAGTCGTTAAGTGAATCTGCCTTCCCCATGGATTCTGCTTGTCAGAAGGTCGCAAAAGGGGAATCCCCTGGCCTCGGGACGCTGCAACTGTCATAAATACGAGTCAGTTGCCAAGAATCCAATTTTTGTGACTATGTGGATGCTGCAACCGTCGTGTGAAAAACGGTCGCGAGTTGCTTTTCTTGGTGCCCTTGTAACTTTGAATGGACACTAAATGAAGCATTGTAAGTCGAGGACTGCCTGCATTGCTAGTCTGGGCATGACAGGCCATGTGCTAAATAAGGAATAATCACACTCCAGGACATCCCCAGCAACCAAGATCTTGGAATCTGGGGCAAAGACTCGTGGGGGGGGGGTCAGAGCTTGCGCTGGGTGCAAGCAGCCCCCCAAACAGGCTCGGACTCCAATTCCTATCATCCCCAGCCAGAGCGGTATGAACCCAGGAGGTGGCCAGAGGGCAGTTCTGTTCCTGCAGATGGACCCGAGAGGCCTTCCCTTGCAGCCAGCCCGCTCTCGGAATCTCTCCGTGCTGCAAGGCAGGCAGATGTTCCCCAGGTGAGGTTCTGCCTGCCAGGATAACAACAGAAGCCCCTGTGGTTCCACTGGCAGCCCACTGCAAGGCTGCCGCTGCGGACATCCGCCTGCTCGCCAGGCTGCTTCTGAAAGCTCAGAGCCCACTTTCCAACTTTTTTTTTTATTAAAAAGTTTTAACATACATTTTATCTTTAACAACTTTTGCAGGGACCGATGGGAGTTGTAGTCCCGACGCATACGGGGAGAGGAGGTTAGAACAGGCTGTTTCGGAC
Organism: Vipera berus; assembly: GCF_964194415.1. Lineage (NCBI taxonomy): Eukaryota > Metazoa > Chordata > Lepidosauria > Squamata > Viperidae > Vipera > Vipera berus. The sequence goes on along the minus strand of NC_138205.1, from coordinate 661,239 downwards.
TGTACCATCTTTCCTGTCGCCTCCTCTGGAGGGAACAACTCTCCCCTTATAGAAATGCGTGCACTCGCCCCTTCCTGACCTCAGGCGTGAGAGACTACAATCCCCAGAATGCCCAGCTCCCCTCGGGGGTCGCAGGTCTCAAGGCATCTGGATGCTTCTTCCCCGCCCTCAACGTGGGTCACCCCAAGGAATTGGTATGCCCCAAGCCCTTCTCCTCCCCCCGGACTGCGTGGTCTGGCCCTGCCCATCCGAGTTGGTATCGCCCGACTTGAGAATTATTTTCGGAGCGGGGGCAGGGAGGCGCGGGCCCGGCCTCGCCCCACACCGGGAGGCGTCCTCCTTGTCCCCCGCCCGCGCTTGACAGCCTGCCAGCTTCCGTCGTGCTCCCCTTGCTGCACGACTTCCCCCCCCGAGCGGGCGGACTTGGTTTCTCCCGCTCCCCCCTCCCCGCGGGGAGTCCTTTCGGCCGCGTCCGACTCTGGGCGCGGCGGGATAGCCTCATCACTGGGCCGGCGGGGCGAGATCGCTCCGCGCGCTCCCGAGTCAAGTCCCGGCCGCCGCCGTCGCGCGCTCTGAGCAGCAGCAGCAGCAGCAGCAGCGGCCGAGCGCGATCCTTCCGCCCCTGGAGCAGCGGAAACGAGTCCCCCGCCCCCCGGCCCCCTCGTGCGGCGGCGGCGGCGGTGGCGGCGGCGCTGCAGGAGCGGCAGCGGGTAGGTGGAGGCCGACTGGGGAAGGCCGTGCAGTTCCCCCTTCTCTCCCTCCTCCTGCTGGGCTTTCCCTCCCCCCTCCCCCTCCAGCCTGCAGCCCCCCGGCCAAGCGCTCCCGACCCCCCATGCAAGCCCGGAAAGCCGCCTAGTCCGGGGCAGCCGCTCCCCCCGCCGCCCCGGCCGCCGCCGGTCCCGTAGCAGCGCCCGCCCCATTGCACAACCTCCGGGCGCTCCGCCGGCAGCCGCCCTTTCGCCCCGAGCAGTGGGGAGGGGCCGCCCGCCCGCCCTCTGCCCCCCCGGACCCCCCGCCCCTTTCTACGCCCCCTACCACGACCTCTGCCCCCGCAGCCCCCGCTCTCCGCGGCCCCTCCTCCCCGAAAGCGGCCAGGACGCTTCCCAGGCGAGCACCCCCCCTCCCTCGCTTTTGGGGGGGTCCGCGATCGCCCCAAGTGTAAATTGGTGCATTGGGCTGCCCCCTCCCCGTCATTCCCTCCCCCCCCGAAGGAAACTGGGCTTCCTCCTGCACCCCCCACCCACTCCCTGGCGCCTCGGGAGGGGCTTCTTGTGCCGGGGGGGGGGAAGGCAGGGCGGAGGTGGAGACGCTGGGCTGGCAGGTGGGCGCCCCCTCCCCAAAAGAGCAGTCGAGGCACCTCCGGGGCTAATGAGCCTGGCTGGAGGCTGTCATTACGGGCAAATGACTCCCCGGGAGAGCCGGCGCTTTCCCCCGGGGCGTCCCAGGGCTCTGCCTTCAAATGGTGTCTGTGTGTGTGTGTGTTTGCGCGCATGTTTTGTGTGTGTGTGTGTGTGTGTGTGAGAGAGAGAGTGAATTCGGTATCTTGCCAGCAGCCAAACAGGATGTACTCAGCTGGGCCAAGGTGGGCCTAGTTCAAGGCAGGGAGGGGCATCATGGCACCTGGCAGACTGCAGCATCTTGTGGGGGGTTGCCTCTTTGCAATTGCGGGGGGGGGGGGCTCTGTGCCGTCGTGACTTTTGCAGAGTTAGGCCCAAGAACCCCCCCCTCCCTCCCTCCCTCCCTTCACCAGCCTTGCATCAGTTCTTCTTGCACTTCCTCCTGAAAACCAGCTGGGCTGGCAAACACACCCACTGCCATGCCTCAGCCCCTCCACCAGTGGGGGGGGGGGCAAAGCAGCTCTCCCAGGGACCCGGTTGTACTGGGCAGCCCGGACCTTCGGTGGGGACCCCAACAGCGGCAGGACCCCTTGCGCCAGGTGAGATGCCCACCACCTGTTGAGGCCCAGAGTGGGGGGCGCTTGGAGTTGATGCAACACCGCAGAAGGGGAGGGGGTCTACTGCACTCCCAACTCTTAGGGTCTCTGCTGAGCTTGGAGGGTGGAGCCCCAAAGTCATACTGGAGTTTCGAGAAAGGCAGGGAGAGTGAGAATGAAAGAGGAAATGCCAGCTGCGGAAAGTTGCCCGTGGGCATCGGGAGTCCCTCCCCCTGGGTGAGGGTCACCGATGGAGACTCTGGTGCTGTGGCTTTCCAGTTGGGGGGGGCAGCCCTCTCCCTGCCGCAGCCCTCTGGGGAACCCACTGCTTTTTACTTCCTGTGCGCAGTTTTTTCCGCCTCTTTGTTCCTCTTCGGATGGTGTTTCTCAACCTCGGCTGCTTTCGGATATGTGGACTTCAACTCCCAGAATTCCCCAGCCATCTTAAAGGGGCCAAGGCTGAGAAACGCTGCTCTAGAACAGGGGTCTGCAACTTTGACCGCTTTAAGACTCGTGGACTATAGTTCCCAGAATTCCTCAGCCAGCATAGCTGGCCGAGGAATTCTGGGAGCTGAAGTCCACGAGTCTTAAAGCGGTCAAGGTTGCAGACCCCCACTCTAGAATACAAGTGGTCCTCAAGTTCATTTAGTAACTGTTTGAAGTTACAACAGCTGTGAAAAAAGTGAGTTATGACCATTTTTCGCACTTACGACCGTTTGCCACAACCCCGTGGTCACATGATCAAAATTCAGATACTTGGCAGCTGACTCATATTTATGACGGTCGCAGTATCCTGGAGTCACGCGATCCCCTTTTGCAACCATCTGGCAAGCAGAGTCAATGGGGGAAGCCAGATTCACTTAACAACCGTGTCACTAACTGAACACTTAAGAAATGTCTCACTTAGCAATGGAAATGTCGGGCTCATTTGTCCTAAGTCAAGGTACGAGTGTGGTGTTCTGCTGCCAAACCAGGAAAGCAAAATATTTATAAAGTTGGATTAATACTGCAGCTATTGGGGTGGATTGAGGAGAAACGCCCCCCCTGCCGGTGGGGTTTGGCTGGAAATTCAGGGTGCTATGCTATCTCGTGGAAAAGGCAGTGCAAATAAAGTATTTTATATTTCATAATGTACCGCTTTATAAAACCTTGGTAAGGCCACACCTGGAATACAGCATCCCGTTTTGGCCACCACATTACAAAAAAGATGTTGAGACTTTGGGGGGGGGAAAAGTGCAGAGAAGAGCGACAGAGGTGATTAAAGGCCTGGAGGCTAAAAGATGCGAAGAACGGCTGCAGGATTTGGGTTTGTCTACTTTAATGAAAAGAAGGAGGAGGGGTGACATGATAGCAGCCTTCCAGTATTTGAGGGGCTGCCGCGAAGAAGAGGAGGGGGTGAACCTATTTTCCAAAGCACCTGAAGGCAGGGCGAGAAACAACGGATGGAAACTGATCCAGGATAGAAGCAACTTGGAAATTGGGAGGAATTCCCTGACAATTAGAACAATTCAATCAGTGGAACGACTTGTCTCCAGAAGTTGTGGGTGCTCCAACACTGGAGGTTTTCAAGAAGAGACTGGGCAGCCGTTTATCCGGAATTGTATAGGACCTGCTGCTTGAGCAGGGGGCTGGACTAGAAGACCTCCACGGGCCCTCCCGGCTCTGTTCTATTCTAAATAAATGCAGGGTTTTCCCCTGTTGTGAATCTGCCAGCCAGGCAGGTTTGCAGCGGGGGGGGGGGGCTGAGGACTCGGTCCCGCTGGGTTCCCGTTTGTCGAGTCTCTTGCCAGCCATGCCCCCCCCCTTGCTGCGCTCCAGGAAGGCTTCCAGATTCCCACAGCGGAGGATCAGAGCGGCCTGCAGCTTCGGACTGCGGAGGAACAGGGAAAGCCTGTGATCTGGGATGAATTGGAGGACGTGTGTGTGTGTGTGTGTGTGAGAGAGAGAGAGAGAGAGAGAGAGAGAGAGAGAGAAAGAGAGGGGGGACTCTGATCCTCCTGCCTCCCTCCCTGCAGCCACTTGGGCTTCCCCATAGCCCTCCATTTCTAATGGGGTGTGTGTGTCTGGCATCTTGCAGAAGTGCCAGGAGTCCATTCCCTCCCTGCCCATGGCAGAGATGCCCATTTTGGAAGATGGCACCCGGTGCTTCCCCTTCTATGATTCAGCTCTGCCTCCCCCCTCCCCTGGTGCCCCCCGCTTGCTTTGGGGGCCCTGGCAACTGGGAGCCGGGAAGTCCCAGCTTGGCCTGTTCCCCGTTCAGATTTTTTAAGGCTGCTCTAGGCTTTCTGGGCTGGAGCAAAGGCCAAGCAGCAGCGGGAAAGGCCGCTCTTTCCTTGCCCCCCCCCAGGAAGGAGCAGCCCCCTCGCCAGAGGAAGCCGCACTTGGCTGCCTTCCCTTCCCACTTCCTCCCTCCCTCGAGCAGGCCGGATCCGTCCCTCGCTCTCGGCTTTCTCATCCCGTTGCCTAGGCAACCGCCTCCCGGAGCATAGAGCAGTGTGTGTGTGTCTGTGTGTGTGAGAGAGAGTGGCCGGTCGCCTTAGCAACCCTCTTTTTGGCTTCTTTGGGGTGGCGGGGGGGGGTTCCATAGGGGGTGACCCCACCCTTCTTTGCCAAAGGCTGCAACCACAGCGGCTTTGCCAGGAAGTGAAAATCCAGCTGCTTTGAGTGTCTTCCCCACTTCTCCCCGGCCTCTTTCCCATTCAGAAGGGGTCATGGGAATTGGGGGGGCGCCTACCGTGTCGGGGTGTGTGTGTGTGACTAGGAAAGTAACTCCTCTCGTGGTCAGCGGGCAGGTCGAGATGCCTTCCTGCAGTGGATTTGGGTGAGGAGCATTAAGGAAAGATGGGGACGGTTATCTTGGTATTTCTAAGTGGGACCCTTCCCACTTTGTGTGTGTGTGTGTGTGTGTGTGTGCCTTCCCCCCCTTTGCACCTGTAGGTGTTTGGGGTTGCAATCAGTGAGTAGAGTCACTTCCTTTCTCTGCTTAGCAGCAGTTTCCAGACTGGCCTGCCTTCTCCACCCCCCTGCGCCCCCACATGACTTGGGGATTTGAGGGGGCCTGGGTTGCAAGGGGGGCTGAGCAATCCCTCAAATCCCCCTTTTAGGGGTCCTTCGAGTGGGGTCAGGCACGGGAGGGTGAGCTTCCTGCAGTGGCAAAGGGTCAGGCCTTGAGTGGATTGCAGATGTTCAAAATCCACTCCCTTCTCGGCAGCCCCGCCTGGATCTGGTCCACCACGGTCAGTCGGTCCCTTTGCCCCCCCCCTAAAAGGGAGTCGGGTGTCCGGCTGGACCAGGGACAAACAGGGGAGACGCGAGGCACAGTGGCAAATTGTGGCTGCATCCATTTTTCGGGCGCCATTTGTGGGGGGTCTTCCTCTTTTTGCAAGTGGGAAAATATTTTTACTTTTTTATATATATATATTTTGTTGATTTTTTTTAAACATGTAAAAATATTTTTAATCCAGCAGGCGCTTTGGGCTGCCACGTGGATGCTATAGCTTTGTATTTTTATTTATTACAGGTAATCCTTGACTTACAACCTCAACTGAGGCCAACATTTCTGTTGTTAAGTGAGTTTTGCCCCATTTTACGACCTTTCCTGCCTCGGTTGTTAAGCGAATCGCAGCAGTTGTTAATAACTCGGTTAAGTGAAGGTGGCTACCCCGTTGAACTTTGCTCGTCGGAGGGTCACAAAAGAGGACGTGACCCCACCCACCCACCCACCCACCCAGGGGATGCTGCAACTGTCATAAAGCAAGGATCTGAGTTTTGACCACACCATCATGGTGTGATTCTAACTCTGAAAAACATGTCACTTTTTTCAGTGCTGTTGTAACTGAATGGTCACTAAATTGAGTTATTGTAAGTTGAGGACTGGATGTGCTGTGATTGTGTGTGAATTCTTGGCTGCTGTTCTACGGTTCCCCTTTAATTTGACTGGAAAGCTGTTTGGCGGAAATGCAAGATCTTCTTCCTGAAAATCAGAGTTAATAATTTCCTACGATTGTGGTTTCCCATGATTCCCTCTCTCTCTCTCTTTCCCCAGGCAGGATCGTGGCTAAGTGAAAGGGGCTGCTGGCCAAGCCCCTGGGCCCCCCACCCCCACCCCCCCAGCCACCATGAGTGAACTGGAGCAGTTGAAGCAGGAAGCAGAGCAGCTGCGGAACCAGATCCGGGTGAGTTACACGGAGGAGGAGTGGGGCTGCAACAAGGTTCTAGTCCTCAGGGAGGTGACAAACGCATCTTGAGAAACCAGGTGGCGGCCTTCACATCACCATCCTTGTGCTCACTGCTGGCCATGGGGGTGCTGGAGGATCCAGCGCTCTTGACTTCCCCAGGAAGGGGGGATGAAGGGGGCTGTTGGGACCGGGGGAGGCAGTGGGCACTTCCTGGTGGGGGGGCAAAGCTGCTGAAGGGCACACAGGTTGTCTGTGGAGCCGGCGTGAGCCCCCTCTTCCTCCTCTCGCTTGCAGGACGCCAGGAAAGCATGTGGCGATTCCACACTGACCCAGGTGAGGCAGCTGCGCTCAGTGAGGGGGGGAGGAGGTGGCCTTTGGGGCCCCCTCCCTCCCCCCACTGACCCCTCTCTTCCTCGACTCAAGATCACCGCTGGCCTCGATCCGGTGGGCCGGATCCAGATGCGAACGAGGCGGACGCTGCGTGGCCACCTGGCCAAGATCTACGCCATGCATTGGGGGACGGACTCCAGGTGAGAGCCAGGATGGGGCAGCCGGCAAGGGGGCTGAACCCCCCCTCCCCCCAGTAAAGAAGGGTGGGAGAGTTGGAAACGTCCTTGGGGGGAGGTCCCCATCCCTGCCCCCCGAACGACCAAGGCTCTGAGCCCCGTCTCCCTCCTTGTCGCTCCAGACTTTTGGTTAGTGCCTCTCAAGATGGGAAGCTGATCATCTGGGACAGCTACACCACCAACAAGGTGAGGCCAAAGGCGGACGGCCTTTGGGGGGGCAGCTGGAAACGGTCCACGCAGGGCTTAGGGCCCTGGGGCCGCGCCCCACTGAACGCCCCTCTCCTTTCAGGTTCACGCCATTCCGCTCCGGTCGTCCTGGGTGATGACCTGCGCCTACGCGCCCTCTGGGAACTACGTTGCCTGCGGCGGCCTGGACAACATTTGCTCCATCTACAGCCTGAAAACCCGCGAAGGGAACGTCCGGGTCAGTCGGGAGCTGCCAGGACACACGGGTGAGGCCACGGACTCGCTCTTCCCCTGGGGAGGGACTGGAGCCTCCTCCGTCCCCCCTCGCCCGCCCTAACGGGCGACCCTCCTCTCCTCCACCAGGGTACCTCTCCTGCTGTCGCTTTCTGACCGATAACCAGATCATCACCAGTTCGGGAGACACGACTTGGTGAGTGGCCGGACTTCGATCCAAGTGGACGCCAAGCCAAGGGCTGTCTCTTGTGTGTGTCTCTGTGTGTGTGTGTGTGTTTGTTTGTTTGTTGTGATATATCAGCGACTCACTTGCTAGACAGATTTTGGAGCTGTCACTGTGGCTGAGACCCCCCCCCCAGAAGTGGATAACAAGTAGTCCTTGAACTGTTTGTTTATTGACCGTTCAGAGTTACAGGGGTGGCAGTTCGGCAGTTTGAGTCTCAGCCTTCCCTCCTTCTGAGGTCGGTAAAATGAGGACCCAGATTGTTGGGGGAGGGGGGGCAATATGCTGACTCCGCAAACCGCTTAGAGAGGGCTGGGAAGCACTGAAAAGTGGTATATAAGTCTAAGCGCCGTTGACAAAAAGTGACTGACAACCGTTTTTCACATTTGGAACCCTGGCAGTGTCATCATGGTCACGAGATCCAAATCCAGAAAATTGATTGGCGACTGGCTCGTATTTAACAACGGTCACAGTGTCCCAGAGCGTTCACGTGATCCCCTTTCTGACAAGCAGTCAGGTTCGCTTAACAAACCCAGTTGATAACGTAACAAGCGACGTGATTCCCTTGACAGCCAGGGGGACAAAGCTCATAAAATGGGGCTGAACCTACTTAGCAGCAGAAAGTTTGAGCTCAATTCTAGCCATAAATCCAGGACTCCCTGTACTTAGCCACGATCATCCCAGGGTATTAGAATTAAGAAAAATCTACAAAAAGACACCGTAAAGTCAGCCGGTGCGGGACAATGTCCCAAAGTGATTTCACTCCGATTCAGCCACAACGTGTTCTCTAAGGCTGTCTGTCCCGCGTCCGTCTTGGCACGGTGTATTAACCCCCACCGCACCCCCAGGGAGTGGTCAAATCTGGAGTGCTGAAGCCGCGTGGGGGTCGTGCCTGACTGCCTTTCCTCCTTGCCAGTGCCCTGTGGGACATCGAGACGGGCCAACAGACCACCACCTTCACAGGCCACAGCGGGGACGTCATGTCCCTCTCGCTCTCGCCAGACATGCGCTCCTTCATCTCGGGCGCTTGCGATGCTTCGGTCAAGCTGTGGGACATCCGAGACAGCATGTGCCGGCAGACCTTCACGGGACACGAATCCGACATCAACGCTGTTTGTGTGAGTGCAGAGCTTGACGTGTGTGTATGTGTGAGAGAGAGAGAGAAAGAGGGGGCGGGTGGAGGGCTTGCAGGAGACCAGACTCGGAAGACACCGTTTGAGATGCTGTCTCGTGGCAAGCATCTAGGCCAGAGCTTCTCAGCCTTGGCCACTGTTAGGCACAAACAACCAGACTTACAAATGTAGAGTTCAAAGTAGCTACTTTATTGTTCTGTGCCTGTAGTGCAGGAATCTTCCCAACTGGCCGTTTGCCTCCGGGAAAGACTAGCTGAGTCTCGAGGGGGAGGTCAGACTTTGTCCTCGCGTGTTTACGTAACGAGTCTGTGCTAATTCAAGGTGCTGGTGAGATTCAAGGTGCTGGTGATGACCTATAAAGCCCTAAATGGCTTGGGTCTGGGATATCCGAGGGAACACCTGCTGCCGGCATCAAGCTCCCTTCGTCCTGTGCGCTCCCACAGGGAGGGTCTTCTCAGGGTACCGCCGGTAAAAGATTGCCGGCGGACAATACCCAGGGGGAGGGCCTTCTCTGTGGATGCGCCTGCCCTTTGGAACCAGCTACCTGTAGAGCTTAGGACTGCCCCTGACCTTCGCTCATTCCGCCGGGACCTGAAGACCTGGCTCTTTGAGCTCTCTGGCCTGGTCTGAGAATATTAATTGGGATTTTAATTGTATTTTAACTGGGGATTTCAAGGTTAATATAATCTTTTTAATTGATTTTTTGTAATTGTTGTATTGTTTTTAAAAAGCCTTGTGAACCACCCTGAGTCCTACGGGAGAACGGCGGTATATAAATTGAATAAATAAATAAAATAAATAAATAAATAATCCCCCACTTGATCTCAGCTGGGACGATTGCTCCGCGACAGCCATTTTAAGGTGGGTGGACTTCAATTCCCAGGATTCCCTAGCTCTCTCTCCTTAGCCGTCTCCCCTTTTCCTTTCTCACCCAGTTCTTTCCCAACGGGAATGCCTTCACCACGGGTTCCGATGATGCCACCTGTCGCCTCTTCGACCTACGTGCCGACCAGGAGCTGATGCTGTACTCGCACGACAACATCATTTGCGGCATCACCTCGGTGGCCTTCTCCCGCAGCGGACGCCTCCTGCTGGCCGGCTACGATGACTTCAACTGCAACATTTGGGACTCCATGAAGGGCGACCGGGCAGGTGAGCGGCCGGCAGAAGCTCGTCCTCCTTCCACCTCGGCCTCAGAAACCAGATCAGACCATAGTCTGCCCTGTTTTTGGCCCCAAGAACCACGTGTGGAGTTTTTTTGAGTTGCTTCTTTATAGTTGTTTGAGGGGTCCCCGATGCTCTCTCTCTCGAGCTCGGTGGTTTCCTTGTGGCCACTTTGTGACCGACGTAGGGAGCCCATCACTGCTAGAAGTGGGGGTGTGGGGGTTGTGAGGAGGAGGAAGCAAAGGACGTCTCATTATCCCAACTAGAAAACATCCCCAGTGCTGGGTGTTCTTGTTGTTTGCCTGTAGACAGATCTTGCCAGATTGAAGCAACTGCCTGCAGTAACTATACGCAGACAGACTCTAGGAGCTGCCGTGTGTGTGTGTGTGCGCGCCCTCTTTGCCCTCCTCCTGCCTAGCAGACACTCCAAGCTCCGCTGCCTCTTTGCCCTCGGGAAAGCCACCCCTCCCTCCTGGGAATCCAGACTGCTTTCCACCGCAGCCAACCTGACAGCCCCGCAAAGTGGACTAAATTCTGCACTAAGCCGTAGCTGTGGCCGGCCTTTGCCACAGCCAGATTGGGTGACCTGCCCATTTGAGCACCTGGAGTCCCCTATCCCAGGCTGTGTGTGGGGGGGGGGAGGGGGTGTCTGGCTGGGCCCATTGGGGAAGCAGGTGAGGGGAGAGCTCCCTGGAGTTTGGAGAGGTCCCTCCAACAGGAGAAGCCTTGGGGTGCTCTGCGCCCCCCGCTACCGTTCCTCCGGGCTCTTCTCCATTGCTAGCAATTCTCTCTCCTTCCAGGGGTCCTCGCTGGCCACGACAACCGGGTCAGCTGCCTGGGCGTGACAGACGATGGCATGGCTGTAGCCACCGGCTCCTGGGACAGCTTCCTGAAAGTCTGGAACTGAACCAGCCTCCAGCTGGATGGGGGCTGGGGGAAGAAGGGCAGGCGGCCCTTGGTGCCCCCCCCCCGGCTTCTGCCCCCTCTGCTGTGGCCTTGAGCCTCTGCCCCTCAGCTGGCTGCCCTCCCGCTGTCCGTCCCCGTTTCTTTTTCTGCTCCACTTCAACATTATTCTAAGCCAGATTTCCACCTGCAACGTGGAAAGGGGGGGGGAAAGGATGTCAGTGAAGCTGCCGAGGGGGAGCAGGGGGTTGCCAGCCTTGCAAATAAAAGGTGTTGAGGGGTTACAACGCAGCACTGTGTGATTCCGTCCAGGGAAACGGCAGGGCTGGGGAGGGGAGTGAGAACTTTTTGCACGGCCTCCTCAGCGCTACCTAAGGCAGGGATCTCCAAACTTGGCCACCTTTAAAACTGGTGGACTTCAACTCCCAGAGTTCCCTGGGACTAATGCATTCCTTTTAATAGGTATTACCCATTATTGGCCTGTTTACTCTCTTGTACCGGTAATCCCTTCCTCTGCAATCTCTACGCTCTTGGCCAGACATGTCAAACTCGCGACGTCACGTGACGTCGCACGACGTATTGGAGCTTTTTCTCCACTGCCGGCAATGGGGTGGGCGCCGTTTCCTGATGATGCGTCCGGCCCGTGGGCCAGCAGTTTGACACCCCTGCTCTAGGCGGTAGGAGAACAGCAGGCATGGCTAGCTGAGGAATTCTGGGAGTTGAAGTGCACCAGTCTTAAAGGGGCCAAGTTTGGAGACCCTGCCCTAGAGCAATGGGGTGGGGTGGTTGGGTGGCATTTGGATCCTGGGCAGATGTGGGTTCAGAACACGGGACGGGCCAGGCTGTGCTCGGTTCTTTTTTTTTTTTTTGGTGGGGGGGGGAGGTTTCCTGCAGAGATTTCCTCCTTTCTTCAGGGCCCGCCCTCCTTTGGGTCTGCTCTAACCTGCAAATGGGAGCACCCCAATCCAGCGGTTCCTAGGATTACAGGATGACCTTTCGGGAGTCCTGGCTAGTTTGTGCCAGGGAGGTGCCTGGGTCCAACATTCCTGGGGTGGGGGCCCCAGTTCAGAAACACCTCCCCTTGTTTTTTTCCTTTCCTTTTCTTAGCTGGCCATCCCTGGTGGTGCAGTGGCTAGAATGCGGTACTGCAGTCTACTTTTGCTGACTGCCAGACGCCAGCAGTTAGATCCAGACTGGCTCAAGGTTGACTCCGCCCCTTCTGTCCGTAAAAAATATGCTGACTCTGTAAGCCGCTTAGACTAGGGCCGTGAAGCTGTATGATAAAGGCTGTTACTATTTGTGCCTGGACTGATTTTCTCTCCCGCTCAAGTGGCCAAAAGAGAGGCAGGCCTAAAGGTTAGCGCCAGTCTTGGGGGGAGGGGGCAGTTTTGATGATGCAACAGCTGATCCCGCTCCTCAAAGACTGGCCACAAAGGGGGAGGGCTCTGTGCTTCTCCAGCTGCCCTTGGCCTGGCGAGACGGTCAGTACAAAGCTGTCCAACAGGTGCAGTCGGTCCTCAACTTACAACCAGGATTGAGCCCAAAGTTCATGTTGTTGAGAAATTTATTGAGTTTTGCCCCATTTTATGACCTTTCCTGCCGTAGTTAAGTGAATCGCGGCAGTTAAATTAGTAATATGGTTGCTAAGCGAATCTGGCTTTCCACCCTCTTGACCTTAACAGTCAGAAGGTTGCAAAAGGGGATCACATGATCCCCCTGGGACACTGCGACCGTTGTAAGCACGAGTCAGTTGCCAAGCGTCCCAATTTTGATTGTGTGACCGCAGGGATGCCACAACAGTGTGCAAAACGGTCAGTCACTTTTTCAGTGCCATCGTAACATCAAACGGTCAGTAAACAGTTTTGAGTTGAGGATGACCTTTATCTGGGGGGGGGGGAAAAGGAGGGGAGTGAAATAGTCCAGGTAATTCCACAACAGCTAAGCTTTTATTTCCTTGCAGACAGGCAGAGCAGAGGGAGGGACGAAAAACCATTTACAAAACACGCGGCAAGTGGGAAGATATGTACAGAAGGGGAGGGGGGTTTAGCGTCACGCCCCCTTCGGAGGGTCTGCCCCCAGCGAAAGCCAAACAGTCTCTATGCAGCTTAAGAGAGCAAAGCCGTCTTGCGCGCAACCAGCAGACACAACATACACACCCCCGTCCCCAGTTTAAGGCGCAGGAGCAGACTGGCTCTGGCTGGCCCCTCCTCGGCAGGCAGGTGGGTGCCCCCCACACCCAGGAGGAAGGGCTGCAGCAGGCCCGCCCCCCCCCCCCCGTCTGCCCCTCACAGTCAGATTTGGCCAGTCCGGCTGCGGCTTTGTCTTCTGGCAGAAGAGCCAAGTCCCATGGGCAGCTGGGGTGGAGATGGGGGGGCACCCCCTCAAGTCTTTCTGGCAGGTGGTCCATAGGGAAACATTCGGCACCCGAGAGACGGGGAGAGGTGGGGCCCCTCTCCCGGGCCCTGCCGTTCGCTCCAGGAAAAGGTGAAGTCTGTAAACATCTTTCCACTCTCAGTGGGAGCTAAGAGACCCCCGGGCCTCGCACCTCCATCACAGTTTCTCGTAACACTTGGGAAGGAAAGACCACAACAGTGTCCAGGCCTCGCCTGCCTTTGGGGGGACAGCGGCCGCAGCGGGGAGGTAGATGGTGGCCAGTGGGCGGCCGAGCCGGCAGGGCCCTCCCCGCGTGGGGCGCCAGGGAGGGCAAGGACCAGGCTCCCGTTGCTGCCACCGTCGATGTGGGCAGGCGTCCAGTTGAGGCTCCCAGGCCACCTTCCCGACTCTGGGGGCATCTCGCCTGCTGGCCTCGGTTCGGCTTCCCCGGTCTTCCTCGCAAAGTGGTCCTCGGGCAGACCCCCCCGGTCTGCCCCTCCAAAGAAGTTTGTGGGTACAGTTTTAAGGCATCAGAAAAACACAAAAAGTTGTCAGGAAGTTTTGGAACGAGCAAAATGACTGGGGGAGCCCGTCACTTCTCCAGGAGCCTGGGGAGGGGGCTGCAGCGAGGTTTTCCCTCTGAGGAACCCCCAGGAAGAGCCCCCCCCCGAGAGGGATGAGCCGGAGAGCGCATGACGGCTGCATAGCGTTTTAAGAGCCTTCTTCACTTGCTGTAGCTGTTTCCAACTGGACATGCACGGGAGCTATTATTTGTTCTGGCGTACACCAAGCTCAAAATTAAAACACTCCTCCCACCCACCCACCCCCTGAAGCCCCCCCCCACAACCCTCCCAACGGTTGCGAAAAGGGACCGAGACAGACACATGTATACATTCATAGTCACATTCCATAACTGGTTGCCCCCCCCTCACAAAAATATTTCAACAGAGGAAAAATAATTGCTACAGGAAGAAAAAACCTTACGCGTTGTCTGAAACTGGCAGCAGTAGTACTAATACTCAAGACTGGCTCCGACTCGGACGCTGCTGGCTGTGGAGCATGGGAGCCGAAAGTCAAGGGGTGTGTGTGTGTGTGTGTGAGAAAGCGGGCCTCCGTTCCAGCAGCCAGATAAGCTCCCCCTCCCCACTGGACGTGGGCAGGAGCCCCCTTTTCCTCCCTTCTCCCCATCCTTGCTTTTGCATGTGCTACAACAATTCTCGTTGAAACTTTCCCTTCTTATTGCTAATTTTCTTATATTAAAAAAAGCTATATAATACTGAAAACAAAACTTCACACTCTTCCCCCCCCATTATTTTTCCTCGAAAACTAGTAAGGCAGAATTGCACACACAAGTTTCCCATTTTTGTTCGGTTTCACGGGAGAAAATCCCGACGCGATTCAGAGGCTGAAAAAGAGAAGGGCACACAAGAGGTTTCTATGACAAAAGGGGAAGGGACCCCCCTCCCTCCCTCAAAACAACCATCTTCCAGGGCTGGGGGGGGTTCCCCCTTCCCAGGATAGGGACACGCATACCCACGAAAAACAATCAGCCTGTTTTGTAAACTTTTCCCGTACCTTGATTAACACAAACAAAAAGCAAAAGGTCTTAGGATTAGATTTCAATTCACATCCCTCCGCAATGTTTGGTGCAAAGAAAATAAAGGGGGGGGCAGCAAGAAGGGGAGGACCCTCCCCAATTTGCAAGCAAAGCCAGAGATGGGGGGGCACTCCAAGTCAAGAGGCATCTCCCAGCCCAAAGGCAGGCGGAGAAGCGATTTTGCGCATACATTCTGGCAGGCGGTGCGTCCCACGGATGTCCACGGCAAGCGGATGCCACGCTGAGCCCCCAGCGAGTGCTGCAGGAGGGTGCCAAGCCCCAGCTCACACCCGCCCTGGTTGGAGGGGCAGGCTGAGGACAGTGACCCCCAAGGGTCTCAATACTGCAAAGGCCCGGGGTGGCGAGGGGCCAGCGCTCCCACAGACTCTACCGGCGCACCAGGAACCCTCCAAGCATCACAGTATTAGTTACAAAAACCACTAAATTCTCTTGCAGATGTGCACACACACGCACACACACACACACACAGACGCACAAACCGACGCACACACAATCCATCAGTCCCGGTTTGGAGTCTTACCTGGCTTGGCATAAGGCAGAAAACCCCAAACACGTCTTTCTTTCGGCATTTGGTCACAACCAGGCGGGCTTTCCGTCCTGCTGCAGTCAAAAGTGGGTTGGTTCGGGTGCCCCATTTCCCCCCCCGCCCCCCCTACTCAAAACGCACCGCAGGAAAGCAAGCGGCACCTGGCACTCCAGAGTCCTCCTTGCCACTCAGTGTTTTGTGAGACACGTTTCCAGGGGAGCAGATCCTATCTCCCCCCCCACACACACACACTGTCACAAGATGCCATGGGTCACTTCCAGAAGGCTTTCTGTGTCCTCTCGCCTTTGCAAGGGGGAAAATCTTGGCAGGCAGGTGCAGGGGGGGAACGGGGTGGGGGGGGGTCCACGGAAAAGACCACATGGCTGCAGGGCACAATCTGGTCCGTCAAGCCCTCGGAGGGCGGCAGGGTTGCCAGGCAGCGTACGCAACCCTCCACGTATTCCAAGTACGCTGTGTCCAGGCAGCCGACCCCCCCCCCAGGACTCAGGATGGATTGTAGGCGAAAAAGGTCCTTGCAAGCAAACCAAAAAATCGAGCAGGTGCTTGTGCGTGCGTGCCGCACACACGTAGACAAAAAAGCACATTGGGACGCAGCCCCCGGGTAACGGAGAATGTGCTATGAACATCACGTCTCTCTCCAGCTTGTTTCAAAAAACAGTCCCACACTCACACATCAAGAGTTGTGTCCAGCACCATCGCTGACAACTGGGGGGGGGGGAGGGAGGGAAAGAAGGGAGGCCTGGAGCCAAAAGCGTCACCCAAGTAGGATACATTCAAATTTGGCTTTGGGTGCACCGAGTACTCCAGTTGTCGATGCCGCGGGCAGGGCACCCGCCAGAACACACGGTTCACGATTCTCATCCGTGCACGAAACGGGGAGGGGGCTGGAGAAGCGTGGAGACCCCCAACATTCGGCACCTGTTTTCCTTTGCTAGAAAAAGTGCATCCACGCACCGGCCGCTGGAGAAGAACTGCCCGCTGAGCAGTGCGGGCAGGCAAGAGGCCGTGACCATCTCCGTGGAAGGGCGGACGGATGAGGAACTGACCACTGGGGAGAGGGAGGGAAGGAGGGGGCTCTGCCACAGATCCTGGAGATCCAGGAGGAGACGACGGAATCCGGGATCAGCTTGGAGAAGAAAGCAGCTTCTGGAGGAGAAACCCACTTCAACAGTAGTGTATATTCCTCTTTTTGCAGTCCTTTTTTTCTATTTTTTTTTTAAATCAAACACAATACAAAACTGTTATGTCCAGGGTGGGGTGGAGAAAAGGAAAACAAGGTGGGAGGCATTTTTTGTGCAATCTTCTTAAAAAAAAAATTCAACAAAACCAAAAAAAACGTCTTATAAAATGGCCTCTTCGTAAGAGAAAATATACTGTGCGGATCAAAGAGTCTGAAGAGTATTTACATCTGTTCTCTATGCAAACAATTTTTTTAAAAAAATCCTTTTTCTAAGTGCATTTCTTCAAGTTTTTTTTTCTTTTATAAATCTTTTTTTTATATCAAGCTTCTGTGAAATTACCATTCACATTTTTAAACATATCCCCACGTGAAAAATAAGTGTTTTTTTTAAAGATAAACTTTTTTGTAGTTTTTAAGCTTTTTTTAAAAAAAATTCTTCCACAATTTCAAAAAAAATTTTTTTTCCTTTTTTCTTCTTCTCAATTTGTAACAAGAAGTCATTGTAAAAAAAAAAACAAAAAAACAAAAAAAAAAAACAAAAAAGTTCCGATAAAGTGCATGGCAGAAAAAGGGTGTTGTTTAAGGTGCTTTTTTTAAGGAATGAAGTGCGCAACAGCCTTCCGGTCTGATTGATGACCCACACGCTCCCTCGCCGGGGGGCCCGGACACCCCCAAAGCTGCCCCGGGGGGCCCCCCCAGCAGTGCACACTCAGCCGGAACTGAAATGGGTGGGATCAAGGCAGCAGCGGCAGGGAGGACGACGGGGGTCCCACGGCTGGAGGAGGGAGGGGCTCAATAGTCCTCCACCGTTTCCAGCTCGCTGGAGGCGCCATGAAGAGCGTAGCCTGCAAGGAAGGAGGGAAGGGTCTGCCACAACTCCGCCACGGGGCGACTTGCCGCGGGACGAGAGTTGCGCTAACGCCGGAGAAACCGTGGGAAAGAGCCGTCAGAGGAAGGCTGCCAAAGCAGGGACAAAACGAACAGGCGGACGACACAAAGTAAAACGAATTTTTAACTATTTTAAAGAATCGAACTGAACTGCTGGATTGTCCCGCGGCCGGCTGGGCCGTCCTGAGGAAGGAAAAGCCGGTCCCACAGGGCCAGGCTGCCACCCCCTCCTCCCAAGCAGCCCCCTCCCAATTCCCCGGAAGAAGCAGCCCCCTTCTTCCCCTCCCCTCCCCTCCGGGCTCACTCACCCAGGATGCTGGGGTCTGCGTGCAGCATCACCGGGCGCCTCTTGATCTTCACGGCTTGGCTGTTCTCGAAGGATGGCGGTTTGGGGCTGTGGTTCGCCTGGAAGAGCGACTGCAGGCTGCTGGAGCTGAGCCACGAGGCCTCCTGCAAGGGGGGTCAAGGGGGGGCAGCTGCAACGTGGGGAGGCCTGGCATCCTGGGACCGTTCGGGTGCCGGCCTCAGGGCCAAGGGGAGGGAGGGCGGGGAAGGCCCACGCCCAGAGACCGGCCGAGGGGGCAGGGACGGCCTCCTGCAACACTCGCTTAAGGCCTGGCAGAGCCGAAACCAACGGCTGCCAACGATGAAGCATGGCTGGGATCCCCCACCCTTTCGGCCCCGTGGCCGGTGCCCCGTACCTGCTGCTGCTGCCGCTGCTGATTGGCTCTCTGCTTGGCACGGCGCTCTAGGAACTGTTTTGCAAACTCTTTGGCTTCCAGGGTGTCTCCCAGGTAGGAGCGGATGCAGTCATGGACGTCGTAGGGCGACTCCATCTCCTTCAGGAAAGCTACCACGGTGGGCACTGGGGGACATGGGACAGCTACTGGCTACACCGGCCCCCTTCCTTGGGGAGGCAGACCGAGCCTGCCCAGGGGATCCCCCCCTCCCTACTCGCCTGGCCCTAACCCCCCACCCTGCCCAGCTGCAAGGGCGCCCTGCCTGAGGCCCCCCACCCCGACGTACCATCCAGGCTGCTGGAAGCGTTGAGGGCGTGCAGCATCTGCTCGCACCACTGGGTGAAGCCGTCCTGCTGAGGCTTGTGGATGCCCTGCAGCAGCTTCAGCAGCTTCTCCTCCTCGTCCGTTTTCTTCCTGCTCTGCCCCCTGGAGACCGAGTACGTGTCCCTGGGCCCACGAGAGAGGGAGAGAGTGAGGACGAGTGTGTGTGTGTAAGGGGGGGGCAGCTCGGCCCCTTGGGCACCCCCCCCAGGCATCCCCGAGGCCGACTCACCCTAACGAGGGGCTGCTCCGGCTGTTCCTCAAGCCCAGGCTGCGGGCCAGGGGGCCGGGGCCCTTCATGCTGTCCTCCCAGAGGCCGAGCGGGCCGGCCTTGTCGTGGCTGCCCCACAGCGAACCTGCCTCCGAAGCCCACTGAGAGGGCAGGCTGCTCAGACCGTGTCCGCCATGCTAGCAGGCAGAGCCGGGGAGGAAAGAGAAACGGGTCACCAAGAGCGTCTGGGGAGCATCAGCCGCCATCTCTCCTGGCCATTTGCGAGGGGGGGGGAGGGGGAACGGAGACAAAAAAGCCGAGGGGAACCCCGGCACCCCTGCAGCAGGAAGCCCAGCGGTAAACCACCTCCGTCCCCCTCAAGATCCCCAGGCAGCGCTCCCTGCGCCACCCCCCCCATCCCTGAAAGGGCACCTTGCCTTGAAGCACGGCCCCCTCCCAACACACCTCCCCTTTCCGAAGGGCTGGGGCTGGCCTCGGGTGCCAGGCCCCCCTGCAAGGCCCTCTTGATCTGGGGGGGGTGCAGGCAGGAGCATGGGGGGGGCGCGAGCAAGCCAGGAGACTTGGGATTGTCCCCCCCCCTCCCGGAAAGCCAGCCTGCTTGTCCAGAGGGCAGAGGGGGTGTCGGGGGCCGCTCACCACTCGCTGCTGGGCCCGGGGGGGCTGGGCCGGCTTCTGCAGGTGCCTCTCGCTCTCCTGCTGCAACTCCAGCAAGGCCTTCAGGGAGGGGCTCTGCTTGGCCAGCCCCCCCCAGAGGGGCTGCGTGCTCTGCTGCTGCTGCTGCTGCTGCTGGAGGAGCTTTAGCAACATCTCCTGGTGCCGGCACTGGGGGGGGAGGGAGGGAGGAAGGGAGACGGGCAGGGCGGTTGGCATCCGGCACTCGCCCTCCCTTTGCCCGAGGCCCCTGGGGTGGGGAGGGGTGGGGGGGAAGACTGGCGGGGTGGGGGGGGCTCACCTCCTCTCGCAGCTCCCGGCAGGCCCGAGCGTCTCCCAGCTTCTGCAGGTCGGCCAGGCTGAAGCTGCTCTGCCCGGAGGAGGCGTTGACAGACTGCTGGCCCCAGGAGGAAGAGGAGGGCAGCTGGAGGGAGGAAGGCCACACTGCTCATGGCCAGGCAGACCCCCTCCCCCTGGCCCCCTCCCCAAGGAAGCCGCCACCAGCCTCTTCCCGAGGGGCCCTCGCTGCTCTCTGAGCCGGGGTGTGTGTGTGTTCCTCGCAGACGTTTCGTGGCCCGGCTAGGGAGCGTCATCCGTGCTGGGAAGGAGCAGGGCACGTTCCGGGGTCTTGCCCTGCCCGTGTCGGCGCTCTTGGCCAAATTAGCCCTCAACAGACCCACCGGCGCAAAGGAGGCCTACGTGCCACGCAAAAGAGGTAATCAACCCTCCCAAAAGGGAAGGGAAAGACCACAACCGCTCCCCGCCGGAGGAAAATGAACATCAGACCAACAACTGAGTAAACCACGGAGGAACTGCCAGACCTCCCAGGGCAAGCCAGCAGGACGTCAACTGGGAACGAAGCCCCCCCCTTCCAGCCCTGGCGGCGTTCCCTGGCTGGGTCACGAAACGTCTGCGGGGAAACCACCCAGTCCAGAACGCAGCAAGGACCCCTCATTTGAACCCTTCTCCTTTATAGGTATCTCCCTCCCCCAGGCGTGATGGCGCCCAGTTCTTCACCCCATTCGCCCCCCCCGGGCCGGAATGGGCCAAGGCCGGCCGCAACCCCAGGCGCCCCTCCCTCCTCTCCCTCCCTCTCGGCCATGGGGCCGCCCGGCACTTGCCCTTGCCTGCTTGCGCCGGTAGAGTTCTTCCTCCTCCCGCCGCTTGCGTTCGTCCTCGTCCCGCTTAGCCCTGAGTTCGGCCCCTCGGCGCTCTTGCAGCTGGAGGAGACGGGGACAGAGCGGGTCACGGGGGGGCCCTCCCGGCTGCCCCCTTCTTAGGGCCACTCTTGGGGGGGGTCAACTTACTTTATGTTGTAGTTGAAGTTGTTCCAAGATCGGACCCTGAGTTGAAGAATTAATTGGAATATCCCACAAACTGGCTTCACTGCCTGGAAGAGAAAACGAAGGTTAGACAAGAAGGGACCCCAGACTGGGGAGGGAGGGGGAGGGGGAGGGGAGAGAGAGAGAGAGAGAGAGATAAAAGTCAGAAGAAAGTGAGAGATAGAAAGCGAAAGAGACAAAGGAAAAGAAAGCGAGAGAAAGTGAAAGTGAAAGTGAAAGTGAAAGCGAAAGAAAAAAAGAGGGAGAGCTTTCCTCCTGACCCCCACTCCCTCTGCCCCCCTCCAGGGACTGGGCTCTGCCACCCACGGGGAGAGGAGGACTCTATCCAGAGGACCACAAAGCCCAGCAGCCTGCCTTCCTTCCTTCCGGATCCTGGCCCTGCTGGGCCAAGCCAGGGGTTTCCAGATGGGGACTCTGGATTCCAGCCCCGGCTGCTTGGGGCCTTGCCCGACCTTGATCCCGGGACACACACACACACACACACACACACACACACACACACACACACACACACACCGGAGTTTCCCCCCCGCCCCCGCCCGTCAGCGACCTGCTTGCGGTGAGGATGAGGTATGTGTGTCCCAGAGGGACCCAGTGTCTGGCACAGATATGGATCGGTTCATGGAGGGGATCAGGCCCTGCTCCCCAGCTCTGCAAGAGAAGCAAGACAGGGGGTGGGGGGAGTAAAAGCTGCCCGGGCTCCCCAAGTGTACCCCCCCTCCAGCCCCGTCCCGTCCCTCAATTGCAAGCCACCCTCGGGGCCTCTGCCTGGCTCCGAGTCTGCCTGGGTGAGGGGGTGGGGTGGGGGGCGCAGGGGCCTCACCTGGGCTTGAGCGCCTGCAGCTGCTGCAGGAAGGTGCTGAGTTGCTGCTGCTGGGCCAGATCCCCCGAGGCCGCCTTCTGCTGGACGGCACACTGGGCGTATTGCCGGCTGCAAGACCAAGGCGGAGTAGCCAGGCGGGGGCCCCAGGCGGAGCCCCCCCCTGGGAAGGTCCCGCCTGCTGCGGACGCCTCTGCTCGCCCTGGCCCAGCCGGGGCAGCCCCAGGGGTAGCGGCGTGGCCTACCTGTTGACGAGCTGAAGCAGCTGCTGGTGCTGGAGCTGCTGGTAGATGGCGGCGGCCGCCAGCTCCTGCTGCTTCTTCAGGCGCTCCTGGTCCATGTTCCCCTGGGGAGGCGAGAGGTCAGCCAAGACAGGACCCTCCCCGCCAAAAGCCCAGGGAGAGGCTGAAAGGGAGGGCAGGGGTCTTTAACGCCCCTCCTCGGGCTCTGAGCAGATGTGGGGGGGGGGAAGGAGGGAAGGACTGCCCTCAACCAAGGGGGCGCCGAGCCCCCCCCAGAATGGCCCCGAAGGGCTTCAACGAAGAGCACGCCGCATCGACCAGGGGTGTCCAACCTTGCAACTTGAAGACTTGTGGACTTCAATTCCCAGAATCCCCCAGGCGGCTCTTTTTACGCTTTGCTGAAGTCAAGATACATTACATCTACCGCATTCCCACCGTCTATTAAGAAAATTACACTAGCGAAAAACGCGACAAGTAGTCTAGCCGCATTTGCTCTGGCCGTTATCCATGCTGGATTCTAGTCAGCGCTGGCTAGCTGGCTTGGGAATTCTGGGAGTTGGGCTCCATAAGCCTTAAAGGGGCCAAATTTGGAGACCCCTAATGGAATCTAGCAGACCACTGGGAATTGACCTTCCTTGGCTGTCCTGGTTTTGGTTTTTTTAAGGAACTTTACAGCGGGGGTGTCCAACCTTGGCCACTTGTAACAAAACCTGTGGACTTCAACTCCCAGAATTCCCTAGCCAGCTTTTTTTCCACTTTGCTGAAGTCAAGATATATTAAATTTAACGCATTCCCATCCTCTACTAAGACAGTTACCCCTTATCAAAAAAATTGCAACAGTGCGGCCAAATTTGTTCTTGTCCTGTCCATGTCGAATTCTGGCAAACCTTTGATGGCTGGGGGGATTCAGGGAGTTGAAGCCCACCCCTGATGTAACGCTGCCAAATGGGAGAACCTAGGAAAGCAGGCCAGGTGCCCAGCTGCTCCTGCCCAGCCCTCCCCGCAGCACGTGCTCACCAGTAACGGTGGGGGGGATGGACCGGGCGCGAAAGGCACTCTTCCCCACATCTTGATCACTTCTCCGAGGGGCTGGAAGCCCTCGTCGCAGCCCCGCTTCACCAAGAGCGACATGGTGAAGTAGCCCGCCTGGAACCATTCGGCCATCTCTTGGGTGGTAAAGGGTCCTGGTTTGGGGGGGGGAGAGAAAGGGCCCATGTGAGTTAAGTCCGACCGATGCCAACTCTCTCCGACCCCCCGCCCCTGGGCTCAAGGAGGGCGGGGCGCACCTTGGATCTCCCCCTGGGGGTCCTTGTAGAACCACTTCATGGCTGCTTCGTGGGAGAGGGGCAAGGCGGCGGCCGTGTTGCGGTGCTCAGCGATGGCCTGGCCGAAGTGCTCCTCCTCCAGCGAGCTGTCCTGCAGGGAGGCCACCATCTTCTCCGCTTCCTGGAGGCAGAAGGGGACGAGGGGCGGGATTAGGGCTGCCGAGGCTGCCTCACGGGACAGAGGCCGCCAGGACGAGGCTCGGGGG
The DNA here is from genome assembly GCF_964194415.1 of Vipera berus. Taxonomy (NCBI): domain Eukaryota; kingdom Metazoa; phylum Chordata; class Lepidosauria; order Squamata; family Viperidae; genus Vipera; species Vipera berus. Next base: position 638,233 of record NC_138205.1, on the reverse strand, counting down.
GGGGCTGATCTCCCTTGGCTGTGGATGAGTTGGGAACAGCCTCTGATCGTCAGCAGGGACCGTGTGTAGCGGGTGCCCAGCTTTAGCTTTAGGTGTCACCGTAAAGGAGGCCCTGACCTGGAGTGCTCACATCACAGCAGTGGTTAAGAAGGCCCAGCGGAGGTTGAATTTGTTGAGACTTCTCAGGAAAGAACAACTGAATGAAAAACTGCTGGGGACCTTCTTCCGTTGCTCCAGAGCATTCTAACCCAGGGGTCCCCAACCCTCGGGCCACAGCATGCCAGCAACCGGTCCACACAAACAAGCAAAGCCCCATCCGCGGGACGCAGGCAGCACACAAAACCACGCACTCTCCGGTCCGTTGGAAAAACTTCTCCCCACGGAACAGGTCTCTGGTGCCCAAAAGGTTGGGGACCTCTGTTCTAGCCTATCGCATTGGTGTGTGGTTTGCTTGCTTCCCAGTAGCAGATAGGAAAGCGCTCCGGAGGGTCATCACCATCGCCCAGAGGATTATTCGCTGCCCACTCCTCCTCCCCTTGGACGAACTGTACAGTTCCCAATCTCTTAGGAAAGCTCAAAACGTTCTTAAGACTCATCTCACCCCGGACATTCTTTTTTTTTGAACTGTTACCGCCTGGCAGACGGTCCAGGATAATAAAAAGACAGACAAATAGGCTGAAAAATAGTTTTTATCCCAGAGCTCCAACCGTATTAAATACCACTGTATGGTGCAACGTTGAAGTGCAATATCCAGGGGAGGGCAAGGGTGAATAGAATGTGAAGGATGTCTTTATATAATGTATGTTTTTACTTGTTTTTACTTGTGGGTAGCGTGCGCTGTGGACAGCACTTAATTTCATTGTGGGATACCAGCCTGCCTGCAATTAGTGCAGGTTCGAGTCCCACCAGGCTCAAGGTTGACTCAGCCTCCCATCCTTCCGAGGTAGGTAAAATGAGGACCCAGATTGTTGGGGGCAATTAAGCTGACTTTGTAATAATGCCGCTTGGGGGGGGGGAAAGCCCTAATAAGCAGGCATATACATAGAATGAAGGCTATTGCTAAGCACCTCCTCAGGGTGCCGTTGGCCAGGAAATGCCGGCTGGCGACCCAAAGGGGGAGAGCCTTCTCTGTGGGCACGCCGACCCTCTGGAATGAGCTACCCACGGAGCTGCGGACGGCCCCTGACCTTCGGTCCTCTCACCGTGACCTGAAGACCTGGTTGTTCCAACAAGCGGGCCTGGACTGACTATGTTTTTTAAATTTGGCTTTTATTGAGTTAAATTGTCATGTATCTATTACATTTATTGTTTAATTCTTTTTTAAATTTATTACTTTATGTTTTTTAATTTTTAGGGTTGTGAGCCGCCCTGAGTCCTCAGGGAGAAGGGCGGCATATAAATTTAATCAAATCAAATCAAATCAAAACAAAAAGGGGAGGACCATTTTTCACCCTTAACCACCGTCCAAGCTTCCGCAGGGTCACGTCGTCAAAACTCAGAAGCTCGGCAACCGACACGTACTTAGGATGGTTTGCAGTGTCCTGGGGTGTGTGTGTGTGTGTGTGAGAGAGAGAGAGATGTGATCCCCTTTTGTGACCTTCCGACAAGCAGAGTCAATGGGGGAAGCTGGATCCACTTAACAACTTAACAACAACTTAACAACAGTGATCCGCTTAACAGATGAGGCAAGGAAAGTGGAAAAATGGGACAAAACTCGCTTAACAAACTTCTGGAGTAACATAACTTTCGGGCCATAAGTGGAGGACCACCTGTAATCTACACAAGGGATGAAGAGTGCTCTTGGGGCCCCCCAGACGGCAGGAAGCGATCGTGACCCCCCCCACCCTAATCTCTGAGATCTCTCCTTCCAGGCCTTATTCTTTTCTTTTTCATTCTATTGTGTTAATTCTTTAATTTAGCGTAATTTCTACTCCGCCCGTCTCCCTTGCAAGGTGACTCCGGGTGGCTTAGGATGCCTTGCCCCCCCGCCCAGCTCCCCCCCCCCGGCACCCCCAGGTGGACCCACCAGGCGAAGGCTCCTCCTCCTGGCACAGCTGGCAAATCCCTCTCTCTCTCTCACACACACACACACACACACACAAACGCAGAGGGCGGGAGAGCCTCCTTACCTGTTGCAGGTGCTTCATCCCATCCTCGTCCTCGTTGTCGCCCACTGTGAACTCGGCGGCAGAAGCAGCAGAGGGGGCCGCAGGGAGCGGAGAGACGACAGCCTGGCCGGGCTGGGCAGGGCAGCCGAGAGGGCCCGGGTCCCCTGGGCAGGTGCAGAGTAAGATACAAGAGGGCGTCAAGCCTGGGGCTCCCCCTGCCCTGTCCCTCGCCCCCCTGCCCCTGGCTCCAGGGACCCTTGCCCAACCTACGCCAGCTCCTCCTGTGGGCAGGAGAGGTGGTGCCCGCTCAGCCCCACCCGCCCCCACCCTTGCCAGGGCCACCTACCATCCCCCGCTTCCACCTCGGGGTTGCCAGAGGGCAGCAGTGCCAGCTTCTCGGCTTTGGAAGAGTTCCCCGGTCCGATGCTCTCGCAGTCGCTGGCGGCGCTGGGGGTGGCAAGAGGGCCGAACGGGGGGCTGGGCTGCCAGGGGGTGCCCGGGGGAGCAGGCAGCTTCTTCTGCTCTGGGCCTGGCCCGGGCTCCTTTGCATCTGGGGGGGGGGAAAGGTCTCAGCTTCCAAAGCCCGGTCGCTGTGTCTGCCCTCCCCCCTCCTCCAGCCCCGTCCGTGTGCCCTGCCCTCACCTCTCTCTGCCAGGGCGGTGGGGCTGAGGGGAACCTCTCTGCTGGTCCTGGGGTTCCCCTCCTTGGGCTCGGGCAGCTGCTCCTCCGGCCTCTCCTCCTCCTCCTCCTCCTCTTCCTCCTCTTCCGGCAGCGGCTGGAAACTCAGCTCCTGCTCCTCCAAAACCAGCTCCTTGGGGCCTTTCTGCACAAGGGCGACAAGGGGAGCCTGGGAAGGCCTTGGCACAAGAGACCCTCCGACCTGCCCGCTCCCCCAGCCTTTTTGGGGGGGGTTCCACACCCACATCTATGAGGACTGGGGGGGGGCTGAGGGGTGGGAGGACGTGATAGCAGTACTCCAGTATTTGAGGGGGTCCACTTGTTCTCCAAAGCACCTTTAGGCAAGCCGAGAAACTGGTGGAAACTCATCAAGGAGAGAAGCCACCTGGAACTAAGGAGAAACTTCCTGACAGTGAGGACAATTAACCATGGGAAATGCTTGCCACCGGAAGGCTTTTAAGAGACTGGGCAGCCATTTGTCTGAAATGGTCTAGGGCAGGGGTCTTCAAACTTGGCCCTCTGATGACTTGTGGACTTCAACTCCCAGAATTCGCCGGCCAGCCATGCCTGTTTTTTTTCCACCTATCCCTTAAAGCGGAGAGATTGGAGAGGAAGGGATTGTAAGAGAGTAAGCAGGGCCACAGGGAGTATGATGGCTGGGGAATTCTGGGAGTTGAAGTCCAGGAGTCATAAAAGGGCATAGTTGGAAGATCCCTGGTCAAGGGTCTCCTGCTTCAGTAGAGGGTTGGACTACAGGACCTCCAGGGACCCTTCTAGCTCTCTTTCGATTCTGATTGATCTGAGTTTTCCGCGGCACCGGCAAAGCTCTGGGTGCTGCCCAGCCGGCACCTCCAAGCCAGGGGGAGGCGCAATGCGGAGGCCTCCCTTTCCAGGGGGCTGCGGGGACCGGGAGGGGGGGCCAGGGGGGAGCAGCACCTACCTTGAGGGACATGAAGGCCCCCGAGGAGTCGAAGGTCCCCATCTCCTCCGTCTCGTCCTCCAGGCACCACTCGGGCAGGCCGTCCTTCTCCTCCTCGAAGCTCTCGCTGCTCTGCCGGTGGCGGCGCCCTCCGCGCGGTGGCAGCTCCTCCTCCCGTTCCCGGAAGTCGAAGTCAAACTTCCGCCGACGCCCGTCCCCGCCGTGCTCTCGCCACCCGGCCGAGCGAGGCCCCCCATCTGAGGGGAAGGCAAGGAGAGGTCGAGGCTGCGGGCGGGTCCTCGGCTTACGGCCACAATCCAGCCCATTCCTCTTGCTAAGCGAGGCGGTTAAGTGGGTTTCGCCCCATTTTGGGATGCTTCCTGGCCACCGTTGTAAAGCGAATCGCTGCAGCTGTTTGGTTAGCAATGGGATTAACTGAATCTGGCTCCCCCCCGTTGACTCTGCTTGTCCAAAGGTCACCAAAAGGGGTCACGGGACTCCCCCGGGATGCTGCGACCATCATCAATATGAACCGTCTGAATTTTGGCCATGGGACCCCAGGGAAGTTGCAACGGTTGTTTAGAGTGAAAAGGTCATAAATCAGGTTTTTTTTGTGCCGTTGCAACTCTGAACGGTCACTAAACGAAGCGTTGTAAGTCAAGGACGGCCTGTATTATTCGGAGGGCCCCACTCCAGCCCCCTCCCTTTGGAGCCAGGCCCACAGGCAACTCACCTGGGCTGGCCGACCGCCAGCGCTCACTTTCTCGCCGGGATACCCCGCTCTGCCGCCAGCTTCCTCCCGACCCGGTTCCCACACTGCCGCCGCCACCGCCCTCTTCCTCCTCCTCGTGCTCCTCGCGCAGTGTGCGCCAGTTGTCGCTATCCGAGCGGGCAAAGTCTTTGCGGGTGGAGGGAGCCCCCTCCTCAAACGGGGCCCGGGCTGGGAAAGAGAGTGGCCGTCAACCCACCCACCCCCCCGCTTTGCAGGGACAGCTGCCTTCCCCTCCGCCCCAGCGGGACCCCCTCTCTGCGGCCTGCTTGGAGGACGGGGTGCCTGCTAGCGTCTGGAGGGGGGAATCTCCTCTGCCCCGCACGTACCTCCTTCCCGCCGGATGGGCTTCTCAAAACGCCGATCCCCTCTGTGAGAAAAAGAGGGGGTCAGGGTGGGGAACAGGCAGGCAGGCCCCACCACCTCAGCCCCCCTGCCCCCAAAGCCCTGCCCTCCTACGCACCGGTCATCCCAACTCTGGCTGCGGTGGATCTCGCGGAGGCCGCCCCGGCCAAAGGCGCCACCTTCCGTCTCCTCAATGCTTCTTTGGTAAAAGCCGCTCTCGCCTCGCCCGCGGCCTGCTTGTTTTGGGGAGGGGGGGACAGGAGAGACGTCACCGAAGCCGCCCGTCACCCCTGATGGAAAGGGAGCTGGGGCCCAAACCCTCATGGTCTGCCGCCCCCCGAAAGTCTCCTTACCTCGGCTCCGCGTGCTGCCTCTCCCGCGCGAGACCCCTGCCGGGGCCACCCCAGCCCCCTTCCCCATCAGCCGCAGCACAGCCACGCTGTTCACCGACATGGAGAAGTTCCTCTGAAGGGACAAGGAAGAGAAAGAGGTGAGAGAGCAAGGTGAGGCCATCGCATCCTCCCGGCCGTCCCACGGACGCCTCACCTGCTCTTCTTCCGTCAACGGGACCAAGGCCAGGGGCTGCAGGGGGTCCTCCTCCAGGATGGCGGAAAATTCCCTGTCTTGCATTTCGTCAGGGACCTGTCCGGGAGAGAGAAGAACAGTGGCCTCTTGTGTGACCGAGAGCAGAGGCCTCTGAACCGGGCAACGTTACGATGTGTGGACTTCAACTCCCAGGATTCCTCATTCTGGGAGTTGAGGTCCGCACGTTGTAACATTGCCCGGTTCGGAGACCCCGACCGAGAGGACAAGAGCAGCGGGTCCCTCTGTGTCCGCCTGGCGACAGCGTGCATGCGCTTCGCACCGGCTTCCTCGTGGGTGTGTTGTCCTCTCTCCTGCAGCCGGGCCAGAGCCAGGCTCCCCAAGGCCAGCCCGGCCCGGTCCCCGAGCACCTCCGGCCAGCTGCCAGGGCGTCCAGGCTCACCTTATTGTCTTTGACGTAAAGTGCTAGCATCTCTTCCCGGCCGTATCGGTACTCGGCTAGTTTGTACTTTGGCATGGCGGGGGAGGACGGTGGGGAAGCCACGCTGCCCCCACTGGAGAGTGCGCGGAGCCTGGGGGAGGAGAAGGCCCAGGTGAGAGCAGAGGAGAGGAGGGGATGGTGGCCGGCCAGAGTGGCCCACCCCGGGGCCTGGCAGCCTGCCAGCAGGGGGCAACCCGGCATGGGGGGAGGTCAAGAAGGGTCAGGTCAGGCTGGAGGACCGGGGTGGGGGGTGGGGGGAGGCCCCTTCTGGGACTCGGGGCTCCCGGCCAGGTAGCAGAAGAGGGAAAGAGAGGAGAGGCCTGGATTCCTAAAATGAAGGAAGGCGGATCTACATGCCCTGGGATCCTGTTGCGGGATCCAGTCTGGGTCAGTCAACGGGACTGGAACCTCTATCTTCTGAGCTTTCGGACGCCTCGGGGGACTTTTCCCTTAGTCGTCCCAAAAGCTGGGAAGGATAATACTTTGGCCCTGGGGACCGACTCCCACTGGATCCTGCGCGGACGAGGCCCTCAGCACCGCCCAGAGCAGCCTGAAGTGGCCGTTCCAGGACAGGGGTCTGCCCCCCCCGGCCCCCTGCCCTCTTGCGGTAGGGCTGGCCCTTCCCTGCCCCACTCACCATTCCGGCCCGAAGGTCAGCATCTCGGCTGCCATCCTCCCGTCCTGGGGCTGCTCTCCGGCCGGCCGCAACCACCTCCGCTCTCGTCCCCAACGCCCTGGGAGACCGCCAAGCGCCAAAGGCCGCCCAAGGAACAGCGGGGCTCTTCAACTGAAAGGCAGAGGTGGCTACTGCTGCGCCCCGTTTCTCGAGGGAGGAAAAGTGGGGCGGCCCGGGCTCTGGGAAGGACTCATGGCCCAGGCGGGAGGGGACGATCCACGGGTCAGTTGGCACAAAATGCCGCTCTCAGGGAAGGGTGCCCTCTCCACGTACCTTAAAGACCGGCTGTCAGTCTCTCCCTCCGGCTTGGGGGGGGGTGTGTGTTAGGAAAGCCTCAAGGACCTACAAGAGGAAAGGGCACCAATGGGCGATGCCAACCTGGAGCTGCCAGATAGGCGGGGCAGGGGGAGGCGGGGCAGGACCTGAGCAAAGCAAGGTTTGCCTGCTGCCCCTCCTTGCGCCAGCCCAGCCTGCAGGTGCCCTCTGGGCCCAAGAGGAGAGGCAGACGCCCGTCAGCCACCTGCAAGGCGCCCAAAGGTTCATGTTTTCTTGTTTCAGGCAAGGGACACGCAATTTAGGCAACTGTCCCGAGGCCAGGGTGGCACCAGGAGCGTCACCAGAGCCTCACCTTGCTGATAACCCTTTTATGATCCTTTTTATTTCCAGGGCTATTTTTAACCTGCCAGCGATCAAACGTGGAACTTATCTCAAGGGGGGGGGAAAAGCAAGATAGAAAGACCGAAATAAATCAGGCTTGTTTCCCCCCCCCCAAGATAAAAGGTAACTGGGGTTCATCCTACGGGCGGGGAGGGCCGCCTCCAGCCTGCTTCAGGGTCAGCCCCACCCTCCACAGCTTCTCGGTTTGGCGGGTCCTCAACTTACAGCAGTCCATTTAGCGACGGTTCGAAGTCACAAGGGCACTAAAAGAAATGACCCCGTTTTTCACACTTAACGACCACTGCGGCATCCCCAGGGTCACCTGATCAAAACTCTGTGCCCTTGTGCCCACAGTCAAAAATGACAATAAAGATTATTATTAAGGCGCCTGGCAACAGACTCGTATTAACGACGGCCACGTGATCCCCTTTTGCGGCCTTCTGGCAACCAGAGTCAACGGGGGAAGCCGTATTCACTTAACGACCGTGTGACTAACTTATCAACTGCAGCGGTTCACTTAACAACCATGGCAAGAAAGGTCGTAAAACGGGACAACATTTACTTAACGACTGCTTCACTTCACAATTGTGGGCTCAACTGAGGCCCGCCTGTCTTTCCATGTCCCAAACGAGCTTCCTGGGGTCTTTCGTATCGCTGGGTGGCCCGCTCCCCCCCCCACTGCAGGCCGGGTGGAGGGGGAAGGACCAGATCCCGGGAGAGAAGCCACTTCTGGGTGGAAATGACCCCTGTCATCCGGGCACTCACCTGGCAGAGCCCGTGCACCACTGCTGCCCCTTGGCAGGAGGAGGGCAAGCAGGCTGGCGGGAGAAGCGAGGGGGGGAGGGAGGGAGGGAGGGTCAGCCTCCTCCTCCTCCTCCTCCCTGAGCCGGCACAGTCCCACCGATGCGGCTTCCGGAGCCTGGGGTGGCCAGAGAAGAAAGCAGTTTGGCTTGCCCCCCCCCCAAGGACAAAGCCCAGCGGCTCCACTCCCGTCCGAGGAACACTCTGGAAAAGAGGAGAGGCCCGAGTTAAAATGGCAGACGGGCTCCGTCCTGCAGGCCGGCCAGCCCCCGCGGCACCTCAGCCGGGGGAGCCCCCCGGGGTGGCAGGCGAGAGCGGAGGCAGACCCCCACCGCCCGGTCTCTCCAGAGCAGCCCCAGAAAGTGGCCGGAGGGGGACCCGGTTAGCACACGAGACGTTCCAGGGCCACTACCCGGAATACGATACGCCACCTCTCTCTGGCGCCAACTTTTCCATCAAAGCAGAACCAAAGAGAGGCAGGCTGGTCCAGGGGTTAAGGCCCCAGCTAGAAAGCGGGAGGCTGCGAGTTCGAGTTCCGCCTCGGGCACGAAAGCAAGGCGGTTGCTAGGCCACCGTTTGCAAAACCTTGAGCCTTGCAGCAGGGGCACCTGGAGAACGGGAGCCTCCCGACAGTGAGAACAATTAGCCAGCGGAACGACCTGCCCCATCGCTGGAGATTTTTAAGAAGAGACTGGGCCGCCGTTTGTCTGAAAGGTTATATAGAGTTTGCTGCCTGAGCGGGGGGGGGGGGGGGTTGGACTAGAAGACCTCCAAGGTCCCTTCCGACTCTGTTATTCAGAGCTGTGGCGCCGCAGGGGTCAGAATGCAGCGTTGCAGGCTGACTCTGCTCGATCCTGACTGGGCTCAAGGATCGACTCGGCCTTCCGAGGCGACCCCGAGTGTTGGGGGGCAAATAACACCGACTCTGTCAACTGCTTGGGGGGGGGGGCTGTGAAGCAGCACGTGTCTGTGTGCCACGGCCGTCCTGTTAACTGGAGCAACGTGCCGGGAGTCCCAGAGGAATTTAAAAATCTCACGAAACAGCAGCTCAGCCAACTCCCCACAGCTGGAGCCCCTCCGCCTCCCACTGCGTGGCCAAAGGGGGCACCGGTCCCCACGCAGCGCTTGCCAGGAAGGTCAGCCCCAAGTCCTGCCCCCTCATTTCAAAAGCAAGAAGTTGCGCAACTTCCTCTGCAGGCCTCCAGAGATTTTCCTCCTGGAGCTCGGGACCAGGAGCCAGAGGTCCCGACTGCCACCGTCTTCTCCTCCCAACCCACAGCGCTGTCTTCCCGCCTGCTCTAACCATTCTGCTTCCGCTGCCAGAAAAGTCTGGGCCCCGCCAGGATTGGTAAAAGCAGGAAGAACGTTCTGTTGCCCAGAAGGCCAATCGGCAGCGGTTCTGGGGGCTGCAAAGATGGCAAGGGGACCATCCCAGGACAGGGCACGATACGGGCAGGATAACGAAGGAAGCCTTCAGCAAAAGAGGCGGACGCCATACTTACATTCGGAGTGAAGATACTCTAGAACAGGGGTGTCAAACTGCCAGCCCGCGGGCCGGACGAGTCGCAATGAAACCGCGCCCACCCCATTGCCGGCAATGGGAAAAAAGCTCCGATGCGTCGCGTGACGTCATGTGACGTCGCAAGTTGGACATGTCTGCTCTAGAACGGAAGTCCCCAGCCCCTGGTCTGTGGATCGGCACCGGTCCGCGGCTTGCCAGCAAGTGGTCCGCGCAAACCCAGCAAAGCCCCATCCGTGGGATGCAGGCAGTACACGAAACCACGCACCCTCCAGTCTGCAGAAAAACCTCTCTCCATGGAACCGGTCCCTGCTGCTGAAAAGTTTGAGGACCTCTCCTCTAGAACAGTGTCACTCAACCTCGGCAGGTTTAAGACTTGCGGACTTCAATTCCCAGAATTCCCCAGCCAGCATGTTAAGGGGGACCTTCCGTTTTCTATCAACTGACTGCAGCTGTGGTGTCACCTAGCCCCTATTTTGCCCTTTTATGAAGAAGTCTATTCCGAGACAAAGCCTTTGCTGAGGTCCAGGTAAAGTATGTCAGGATGTTTCCCCAATCTACTAAACGAGTAGTTAACTTTTTCAAAGGTTTAGCTCAGGGGTCTTCAAACTTGGCCCTTTTAGAATTTGTGGACTTCAGCTCCCAGAATTCCTCAGCCAGGCACAAGTCCCTGCCTGAGGAATTCTGGGAGTTGAAGTCCACAAGTCATAAAAGGGTCATAGTTCCCTCACGCTGGCTGAGGAATTCTGGGAGTTGAAGTCTACAAGTCACAAAAGGGCCAAGTTTGAAGACCCCTGCTCTAATGCTTGTCACATCTACAAAAAAGGGTCCCACTTTTACGTCTCTTTTATTCGGCATATTTATACATAGGACATGTTGGACACAATTCTGAACTCGAGAGAAATCAGATTTCTAGGTGATAGACAAGGCCTCTGCAATTCTCCAGTGCAGCTAACCCTCAACCCTCAGTTTGACCACAACTCAGCCCAAAATTTCCACTGCTAAGCAAGACCCCTTTGAAGTGAGTTTCACCCCGCTTCACCACCTTTCTTGCCCCAGTTGTTCAACGAATCGCTGCAGCTGGTAAGTTAGTAACCCGGTTGTTAAGTGAATCTGGCTCCCCCATTGATTTTGTTGGGTCAGAAGGTCGCAAGAGGGGATCACGTGACACCCCCCGGGATGCTGCAACCGTCGTAAATACGAGTCAGTTGCCCAGCGTCTGAATTTTGATCACACGACCACAGGGATTGCTGCAGCGGTTGTTAAGTGTGCAGAACGGTCACCAGTCACTTTTTCAGTGCCATTATAACTTTGAATGTCACTAAACAAATGGCCGTAAGTTGAGGACCAGCTGTACTCCACAATTCCTAGTCCCCCAGTCAGAACATCAGGATCTTGTCTTAATCTCTGCAGACTGAACTGCAGCCTGCGTGCAGCAATACAGCGGACAGCAACACGCCAACTCGAAGGAAAGACCAGGAGCAAAGATGAGAACACAGAACACAGAGTCATACAACCGGAGGGGACCTCAGAGGTCTTCTAGTCCAACCCCCTGCACAAGGCAGGAGGAGATCGCATATCACCCCGGTCAAACTGTTGTCCTATTTTTGAAAACCTCCAGGGACAGAGCACCCACAACTCAACGCCCACAGCATCCTGCAGACGGCACCATCCTAGCTAAGCAAGACAACCCAGGATTTTCGGAACCCCACAAACGATCCAGGCTTATTTTTCTAGAAGAACGTGGCGAGCGTCGCTCCCCTTGAATTTCAAGAGGGCGACTCCAATCGGCAGCCTTCCTCAGGGAGCCAAATGTGGGGGTCATTCATACAGGGCAAATATTAACCCCGAGGCTGGAACACAAATTGCTGTCTACACAGCAGAGCTTGTAAGTTGTTGCGGGGGGGGGGGGGGGAAGTACAGCCCGGGAAGTACACTTTAACTTACAAAAAGTGCCTGAAGGAACATGGCATGTGTAGCTTAAAGCAGTGAAGGCTGAGAGGGGACATGACATATCCAAGGGGCTGTCCCAGAGAAACAAGTCTCCCAGTTAGGTCCTTCTGCATGGCTGGCTAGGGAATTCTGGGAGTTGAAGTCCACAAGCCTTAAAGTGGCTAAGGTTGTGCTCTATGGTGCAGACTGAACCTGTTAGGACAGGGGTCTTCAAACGTGGCCCTTTTAGGACTTGTGGACTTCAACTCCCAGAATTCCTCAGCCAGGCACGCTGGCTGAGGAATTCTGGGAGTTGAAGTCCACAAGTCCTAAAAGAGCCACGTTTGAAGACCCCTGGGTTAGGAGCTCCTACTCTAGAAATGCACTGTGAGGAATGCCCCAGGCGCAAATGGTTTGTAAAGTAGGCTGCAGAGTCTTTTGCTCTGGAAAAACCTATCAGCTCCTAGGTCTACAACCGAAGCGACTGTAAATCTGTCAAGGAGGGCAGCCTGCTGCAATGTCACATTCTCTCAGCATTAAACCCCAAGATTCACCACCGTTGGCATCTTTGTGAGCGGAAGTCCACGGGTCGTAATAAAGGGGCCACAGCTGCCCACCCCAGCATCTAACCTACAAGTTTAATAAATAATAATTGGTGTTATGTTTGAAAGTCCCTCTGGCCAGCTCCAAGCATGTTCACCTCTGGGGCTCTGGGTTATTGAAAGCCCACCCTCAGCCACCCAAGCCGCCCTTCTTCCCATTAGGCAACTTCTGCTCCTCACTGGCCTAGTTCTTAAATTCTTACAACAGATTTACCTGACTGAACTTTTTAAAAAAAATAACGCATAACCTGCGTGTTTGAGTCCCTCCTGGTTCAAGCCACATTTGTGGATTGAGCACTGAAGCGCATCAACCCAGGAGTCAAAAAGAAACCGTGTTCTCCCTGCCAGGACCCCTTGGTGAAATTGAGAAAGAAATTCAACGTTCCTTCCTCCAATGCTGGCCACCCCGCCTCAGGTAATTGGGGCCAAACACCTTCAGATCAGGAGGATTCCTGCTCAATTCCTCCTCGCAACAGGTGACCTTCCGGCACATCTTCACCTATCAACAACCAGTTAGGTGCCACTTGCCACTTTTACAATTTTGGAAGACACGCAGGGCTCCTCACGGCCCAAAATACCAAAGAATTAAGCAACACCTGGATTCAATTAAAAAGCAAAGTCACCTTGCCATACTCCTCAGCCTCCTAACCGTTATACGCTCACAACATTCTGCTAATCTGTGAAGATTCTCAGTCCTCCAGATCGGAGTTGCAACAAAAGTGTTTTTTTAATTTTAGAAAAGGCAACTGATAACGTAAGACAGTATAACATAATATAATAATAACCAAGTAATCTCAACGGTCAATATCTCTCCTTCCATCACTCACAGCATCCAATACAACCGATGAAGCTTCCCGGATAGGAAGCCAAATATTTTTTTCTTCTTCCTCCTCCTCCTCAAAAAAAATCAGCCTGGTTGCCTTTTCTAAAATAAAAGCCACTTCTGATTTTCTGCAAACCACCACCATACCTTTTTCCCAACCACAACCTTGTATGTAATCTGGTTTTCTTCTTCATAGACTGGATATTGTGAAATATTGAAAGCAATTCCTGAGCACAAGGCAAGGACACTTTTTTTTTTAGAAATAACCCTACTGAAATAGGGTTATTTCTAAAAAAAAATGCTCAACGTGTATAACCAAGAAGGCATCCACCACATTAACAGATTTTGAACATTTTTGCATAGACCTTCCATTCAAAACTCAATCAGACAGGACAGGGATTTCCACTCCGTGAAATCTTGTTGGAAGCCAATCTTTTCCACGGCTGCCCCTCCGTTGTGAAACTCTCTCTCCTTGGTAATTCGACAGACACCCCCACATACACACAAACCCTTTTGGGAGTCCATTAAGATCCGACACTTCACTGAGGGGCTGGGATAGGATTGAAGAGAAAAAGTATGTTGCTTTCTTGCCACAGAAAGTATGGTAAGACGGCAGGTGGAGCTTGCTACCTGCCATCCCAACAGGATGATGAAGGCACAGGGTTTTGTCATTGTCTCATTTTATGGTTTTAATGCTTCATAACTGTTTTATAGTTACGGTTTTACTGTTGTTGCGAGCCACCCAGAGTTGCTTAAGATGGGTGTCTGCGTATTTCAAATAAATAAATACTTGCACAACCATTCCTTCTATTTTAAGTGAATGGGAATTAGGGGTGTAACGAAGCGGTAGGAAGGGAAAGGTTGCAGAAGTAACGTGGGTTTTGCCTGGTACTTAAAAGGTAAATGAGAGACCCAAAGGACTCCTCCCTCACCCCCCATCCCAGCCCCTTCCGCCTTCCTCAGAGGAAGACCCCAGCCCTGGGCAAAGTCTCAGATCCTTAAGCATCCACGTCCCTATTCAGGTATGACTTTACAACTGAGATGGATAAAAGTCAGCAGGTTAAATGCAAAAGAACCAAAACTTTAAAAAAAAGCACTACCATACAGATAGTCCTTCGTTTACTGACGATGCAAAGTTACAACGGCACTGGGGGAAAAAATGACTTCTGACCATTTTTCACACGATCATTGCAGCATCCCCATGGCCATGTGATTAAAATGCTCGGCAACTGACTCGTGTTTATGACGGTCACAGGGTCCTGGGACCACGTGATCCCCTTTTGCGACATTCTGTCAATAGGGGAGCCAGATTCACTGAACAACCGAGTTACTAACTTATCAGCTGCAGCAATTCACTTAACAACGGTGGCAAGGCAGGTCGTAAAAACGAGGCACAACCCACTTAACTGTCTCGCTTAGCTACAGAAATTTGGTCGTTAAGTCGAGGACTTCCTGTATGAAAATTCTGTTTTCAGAACAATCAAATCTCACTGCCGACCTGATAAACTGCATTAACACCCTGAGAAAGGTAAGAGAGTTGGAAGAGAGACCTTGGAGGTGCAGGTGAAATGCTAGCTGTGATAATACGGACACACAGAGCAGCCCACCAACCCACCCTTTCCCCATCAATCATTCAATCAATCAGAGCAGAACTGGAAGGGACCTCGGGGGTGGCCTAGTGCAGAGGCCCCCAACCTTTGGGGCACCAGGGGACCGGTTCCGTGGAGAGAAGTTTTCCAACAGACTGGAAAGTGTGTGGTTGTGTGTGCTGCCTGCATCCCGCAGATGGGGCTTTGCTTCTTTGTGCGGCCCGGCTGCCGGCATGCCGTGGCCCGGTACCGGTCCACGGACCGGGGGGTTGGGGACCCCTGGCCTAGTCGAACCCCCTGCTCAAGGAGGAGTCCCTCTATACCATTCCAGACAAGCGGCCGTCCAGTCTCTTCTGGAAAAGCCTCCAGAGATGGAGCAGCCACGACTTCTTCCGTCCCACCGGTTGACGGTTCCCGCTGCAGAGGAGCCCTCGCAAGGGTCCATGTTTACCCACCACGTTCAAAATCAGGTCGTGCCCCTGACCGGAGGGCAATCATTAGCCAGGCCCTTTGGACCTCCCCTTGCTAAGCCAACATCTCCGCCCTCCTCTGCCAGGGCTGACCCAGAGCGGCATCCAAAGGGTAAACTTTGCTCAGGTGAAGCCAGGTCAGTGCGGGGGGGGGGGGGGGAGAGAGGGACCCCTTTCAGGAGGCTGAAACGAAGCCCCAGTCCAGGTTACAGCAGTCCCTGCAATCCTTTCAACACACCCACAAAAGCTCCCTTTTTTCAGGGTCTCCCCCCTGCGGGGGGGGGCCTTTGGCAGGTCCTCCTCTTCCAAAAAGACCCCCCACCCCGCTTTGCAGCAAAGGCCCGAAACGTGACCTGGAAAGAGCCGCCCCCCACACACAAAAACCCGAACTGCATGCAGGGGGGGGTCTATTAGGAAGGGGGGGGCAGGCAAGGGGGGGTCCCTCCCTCTCGGCCCCAATCAACCCCGCCCCCCAGCAGACACCCCCTCCTCAAGGCCGGAAAGCTGGGGACCCCCGTTCTGCAACTTCAAGCCCCCCCCAATCTGCCCGGGCAGCCCCGCTTGCCCCCCCCGCGCCAGGAGGAGGGGGCGCCCCCCCAAGGGCCCCGCAGGGCCCCAGCCCCGAAATACGCCCCCCCCGGGGAAGCCACGCCCCCGCCGGGGGGAAGGGGCGCGGGAGGGGGAGGGGCGGGCCGCTCCCACGGGCCACGCGGGGCCGCACGTGCGCGGAGGCCGGGCAGGCCGGGCGCCGGCGGGCAGCGCGACCGGGGACGCCTCTTCCTCCCGCGGGGCCCGGCGGGCAGGGAGGGAGGGAGGGAGGGGTGTGGGGGGGGAGCCCCGGTTCCCATGGCGACGGAGGGCCCCCGCGGCGAAGCTTACCCGCCGGTGGGTGGGTGGGTGGGTGGGGTGGCGCGGCGGCGGGGGCGGGCCGGGGGGGCGAGGAGGAGGAGGAGGAGGAGGAGGAGGAGAAAGAGGCCGCGACGGCGTCCACGGCTCTGCGGCTCCGCGTCTCGCGCTCCTTCCTCCTCTCGCCGCTTGTTTGTGTTTGTAACCAAGATGGCCTCCCTCCTCCCGGTCACGTGACGCGGGCTCCCCGAAGGCGCGCGGGCGGGCGGGGAGGCGTCACGTGCCGGGGGAGCGAGGAGAGGGGGGTGGGTGGGTGGGACGCCTTTGGACGTCGTTGGACGTGACCCCGCTCTCCCTCAAGACTGCCGCGACGTCGCGTCAGACGCGCTCCAGGCCCCGCCCACTCCCCCCCTTTTTTTTTTAAGTTCCCGGCCCTGGCCTCCCTCTGAGGCGTTTTGCGCTGCGGCGCGCGGTGACGTCACGCGGGAGGCCGCGTCTGTATAAAATGACGTCACGCCAGCGGCAAAGGAGGGGGTGGTCTGGGTGTCTCACGGAGTCTCTGAGCGCCCGCAGAGTGCCTTTTGTTCCTTTTCTGCCCAGTTTGGTCCTGGTGAAGCTGAACAGCGTTGAGAAAGAGCCTGGGGGATTCTGGGGGCTGAAGGGAACGCTCTTAAAGCCACCAAGGCTCGGACTGTGCCCTGGAGGTGGCTGTAGAGCCCTGAGGGAGCTTTGTCCTGAGGACTTGAATCCGCCTGCTGGCCTTTGGATTTAAGCCAGAGGTCTTCAAACTTGGCCCTTTGGTGACTTGTGGACTTCAACTCCCAGAATTCCTCAGCCGGCATGGGGGGAACTGTGGCCCCTTCATGACTTATGGACCTCAACTCCCAGAATTCCTCAGCCAGCATGCCTAGCTGAGGAATTCTGGGAGTTGAAGTCCACAAGTCATCAAAGGGCCAAGTTTGAAGAGCCCTGATTTAAGCCATCAAAACATGACTCCACAGCCCCACGTGGCAGGCACCCACGTGTGGCTGGTTAGTGCCTCGAAAGCCCTTCCTTGGCCTTCAGACTAGATCGGTTCTCCAAACTTGGCCGCCTTAAGACTGGTGGACTTCAATTCCCAGAAGGCTGGGCAGGGAATTCTGGGAGTTGAAGTCCATCAGTCTTGAGATGGCCAAGTCTGGAATCCTCTGGATAGAGTACAGTAGAAAATGAATAGAATAGAATAGAATAAGAATAAGAATATAGAATAGAATAGATGGAATAAGAACAGAATAGAAAAGAATAGAATAAGAATATACAATAGAATAGATGGAAATAGAATAGAATAATAAAATACAGAATAGAATAGAAAAATATGGAAGAAGAATAAAATAGAACTTTATTGGCTAAGTGTTATCGGAGACTACAAGGAATTTGTCGGGTGCATAAGCTCACAGTGTACATATAAACAGCAAGTAATAGGTCATAACCATAGTTACAACAGTTACAAACAACAACTAATAAATCATAATAAAAAAATGAGACATGCTATGGGAATTAAGTCTTCAGCAGAGTGATGGCATGTTGGAAAAAAACATATAGCGGCATGCTGAGAGAAGCTGAAACAGTTTATGTCCAGGATGTGAGGGGTCTGTAGATAATTTCTCAGCCCTCTTCCTGGCTCATGCGGTGTACGGGTCCTCAACGGAAGACAGGCTGGTTGCCATTGTTTTTTCTGCAGTCCTAACTATCCATTGAAATCTGTCCCTGTCCTATTTGGTTGCTGTGCCAAACCAGAAAGTTACTGAGGTACAAGTCACAGACTCAGTAATTCCTCTGTAGAACGGTGTCAGCAGCTCCTGCGACGGCCTGATCTTTCTGACTTGATGCAGGAAGAACGTTATTCGTTGTGCCTTTTTAGTGATGGTCCTCATGAAAGATGACCATTTGAAGTCCTTGGAGATAACGGGACCTGGAAACTTGAAGATCTCTGCTGTTTATGTTGTGTTGCCCAATATCCTTGCCTCCTCCTCCATCTAACTTTTATAGACTGTGTAGACTGTTTTTAAATTTTAGCACTTTATTGTGCACCGCCCAGAGTCCCTTTCTGCAGGCGATGTCCATTCAAACGTATAAAAAATAAATAGAATGTTGTTTTCCACCCAGTTGCCTTGTGCAGGCTCCCACACCTCCTGAATGCCAGGAAGGGGCAAAGACGGACCCTGACCGGTGTCTCTGCGGCCTCTGCAACCCTCTACAAAGCGGGGAGCCCAGCCCCACTCAGCCTGAATCTGCCTTTGCCCGTTTTGCAACTGCATTGGATTTGCCGATTCACGTTTGTTTTGCAATCAGAGACTGTTCCAGAATCTTTCTTACAAATGTGGTTACCAAGCCAGTTATTTATAGCTGTGTTGGGTTCCTTGTTCAGTTAAAGAACCTTTACTTTTGTCTCCTAAAATTCATTTGGATATTTTCCGCCCAGGTCTTCGTTGTCAAGGTCTTCCTAATTTTTAACAGACTAACGGAAGGGAACTTGGGGGTGGGGAGTGTCTTGTAATCCAACCCCCTGCTCAACTAGGAGACCCTATGCCATCTCAGACAAATGGCTGTCCAATCTCTTCTTCAAAACTTCCAGTGTTGGAGCACCCACAACTTCTGGAGGCAGGCTGTTCCACTGGTTGATTGTCCTCACTGTTAGGAAATTCCTCCTTTTTTCTAGGCTGCTTCTCTCCTTGATTAGTTTCCATCCGTTGCTTCTTGACCTGTCTTCGGACAACATTTCTCTTTTTGACATCTACCGCATTCGTTGTCCCAACCAATTCTGCCTTATCTGCAGGTGTGTAAGCGTTCATATCTTCCTCCAAATTGTACATCACTAAAGTATTCAAAGGGGACGCGGTGGCTCAGTGGGTTAGGACGCTGAGCTTGTCGATCAGAAGGTCGGCAGTTTGGCGGGTCAAATCCCGAGTGCTGCGTAACAGAGTGAGCTCCTGTTACTCGTCCCAGCTTCTGCTAACCTAGCAGTTCGAAAGCACGTAAAAATGCAAGTAGAAAAATAGGGACCGCTCCGGTGGGAAGGGAACAGCGTTCCGTGCGCCTTTGGCGTCTAGTCATGCCGGTCACATGACCACGGAGATGTCCTCAGACAAGCGCTGGCTCTTCGGCTTTGAAACGGAGATGAGCACCGGCCCCTAGAGTGACTAGCACGCATGTGCGGGGGAATCTCCGGGTGAGATTCAAGGTGCTGGTAATGACCTATAAAGCCCTAAATGGCTTGGGTCCGGAATATCTAAGGGAACACCTGCTGCCGGCATCATCTTCCCATCCTGTGCGCCCCCACAGGGAGGGCCTTCTCAGGGTACCGCCGGTTAATGAATGCCGGCGGGTTATTCCCAGGGGAAGGGCGTTCTCTGTGGGTGCGCCTGCCCTATGGAACCAACTACCCACAGAACTTAGGACTGCCCCCGACCTTCGCTCATTTCGCCGGGACCTGAAAACGTGGCTCTTCGATCTATTTGGTCCAGACTGTGGGGTTCTTAATTTAACTGGGTTGTCAGAATCCATTTATATCACATTTCATAATTGTATAGGTAGAACAACGTGCTATTTCTGGGGATTCTGCCATCTCTCCGAGGGGGGGGGAGAGGATGGTTACTAAAGCGATTTTCAAACAACAGGGGATGTTTTACTGGGGAAGGGAGGGGGGACAGACAGGTCTGGATTGTATCTTCATTTACAACTGAAAAGGAAAGCAGTAACCATAAAACCAAGGAGAGTTCCCTTTCCCATGGAAGGACCTGACACCTAGCAACTGACGACAGCCTGACCAAATGGATGAGGGGAGGGGCTGGAATGGGAATGGTTTATATAGGATTGAAATGTAACTTTTCTCAGATTCCGTCTTGTATTCCCACAATCGATTCCATCCTAGTAAACATTTTCCTTTTGGACTAAACTTGCATCCAAGAGTTCTTATTTCCTAAGATGTGGATTGAGGTGGGTCCTGACATGGGTTTTAGATTTACTCTTGGGGCTTGAATTTAATTTGTTTTAATTGTTTTTATTTTATGTATTCATGGTTTTAACTGCCCTGTAAACCGCCCTGAGTCCTATGGGAATAGGGCGGTATACAAATCCAATAAAATAAATAAATAAATAAATAAATAAATAAAACCTTTACCTTTACCTAAAGTATTCAAGATGACTGACTGCCTGCAGGACCACACCTGTTTTCCAGTATTCAACTCTTGTTCCCCCAGTGACACACAGCCCTGTGAAAGAGGATGATTTCCAACCATCAGCCGGGGTCTGCCCCACCACACCCCGTGCACATCGGAACATCAGGCAATATTTTGTGTTACGCTGGGCTGAAGTCACGATATCACCAGAGCGTTCCAGCAATCTGATAAATAAGTTGCCCGATCAAAGATCAACTACATTCAATAAATATATATATATTTTATCTGGAAGGCAGAAACAAAAACAGGCCGAGACCTGGCAGAAGTGGAGAGACACTTTAAAAACAGAGTGAGGTACAATTTGTTTATCAGTTTAAAGTTATGGCCTGGGTGGGTCCTTGGAGTGGAAGGGAGTAGCCTCCAATTTCTTATCTGGTGACAAGATAATCTGGTCCTTATCTGGTGATACTTGAGAGTCGTTCACCCTCGGTTTCAAATTACCTGTGTGATGCAGAGGGTCTGTGGCCCTCCTTCTAGCCGGCAAAACTCTCCAATCACCCCTCCCTCACTGGACGGCAGCACAGGGGACCCCCCCCCCCTTTGAAACCGGCTTCAAGGATGCTGGCCCTCAAGCCCGGCTCCAGGTGAGATCAGAGGAGGCTGTGGGTGCTTTTTCAAGCCAATCAAAGCCTCTGGAAGCCGGGGCCACATTGCTCCAAGGCCACCTGAGTCTTCTCTGGAGACCCCAGGTAAGTACGTGCCCCAGAGACCCCAACCCCCCCCCCCAAACACACACACAGACACTGGAGAAGACCGGGTGAACCAGCAGAGGAGGCTGACGATCTTCCTGCTCGGCTGCTGGGGGCTCCACTGCTCCCCAAAACTTCTGCCTGCCAATTCCCCACCCCTTTCTTTGGATCTTTGCCTGGGCCCCACCCCATGAGACATCAGCACGAAAAGCCCCAGCGGTGGAGCGGAAAGTACAAGGTTCGAGAGGGCAGACACTCAGGTTAACAGCCTTATGCCCTCTGCCCACGGAGGGTGGGTGGGTGGGTGGGTGGGGATCCGAGCCCAAGTATATTAATGGGAAAGGGAGGAATTCTCCTCCTTTGTGCCAACTGCTTCCCAGGATGGGCTGCCAGAAGGGAGGCCTGCAGCTGCTGCTCCTGACCCTGGGGGTCCTCCTGGCCACCAGACCCACCAGGTAAGCAGCAACGCTTAGATTAAAGCCAGGGACGGCTCCATCTCCAGATAACCTCCTTCCTTCCGTTCCCAGCAGAGCAGCAAAGATAATGAACAGCTTCGAAGCTAAACCGTATAAGCAATGAATGGAAACTAATCAAGGAGAGAACCGTCCTAGCACTTAGGAGAAATTTCCTGAGAGTGATGGACCATTAATCAATAAATCGGCTTGCCCTCAGAACACGGGGGTTTTTCAGAAGAGGTTGGACAGCCATTTGTCTGAAATGGTAGAGGGTCTCTTGCTTGAGCAGAAGATCTCCAGGGACCCTTCCAGCTCTGCTCTGCTCTGCTCTGCTCTACTCTACTCTACTCTATTCTATATTTTAGTATTCTATTCTATTCTATTCTATTCTATTCTATTCTATTCTATTCTATTCTATTCTATTCTATTATTCTATTCTATTCTATATTAGGTATTATCTCGCAGTGATAAGGGCGGCGAGGTCTAATCACTTCGCTACCCTTATCGCGTCCGCAGATAACCGCCTGGCCGCCCTGTTCAGGGTGACCCGCTCCCTCCTTAATCAGGAGGTGAGGGAGGAACCCTTGCAGGGTCGTGCCGAGGAGTTTAGTCAACATCTGTCGGACAAAATCGCTCGGATTCGGACCGGTCTGGACTCCGACTGGGCAGAGTCTGACGATCAGGACACGGGCGGTCTTGTCGATATTATCTGGGAGGAGTTTGATTCTGTGACTCCGGAGGAAGTGGACAGGATTATGGGGAGGTTGAGCTCCACCACATGTTTATTGGACCCGTGCCCTTCCTGGCTGGTTTATGCGGCTCGGGAGGGGACACGAGGCTGGTTCCAGGCGGTTATATCTGCCTCTTTGAGTGAGGGCAGTTTCCCCGCCGTCTTGAAGGAGGCAGTGGTGAGACCTCTCCTCAAGAAGCCTGCCTTGGACCCAGCTGTGTTAAATAACTTTCGTCCGGTCTCCAACCTTCGCTTTCTTGCAAAGGTTGTTGAGAGTGTGGTGGCGCATCAGCTCCCTCTGGTCCTAGATGAAGCGGATTATCTAGACCCGTACCAATCGGGTTTCAGGCCCGGGTACAGCACGGAGACGTCATTGGTCATGCTGGTGAATGATCTCTGGAGGGCCCGGGACAGGGGATATTCCTCTGTCCTAGTCCTATTAGACCTCTCAGCGGCTTTCGATACCATCGACCATGGTATCCTGCTGCGGCGTCTCAGAGGATTGGGAGTGGGAGGCACAGTTTTTCAGTGGTTCTCCTCCTATCTCCTGGGACGTTCGCAGTCGGTGTTGGCAGGGGGGCAGAGGTCGACCTCGAGGCCTCTCGCTTGTGGAGTTCCTCAGGGGTCGGTCCTCTCGCCTCTCCTGTTCAACATCTACATGAAACCGCTGGGTGAGATCATTCGTGGTTTTGGAGTTGGGTATCATCAGTACGCTGATGATACCCAGCTTTTTATTTCGACCCCAAACCACCCCAGTGATGCCCTCGACGTGATGTCCCGTTGCCTGGAAGCGGTTCGGGTCTGGATGGGGAGGAACAGGCTTCAACTCAACCCCGACAAGACTGAGTGGTTGTACGTACCGGCATCTCGGGATATTCAGAATATTCCATCTCTTTCTATGGGGGGTGAGTTATTACCCCCCATAGATAGGGCTCGCAACTTGGGAGTCCTCCTAGATTCACAGTTTACTCTGGAAGACCACATAATAACTGTGACTAGGGGGGCCTTCGCCCAGGTTCGCCTGGTGCGCCAGTTGCAGCCCTATCTAGACCGGGATGCCCTGCGTGCGGTCACTCATGCGCTCGTGACCTCTCATTTAGACTACTGCAACGCTCTCTACATGGGGCTGCCCTTGAGGACCACTCGGAGGCTCCAACTGGTACAGAATGCAGCCACGAGAGTTGTGTTGGGAGTCTCCCGATACTCCCATGTTACACCTCTGCTCCGTGAACTGCATTGGCTCCCAGTTGTCTTCCGAGTGAGATTCAAGGTTTTGGTAATGGTTTTCAAGGCCCTACATGGCATGGGTCCGGAGTACTTTAGGGAACACCTGCTGCCGGCGTCAACTTCCCTCTGCCCTGTGCGTTCCCACACAGAGGGCCTCCTCAGGGTGCCTCCGGTCAGAGAATGTCGATTGGTGGCCCCCAGGGGGAGGTCCTTCTCTGTGGGAGCCCCGGATTTATGGAATCGTTTGCCGGTTGAGCTCCGGATGGTGCCCGACCTTCGCTCCTTCCGACGCGATCTGAAGACTTATTTGTTCGAACAAGCCGGCCTGGCCTGATGGGGGATGGGTTTGGATTTTATTGTTGTTTTAAATGTATTTACTTATTGTTGTAGCTTGGGCATTTCGTTTAATTCTTTTTTAACTTTCGTATTTTTGTACTTTTATATGTTTGCCCTGTTCACTGCCCTGAGTCCTTCGGGAGAAGAGCGGTATACAAATAAAATTATTATTATTATTATTATTATTATTATTATTATTATTATTATTATTATTATTATTATTATTATTATTATTATTATTATTATTATTATTATTATTCTGTATTTTATTAGTCTATTCTGTATTTTATTAGTCTATTCTATTCCATTCTATTCTACTCTACTTTACTCTATATTTTATTCTTCTATTCTATTCTATTCTATTCTATTCTATTCTATTCTATTCTATTCTATTCTATTCTATTCTATTCTATTCTATTCTACTCTACTCTACTCTATTCTATATTTTATTATTCTATTCTATTCTGTATTTTATTAGTCTATTCTATTCTATTCTACTCTACTCTATATTTTATTATTCTATTCTATTCTGTATTTTATTAGTCTATTCTATTCTATTCTACTCTACTTTACTCTATATGTTATTCTTCTATTCTATTCTATTCTATTCTATTCTATTCTATTCTATTCTATTCTATTCTATTCTATCCTATTCTACTCTATATTTTATTCTTCTATTCTATTCTGTATTTTATTAGTCTATTCTATTCTATTCTACTCTACTCTACTCTACTTTACTCTATATTTTATTTTTCTATTCTATTCTTTTCTATTCTGTATTTTATTAGTCTATTCTGTATTTTATTAGTCTATTCTATTCCATTCTATTCTACTCTACTTTACTCTATATTTTATTCTTCTATTCTATTCTATTCTATTCTATTCTATTCTATTCTATTCTATTCTATTCTGTATTTTATTAGTCTATTCTATTCTATTCTATTCTATTCTATTCTACTCTACTCTACTCTACTCTACTTTACTCTATATTTTATTCTTCTATTCTATTCTTTTCTATTCTGTATTTTATTAGTCTATTCTGTATTTTATTATTCTATTCTATTCTATTCTATTCTATTCTATTCTTATTCTGTATTTTATTAGTCTATTCTGTTTTTTATTCTATTCTATTCTATTCTATTCTATTCTATTCTGTATATTATTATTCTATTCTATTCTATTCTATTCTATTCTATTCTATTCTATTCTATTCTATTCTATTCTACTCTACTCTACTCTACTCTACTTTATATTTTATTCTTCTATTCTATTCTTTTCTATTCTGTATTTTATTAGTCTATTCTATTCTATTCTATTCTATTCTATTCTATTCTATTCTATTCTATTCTACTCTACTTTACTCTATATTTTATTCTTCTATTCTATTCTTTTCTATTCTGTATTTTATTAGTCTATTCTGTATTTTATTAGTCTATTCTATTCTATTCTATTCTATTCTATTCTATTCTATTCTATTCTATTCTATTCTATTCTGTATATTATTATTCTATTCTATTCTATTCTATTCTATTCTATTCTATTCTATTCTATTCTATTCTGTATATTATTATTCTATTCTATTCTATTCTATTCTATTCTATTCTATTCTATTCTATTCTACTCTACTCTACTCTACTTTATATTTTATTCTTCTATTCTATTCTTTTCTATTCTGTATTTTATTAGTCTATTCTATTCTATTCTATTCTATTCTATTCTATTCTATTCTACTCTACTTTACTCTATATTTTATTCTTCTATTCTATTCTTTTCTATTCTGTATTTTATTAGTCTATTCTGTATTTTATTAGTCTATTCTATTCCATTCTATTCTACTCTACTTTACTCTATATTTTATTCTTCTATTCTATTCTATTCTATTCTATTCTATTCTATTCTATTCTATTCTATTCTATTCTATTCTATTCTATTCTATTCTATTCTACTCTATTCTATATTTTATTATTCTATTCCATTCTGTATTTTATTAGTCTATTCTATTCTATTCTACTCTACTCTATATTTTATTATTCTATTCTATTCTGTATTTTATTAGTCTATTCCATTCTATTCTACTCTACTTTACTCTATATTTTATTCTTCTATTCTATTCTATTCTATTCTATTCTATTCTATTCTATTCTATTCTATTCTATTCTGTATTTTATTAGTCTATTCTATTCTATTCTATTCTATTCTATTCTATTCTATTCTATTCTATTCTATTCTATTCTACTCTACTCTACTTTACTCTATATTTTATTCTTCTA
Source organism: Vipera berus (assembly GCF_964194415.1). Taxonomy (NCBI): domain Eukaryota; kingdom Metazoa; phylum Chordata; class Lepidosauria; order Squamata; family Viperidae; genus Vipera; species Vipera berus. The sequence goes on along the minus strand of NC_138205.1, from coordinate 612,551 downwards.
TTCTATTCTTTTCTATTCTGTATTTTATTAGTCTATTCTGTTTTTATTATTCTATTCTATTCTATTCTATTCTATTCTACTCTATTCTATATTCTATTCTATTCTATTCTATTCTATTCTATTCTATTCTGTATTTTATTAGTCTATTCTATTCTATTCTACTCTATTCTATATTTTATTCTTCTATTCTATTCTATTCTATTCTATTCTATTCTATTCTATTCTACTCTACTCTACTTTACTCTATATTTTATTCTTCTATTCTATTCTTTTCTATTCTGTATTTTATTAGTCTATTCTGTTTTTATTATTCTATTCTATTCTATTCTATTCTATTCTATTCTATTCTATTCTATTCTACTCTATTCTATATTTTATTCTTCTATTCTATTCTATTCTATTCTGTATTTTATTAGTCTATTCTATTCTATTCTATTCTATTCTATTCTACTCTACTCTACTCTACTTTACTCTATATTTTATTCTTCTATTCTATTCTTTTCTATTCTGTATTTTATTAGTCTATTCTGTTTTTATTATTCTATTCTATTCTATTCTATTCTATTCTATTCTACTCTATTCTATATTTTATTCTTCTATTCTATTCTATTCTATTCTATTCTATTCTATTCTATTCTATTCTACTCTACTCTACTTTACTCTATATTTTATTCTTCTATTCTATTCTTTTCTATTCTGTATTTTATTAGTCTATTCTGTTTTTATTATTCTATTCTATTCTATTCTATTCTATTCTATTCTATTCTACTCTATTCTATATTTTATTCTTCTATTCTATTCTATTCTATTCTGTATTTTATTAGTCTATTCTATTCTATTCTATTCTATTCTATTCTATTCTATTCTACTCTACTCTACTCTACTTTACTCTATATTTTATTCTTCTATTCTATTCTTTTCTATTCTGTATTTTATTAGTCTATTCTGTTTTTATTATTCTATTCCATTCTATTCTATTCTATTCTATTCTATTCTATTCTATTCTATTCTATTCTACTCTATTCTATATTTTATTCTTCTATTCTATTCTATTCTATTCTATTCTATTCTATTCTATTCTATTCTATTCTATTCTATTCTGTATTTTATTAGTCTATTCTATTCTATTCTATTCTATTCTATTCTATTCTATTCTATTCTACTCTACTCTACTTTACTCTATATTTTATTCTTCTATTCTTTTCTATTCTGTATTTTATTAGTCTATTCTATTCTATTCTACTCTACTCTATATTTTATTATTCTATTCTATTCTATTCTATTCTATTCTATTCTATTCTATTCTATTCTATTCTATTCTATTCTATTCTATTCTATTCTATTCTATTCTACTCTACTCTACTCTACTCTACTCTACTCTTCTATTCTATATGACGAACAGATGAAGGAGCAAGATATGTCTAACCTATCAAAGAGAAGGAATAGGCGAGGCGGGGTGGGGGGGCGGGGGGGAATAGTTGTCTTCCAGTATTTGTCATAAAGGAGAGAGGGCAAAGGAGGAAGTAATGGGTGGAAGTTTGTCGAAAAGAGACCCAACCTAGAAGTAAGGAGAAATTTCCTACATTACTTTTTTTATTAGTTTAGCAGAATAGAAAATAATAATAATAAAAATGAAGGGGAGGAAAAGGGAAAAAGTATCGGGTAGAAGGGGAAAAATAAAAAAAACCCGTAGACTTCGGACACTTTTAAGCACAGTCGAAGACAGACTAGTCTCAACTTTTTTACTTTTGCACAGTAATAAATACTAGTCATTTCTATAACACCAAACCCATCAATCAGTAAAATCAAAATTTCACGTTTTTTTCCCCATCATAAAATCCAAAAGCGATAGACTGGACATCCATTTGGCTGGGTCTCCTACCTTGAGCAAGGGGCTGGACTAGAAGATCTCCCGGGTCCCTCCGTTGGATTCTATGATATTTTCTGCATAGAAGCGAAGACTGGAAGGGGCTGAATTGGATTTGAAGGCAGAGATTTGTATTATTGCTGCTGTTAGGAGCAGCCTTTTAGCCCTCCCCAGGGCAAGGCAAGGCAGGCCGAGCCAAAGCAGGTTAAAATGAAAAGGGTTGTGTTGTAGCACTTTTAGAACAGGGGTCTTCAAACGTAGCCCTTTTATGACTTGTGGACTTCAACTCCCAGAATTCCTCAGCCAGGCATGCTGGCTGAGGAATTCTGGGAGTTGAAGTCCACAAGTGACAAAAGGGTCATCGTTCCCTCACGCTGGCTGAGGAATTCTGGGCGTTGAAGTCCACAAGTCATAAAAGGGCCATCGTTCCCTCACGCTGGCTGAGGAATTCTGGGCGTTGAAGTCCACAAGTCATAAAAGGGTCATCGTTCCCTCACGCTGGCTGAGGAATTCTGGGAGTTGAAGTCCACAAGTCACAAAAGGGTCATCGTTCCCTCACGCTGGCTGAGGAATTCTGGGCGTTGAAGTCCACAAGTCATAAAAGGGCCATCGTTCCCTCACGCTGGCTGAGGAATTCTGGGCGTTGAAGTCCACAAGTCACAAAAGGGCCCAAGCTCCTTGGAT